>NC_089851.1:60564849-60879849 GCF_036373705.1 Amia ocellicauda | reverse complement strand
GCTTAAGGTTACTGTAGCCGCAGTCTGGCAAACTGACCGCCAGAAGTAGAAACAATAACAAGGGGCGGGGGGAAAAGTGGGCCGTCCCTGGGTGGATTCGAACCACCATACTTTCGGTTAACAGCCTAACGCGCTGACCGATTGCGCCACAGAGACAGACGGAGGTGTTGCGGTTGCTGCAGTCGTGCAGTTCCTTCACAGTTGCCAGAAATCATTTCCAGCACACGATTTTCTTTGTCGTTGAATGCAACATACGTGACCATTGGGGGAGCGATAGCAAGCAAGAGAGTTAGATATCGAGAGTCATAGATAGATAGATAGATAGATGGATGGATGGATGGACGGCAAGGCAAGCACCTGATTGACAGTGGTCCGTGATCTGCTGTTATGCTACTATGCTACTGACCATTGGGGGAGCGATAGCAAGCAAGAGAGTTAGATATCGAGAGTCATAGATAGATAGATAGATAGATGGATGGATGGATGGACGGCAAGGCAAGCACCTGATTGACAGTGGTCCGTGATCTGCTGTTATGCTACTATGCTACTGACCATTGGGGGAGCGATAGCAAGCAAGAGAGTTAGATATCGAGAGTCATAGATAGATAGATAGATAGATGGATGGATGGATGGACGGCAAGGCAAGCACCTGATTGACAGTGGTCCGTGATCTGCTGTTATGCTACTATGCTACTGACCATTGGGGGAGCGATAGCAAGCAAGAGAGTTAGATATCGAGAGTCATAGATAGATAGATAGATAGATAGATAGATGGATGGATGGACGGCAAGGCAAGCATCTGATTGCAAGATAGGCTTATCGTAAAGCCATCAGAGGACGTAATGAACCGGAAAGCCAACTGGACAGATGCCGGTTTGTAAAGAAGAACCAGAACTCAAAGGACACGCGCTACGCGCACCTAACGGCCAACGTCCAATTCCCATTGCCGCCCCTGGACAGTCGCAACAGGGAGCTTGTTGCTCCCGTCAACCTTACGTTTTCACCTCTGTGTGCTTCCTTTGTTGCAGCCTGCATCCAGATTTTGTTTTGTTTTGTTTTGTTTTGTTTTGTTTTGTTTTGTTTTGTTTTGTTTTGTTTTGTTTTGTTTTGTTTTGTTTTGTTTTGTTTTGTTTTGTTTTGTTTTGTTTTGTTTTGTTTTGTTTTGTTCCTTACGCCTGGGTGAAGGTACTGGGGAGTGGGAGAGTCCTGACACCGTGGCTTAGTTGGTCAAAGCGCCTGTCTTGTAAATAGGAAACCCTGGGTTCGACTCCCAGCAGTGCCTTGGTTTATGTTGGCCTAGGCAATGGAAAGGAAGTTTCTAAACCTTCCATACATTTTTGCAAGATGGCCGTCCGCAGCAAGCAGCTTAAGGTTACTGTAGCCGCAGTCTGGCAAACTGACCGCCAGAAGTAGAAACAATAACAAGGGGCGGGGGGAAAAGTGGGCCGTCCCTGGGTGGATTCGAACCACCATCCTTTCGGTTAACAGCCGAACGCGCTGACTGATTGCGCCACAGAGACAGACGGAGGTGTTGCGGTTGCTGCAGTCGTGCAGTTCCTTCACAGTTGCCAGAAATCATTTCCAGCACACGATTTTCTTTGTCGTTGAATGCAACATACGTGACCATTGGGGGAGCGATAGCAAGCAAGAGAGTTAGATATCGAGAGTCATAGATAGATAGATAGATAGATAGATGGATGGATGGATGGACGGCAAGGCAAGCACCTGATTGACAGTGGTCCGTGATCTGCTGTTATGCTACTATGCTACTGACCATTGGGGGAGCGATAGCAAGCAAGCGAGTTAGATATCGAGAGTCATAGATAGATAGATAGATAGATAGAAAGATGGATGGATGGATGGACGGCAAGGCAAGCATCTGATTGCAAGATAGGCTTATCGTAAAGCCATCAGAGGACGTAATGAACCGGAAAGCCAACTGGACAGATGCCGATTTGTAAAGAAGAACCAGAACCCAAAGGACACGCGCTACGCGCACCTAACGGCCAACGTCCAATTCCCATTGCCGCCCCTGGACAGTCGCAACAGGGAGCTTGTTGCTCCCGTCAACCTTACGTTTTCACCTCTGTGTGCTTCCTTTGTTGCAGCCTGCATCCAGATTTTGTTTTGTTTTGTTTTGTTTTGTTTTGTTTTGTTTTGTTTTGTTTTGTTTTGTTTTGTTTTGTTTTGTTTTGTTTTGTTTTGTTTTGTTTTGTTTTGTTCCTTACGCCTGGGTGAAGGTACTGGGGAGTGGGAGAGTCCTGACACCGTGGCTTAGTTGGTCAAAGCGCCTGTCTTGTAAATAGGAAACCCTGGGTTCGACTCCCAGCAGTGCCTTGGTTTATGTTGGCCTAGGCAATGGAAAGGAAGTTTCTAAACCCTCGATACATTTTTGCAAGATGGCCGTCCGCAGCAAGCAGCTTAAGGTTACTGTAGCCGCAGTCTGGCAAACTGACCGCAAGAAGTAGAAACAATAACAAGGGGCGGGGGGAAAAGTGGGCCGTCCCTGGGTGGATTCGAACCACCATCCTTTCGGTTAACAGCCGAACGCGCTGACCGATTGCGCCACAGAGACAGACGGAGGTGTTGCGGTTGCTGCAGTCGTGCAGTTCCTTCACAGTTGCCAGAAATCATTTCCAGCACACGATTTTCTTTGTCGTTGAATGCAACATACGTGACCATTGGGGGAGCGATAGCAAGCAAGAGAGTTAGATATCGAGAGTCATAGATAGATAGATAGATAGATACATGGATGGATGGACGGCAAGGCAAGCACCTGATTGACAGTGGTCCGTGATCTGCTGTTATGCTACTATGCTACTGACCATTGGGGGAGCGATAGCAAGCAAGAGAGTTAGATATCGAGAGTCATAGATAGATAGATAGATAGATAGATGGATGGATGGATGGACGGCAAGGCAAGCACCTGATTGACAGTGGTCCGTGATCTGCTGTTATGCTACTATGCTACTGACCATTGGGGGAGCGATAGCAAGCAAGAGAGTTAGATATCGAGAGTCATAGATAGATAGATAGATAGATAGATGGATGGATGGACGGCAAGGCAAGCATCTGATTGCAAGATAGGCTTATCGTAAAGCCATCAGAGGACGTAATGAACCGGAAAGCCAACTGGACAGATGCCGGTTTGTAAAGAAGAACCAGAACCCAAAGGACACGCGCTACGCGCACCTAACGGCCAACGTCCAATTCCCATTGCCGCCCCTGGACAGTCGCAACAGGGAGCTTGTTGCTCCCGTCAACCTTACGTTTTCACCTCTGTGTGCTTCCTTTGTTTTGTTTTGTTTTGTTTTGTTTTGTTTTGTTTTGTTTTGTTTTGTTTTGTTTTGTTTTGTTTTGTTCCTTACGCCTGGGTGAAGGTACTGGGGAGTGGGAGAGTCCTGACACCGTGGCTTAGTTGGTCAAAGCGCCTGTCTTGTAAATAGGAAACCCTGGGTTCCACTCCCAGCAGTGCCTTGGTTTATGTTGGCCTAGGCAATGGAAAGGAAGTTTCTAAACCCTCGATACATTCTTGCAAGATGGCCGTCCGCAGCAAGCAGCTTAAGGTTACTGTAGCCGCAGTCTGGCAAACTGACCGCCAGAAGTAGAAACAATAACAAGGGGCGGGGGGAAAAGTGGGTCGTCCCTGGGTGGATTCGAACCACCATCCTTTCGGTTAACAGCCAAACGCACTGACCGATTGCGCCACAGAGACAGACGGAGGTGTTGCGGTTGCTGCAGTCGTGCAGTTCCTTCACAGTTGCCAGAAATCATTTCCAGCACACGATTTTCTTTGTCGTTGAATGCAACATACGTGACCATTGGGGGAGCGATAGCAAGCAAGAGAGTTAGATATCGAGAGTCATAGATAGATAGATAGATAGATACATGGATGGATGGACGGCAAGGCAAGCACCTGATTGACAGTGGTCTGTGATCTGCTGTTATGCTACTATGCTACTGACCATTGGGGGAGCGATAGCAAGCAAGCGAGTTAGATATCGAGAGTCATAGATAGATAGATAGATAGATAGAAAGATGGATGGATGGATGGACGGCAAGGCAAGCACCTGATTGACAGTGGTCCGTGATCTGCTGTTATGCTACTAAGCTACTGACCATTGGGGGAGCGATAGCAAGCAAGAGAGTTAGATATCGAGAGTCATAGATAGATAGATAGATGGATGGATGGACGGCAAGGCAAGCATCTGATTGCTAGATAGGCTTATCGTAAAGCCATCAGAGGACGTAATGAACCGGAAAGCCAACTGGACAGATGCCGATTTGTAAAGAAGAACCAGAACCCAAAGGACACGCGCTACGCGCACCTAACGGCCAACGTCCAATTCCCATTGCCGCCCCTGGACAGTCGCAACAGGGAGCTTGTTGCTCCCGTCAACCTTACGTTTTCACCTCTGTGTGCTTCCTTTGTTGCAGCCTGCATCCAGATTTTGTTTTGTTTTGTTTTGTTTTGTTTTGTTTTGTTTTGTTTTGTTTTGTTTTGTTTTGTTTTGTTTTGTTTTGTTTTGTTTTGTTTTGTTTTGTTTTGTTTTGTTTTGTTTTGTTTTGTTTTGTTCCTTACGCCTGGGTGAAGGTACTGGGGAGTGGGAGAGTCCTGACACCGTGGCTTAGTTGGTCAAAGCGCCTGTCTTGTAAATAGGAAACCCTGGGTTCGACTCCCAGCAGTGCCTTGGTTTATGTTGGCCTAGGCAATGGAAAGGAAGTTTCTAAACCCTCGATACATTTTTGCAAGATGGCCGTCCGCAGCAAGCAGCTTAAGGTTACTGTAGCCGCAGTCTGGCAAACTGACCGCCAGAAGTAGAAACAATAACAAGGGGCGGGGGGAAAAGTGGGCCGTCCCTGGGTGGATTCGAACCACCATCCTTTCGGTTAACAGCCGAACGCGCTGACCGATTGCGCCACAGAGACAGACGGAGGTGTTGCGGTTGCTGCAGTCGTGCAGTTCCTTCACAGTTGCCAGAAATCATTTCCAGCACACGATTTTCTTTGTCGTTGAATGCAACATACATGACCATTGGGGGAGCGATAGCAAGCAAGAGAGTTAGATATCGAGAGTCATAGATAGATAGATAGATAGATACATGGATGGATGGACGGCAAGGCAAGCACCTGATTGACAGTGGTCCGTGATCTGCTGTTATGCTACTATGCTACTGACCATTGGGGGAGCGATAGCAAGCAAGAGAGTTAGATATCGAGAGTCATAGATAGATAGATAGAAAGATGGATGGATGGATGGACGGCAAGGCAAGCACCTGATTGACAGTGGACCGTGATCTGCTGTTATGCTACTAAGCTACTGACCATTGGGGGAGCGATAGCAAGCAAGAGAGTTAGATATCGAGAGTCATAGATAGATAGATAGATAGATAGATAGATGGATGGATGGATGGACGGCAAGGCAAGCACCTGATTGACAGTGGTCCGTGATCTGCTGTTATGCTACTATGCTACTGACCATTGGGGGAGCGATAGCAAGCAAGAGAGTTAGATATCGAGAGTCATAGATAGATAGATAGATAGATAGATGGATGGATGGACGGCAAGGCAAGCATCTGATTGCAAGATAGGCTTATCGTAAAGCCATCAGAGGACGTAATGAACCGGAAAGCCAACTGGACAGATGCCGGTTTGTAAAGAAGAACCAGAACCCAAAGGACACGCGCTACGCGCACCTAACGGCCAACGTCCAATTCCCATTGCCGCCCCTGGACAGTCGCAACAGGGAGCTTGTTGCTCCCGTCAACCTTACGTTTTCACCTCTGTGTGCTTCCTTTGTTTTGTTTTGTTTTGTTTTGTTTTGTTTTGTTTTGTTTTGTTTTGTTTTGTTTTGTTTTGTTTTGTTTTGTTTTGTTTTGTTTTGTTTTGTTCCTTACGCCTGGGTGAAGGTACTGGGGAGTGGGAGAGTCCTGACACCGTGGCTTAGTTGGTCAAAGCGCCTGTCTTGTAAATAGGAAACCCTGGGTTCCACTCCCAGCAGTGCCTTGGTTTATGTTGGCCTAGGCAATGGAAAGGAAGTTTCTAAACCCTCGATACATTTTTGCAAGATGGCCGTCCGCAGCAAGCAGCTTAAGGTTACTGTAGCCGCAGTCTGGCAAACTGACCGCCAGAAGTAGAAACAATAACAAGGGGCGGGGGGAAAAGTGGGCCGTCCCTGGGTGGATTCGAACCACCATCCTTTCGGTTAACAGCCAAACGCACTGACCGATTGCGCCACAGAGACAGACGGAGGTGTTGCGGTTGCTGCAGTCGTGCAGTTCCTTCACAGTTGCCAGAAATCATTTCCAGCACACGATTTTCTTTGTCGTTGAATGCAACATACGTGACCATTGGGGGAGCGATAGCAAGCAAGAGAGTTAGATATCGAGAGTCATAGATAGATAGATAGATAGATACATGGATGGATGGACGGCAAGGCAAGCACCTGATTGACAGTGGTCTGTGATCTGCTGTTATGCTACTATGCTACTGACCATTGGGGGAGCGATAGCAAGCAAGCGAGTTAGATATCGAGAGTCATAGATAGATAGATAGATAGATAGAAAGATGGATGGATGGATGGACGGCAAGGCAAGCACCTGATTGACAGTGGTCCGTGATCTGCTGTTATGCTACTAAGCTACTGACCATTGGGGGAGCGATAGCAAGCAAGAGAGTTAGATATCGAGAGTCATAGATAGATAGATAGATAGATGGATGGATGGATGGACGGCAAGGCAAGCACCTGATTGACAGTGGTCCGTGATCTGCTGTTATGCTACTATGCTACTGACCATTGGGGGAGCGATAGCAAGCAAGAGAGTTAGATATCGAGAGTCATAGATAGATAGATAGATAGATAGATAGATGGATGGATGGACGGCAAGGCAAGCATCTGATTGCAAGATAGGCTTATCGTAAAGCCATCAGAGGACGTAATGAACCGGAAAGCCAACTGGACAGATGCCGGTTTGTAAAGAAGAACCAGAACCCAAAGGACACGCGCTACGCGCACCTAACGGCCAACGTCCAATTCCCATTGCTGCCCCTGGACAGTTGCAACAGGGAGCTTGTTGCTCCCGTCAACCTTACGTTTTCACCTCTGTGTGCTTCCTTTGTTGCAGCCTGCATCCAGATTTTGTTTTGTTTTGTTTTGTTTTGTTTTGTTTTGTTTTGTTTTGTTTTGTTTTGTTTTGTTCCTTACGCCTGGGTGAAGGTACTGGGGAGTGGGAGAGTCCTGACACCGTGGCTTAGTTGGTCAAAGCGCCTGTCTTGTAAATAGGAAACCCTGGGTTCCACTCCCAGCAGTGCCTTGGTTTATGTTGGCCTAGGCAATGGAAAGGAAGTTTCTAAACCCTGGATACATTTTTGCAAGATGGCCGTCCGCAGCAAGCAGCTTAAGGTTACTGTAGCCGCAGTCTGGCAAACTGACCGCCAGAAGTAGAAACAATAACAAGGGGCGGGGGGAAAAGTGGGCCGTCCCTGGGTGGATTCGAACCACCATCCTTTCGGTTAACAGCCGAACGCGCTGACCGATTGCGCCACAGAGACAGACGGAGGTGTTGCGGTTGCTGCAGTTGTGCAGTTCCTTCACAGTTGCCAGAAATCATTTCCAGCACACGATTTTCTTTGTCGTTGAATGCAACATACGTGACCATTGGGGGAGCGATAGCAAGCAAGAGAGTTAGATATCGAGAGTCATAGATAGATAGATAGATAGATACATGGATGGATGGACGGCAAGGCAAGCACCTGATTGACAGTGGTCCGTGATCTGCTGTTATGCTACTATGCTACTGACCATTGGGGGAGCGATAGCAAGCAAGAGAGTTAGATATCGAGAGTCATAGATAGATAGATAGATAGATAGATAGATGGATGGATGGATGGACGGCAAGGCAAGCACCTGATTGACAGTGGTCCGTGATCTGCTGTTATGCTACTATGCTACTGACCATTGGGGGAGCGATAGCAAGCAAGAGAGTTAGATATCGAGAGTCATAGATAGATAGATAGATAGATAGATGGATGGATGGACGGCAAGGCAAGCATCTGATTGCAAGATAGGCTTATCGTAAAGCCATCAGAGGACGTAATGAACCGGAAAGCCAACTGGACAGATGCCGGTTTGTAAAGAAGAACCAGAACCCAAAGGACACGCGCTACGCGCACCTAACGGCCAACGTCCAATTCCCATTGCCGCCCCTGGACAGTCGCAACAGGGAGCTTGTTGCTCCCGTCAACCTTACGTTTTCACCTCTGTGTGCTTCCTTTGTTGCAGCCTGCATCCAGATTTTGTTTTGTTTTGTTTTGTTTTGTTTTGTTTTGTTTTGTTTTGTTTTGTTTTGTTTTGTTTTGTTTTGTTTTGTTTTGTTCCTTACGCCTGGGTGAAGGTACTGGGGAGTGGGAGAGTCCTGACACCGTGGCTTAGTTGGTCAAAGCGCCTGTCTTGTAAATAGGAAACCCTGGGTTCCACTCCCAGCAGTGCCTTGGTTTATGTTGGCCTAGGCAATGGAAAGGAAGTTTCTAAACCCTGGATACATTTTTGCAAGATGGCCGTCCGCAGCAAGCAGCTTAAGGTTACTGTAGCCGCAGTCTGGCAAACTGACCGCCAGAAGTAGAAACAATAACAAGGGGCGGGGGGAAAAGTGGGCCGTCCCTGGGTGGATTCGAACCACCATCCTTTCGGTTAACAGCCGAACGCGCTGACCGATTGCGCCACAGAGACAGACGGAGGTGTTGCAGTTGCTGCAGTCGTGCAGTTCCTTCACAGTTGCCAGAAATCATTTCCAGCACACGATTTTCTTTGTCGTTGAATGCAACATACGTGACCATTGGGGGAGCGATAGCAAGCAAGAGAGTTAGATATCGAGAGTCATAGATAGATAGATAGATAGATGGATGGATGGATGGACGGCAAGGCAAGCACCTGATTGACAGTGGTCCGTGATCTGCTGTTATGCTACTATGCTACTGACCATTGGGGGAGCGATAGCAAGCAAGAGAGTTAGATATCGAGAGTCATAGATAGATAGATAGATAGATGGATGGATGGATGGACGGCAAGGCAAGCACCTGATTGACAGTGGTCCGTGATCTGCTGTTATGCTACTATGCTACTGACCATTGGGGGAGCGATAGCAAGCAAGAGAGTTAGATATCGAGAGTCATAGATAGATAGATAGATAGATAGATGGATGGATGGATGGACGGCAAGGCAAGCACCTGATTGACAGTGGTCCATGATCTGCTGTTATGCTACTATGCTACTGACCATTGGGGGAGCGATAGCAAGCAAGAGAGTTAGATATCGAGAGTTATAGATAGATAGATAGATAGATGGATGGATGGACGGCAAGGCAAGCATCTGATTGCAAGATAGGCTTATCGTAAAGCCATCAGAGGACGTAATGAACCGGAAAGCCAACTGGACAGATGCCGGTTTGTAAAGAAGAACCAGAACCCAAAGGACACGCGCTACGCGCACCTAACGGCCAACGTCCAATTCCCATTGCCGCCCCTGGACAGTCGCAACAGGGAGCTTGTTGCTCCCGTCAACCTTACGTTTTCACCTCTGTGTGCTTCCTTTGTTGCAGCCTGCATCCAGATTTTGTTTTGTTTTGTTTTGTTTTGTTTTGTTTTGTTTTGTTTTGTTTTGTTTTGTTTTGTTTTGTTTTGTTTTGTTTTGTTTTGTTTTGTTTTGTTTTGTTCCTTACGCCTGGGTGAAGGTACTGGGGAGTGGGAGAGTCCTGACACCGTGGCTTAGTTGGTCAAAGCGCCTGTCTTGTAAATAGGAAACCCTGGGTTCGACTCCCAGCAGTGCCTTGGTTTATGTTGGCCTAGGCAATGGAAAGGAAGTTTCTAAACCCTCGATACATTTTTGCAAGATGGCCGTCCGCAGCAAGCAGCTTAAGGTTACTGTAGCCGCAGTCTGGCAAACTGACCGCCAGAAGTAGAAACAATAACAAGGGGCGGGGGGAAAAGTGGCCCGTCCCTGGGTGGATTCGAACCACCATCCTTTCGGTTAACAGCCGAACGCACTGACCGATTGCGCCACAGAGACAGACGCAGGTGTTGCGGTTGCTGCAGTCGTGCAGTTCCTTCACAGTTGCCAGAAATCATTTCCAGCACACGATTTTCTTTGTCGTTGAATGCAACATACGTGACCATTGGGGGAGCGATAGCAAGCAAGAGAGTTAGATATCGAGAGTCATAGATAGATAGATAGATAGATACATGGATGGATGGACGGCAAGGCAAGCACCTGATTGACAGTGGTCCGTGATCTGCTGTTATGCTACTATGCTACTGACCATTGGGGGAGCGATAGCAAGCAAGAGAGTTAGATATCGAGAGTCATAGATAGATAGATAGAAAGATGGATGGATGGATGGACGGCAAGGCAAGCACCTGATTGACAGTGGTCCGTGATCTGCTGTTATGCTACTAAGCTACTGATAATTGGGGGAGCGATAGCAAGCAAGAGAGTTAGATATCGAGAGTCATAAATAGATAGATAGATAGATAGATGGATGGATGGATGGACGGCAAGGCAAGCACCTGATTGACAGTGGTCCGTGATCTGCTGTTATGCTACTATGCTACTGACCATTGGGGGAGCGATAGCAAGCAAGAGAGTTAGATATCGAGAGTCATAGATAGATAGATAGATAGATAGATGGATGGATGGATGGACGGCAAGGCAAGCATCTGATTGCAAGATAGGCTTATCGTAAAGCCATCAGAGGACGTAATGAACCGGAAAGCCAACTGGACAGATGCCGGTTTGTAAAGAAGAACCAGAACCCAAAGGACACGCGCTACGCGCACCTAACGGTCAACGTCCAATTCCCATTGCCGCCCCTGGACAGTCGCAACAGGGAGCATGTTGCTCCCGTCAACCTTACGTTTTCACCTCTGTGTGCTTCCTTTGTTGCAGCCTGCATCCAGATTTTGTTTTGTTTTGTTTTGTTTTGTTTTGTTTTGTTTTGTTTTGTTTTGTTTTGTTTTGTTTTGTTTTGTTTTGTTTTGTTTTGTTTTGTTTTGTTTTGTTCCTTACGCCTGGGTGAAGGTACTGGGGAGTGGGAGAGTCCTGACACTGTGGCTTAGTTGGTCAAAGCGCCTGTCTTGTAAATAGGAAACCCTGGGTTCCACTCCCAGCAGTGCCTTGGTTTATGTTGGCCTAGGCAATGGAAAGGAAGTTTCTAAACCCTAGATACATTTTTGCAAGATGGCCGTCCGCAGCAAGCAGCTTAAGGTTACTGTAGCCGCAGTCTGGCAAACTGACCGCCAGAAGTAGAAACAATAACAAGGGGCGGGGGAAAAGTGGGCCGTCCCTGGGTGGATTCGAACCACCATCCTTTCGGTTAATAGCCGAACGCGCTGACCGATTGCGCCACAGAGACAGACGGAGGTGTTGCGGTTGCTGCAGTCGTGCAGTTCCTTCACAGTTGCCAGAAATCATTTCCAGCACACGATTTTCTTTGTCGTTGAATGCAACATACGTGACCATTGGGGGAGCGATAGCAAGCAAGAGAGTTAGATATCGAGAGTCATAGATAGATAGATAGATAGATGGATGGATGGATGGACGGCAAGGCAAGCACCTGATTGACAGTGGTCCGTGATCTGCTATTATGCTACTATGCTACTGACCATTGGGGGAGCGATAGCAAGCAAGAGAGTTAGATATCGAGAGTCATAGATAGATAGATAGATAGATAGATGGATGGATGGATGGACGGCAAGGCAAGCACCTGATTGACAGTGGTCCGTGATCTGCTGTTATGCTACTATGCTACTGACCATTGGGGGAGCGATAGCAAGCAAGAGAGTTAGATATCGAGAGTCATAGATAGATAGATAGATAGATGGATGGATGGATGGACGGCAAGGCAAGCACCTGATTGACAGTGGTCCGTGATCTGCTGTTATGCTACTATGCTACTGACCATTGGGGGAGCGATAGCAAGCAAGAGAGTTAGATATCGAGAGTCATAGATAGATAGATAGATAGATGGATGGATGGATGGACGGCAAGGCAAGCACCTGATTGACAGTGGTCCGTGATCTGCTGTTATGCTACTATGCTACTGACCATTGGGGGAGCGATAGCAAGCAAGAGAGTTAGATATCGAGAGTCATAGATAGATAGATAGATAGATGGATGGATGGATGGACGGCAAGGCAAGCACCTGATTGACAGTGGTCCGTGATCTGCTGTTATGCTACTATGCTACTGACCATTGGGGGAGCGATAGCAAGCAAGAGAGTTAGATATCGAGAGTCATAGATAGATAGATAGATAGATGGATGGATGGATGGACGGCAAGGCAAGCACCTGATTGACAGTGGTCCGTGATCTGCTGTTATGCTACTATGCTACTGACCATTGGGGGAGCGATAGCAAGCAAGAGAGTTAGATATCGAGAGTCATAGATAGATAGATAGATAGATAGATGGATGGATGGACGGCAAGGCAAGCATCTGATTGCAAGATAGGCTTATCGTAAAGCCATCAGAGGACGTAATGAACCGGAAAGCCAACTGGACAGATGCCGGTTTGTAAAGAAGAACCAGAACCCAAAGGACACGCGCTACGCGCACCTAACGGCCAACGTCCAATTCCCATTGCCGCCCCTGGACAGTCGCAACAGGGAGCTTGTTGCTCCCGTCAACCTTACGTTTTCACCTCTGTGTGCTTCCTTTGTTGCAGCCTGCATCCAGATTTTGTTTTGTTTTGTTTTGTTTTGTTTTGTTTTGTTTTGTTTTGTTTTGTTTTGTTTTGTTTTGTTTTGTTTTGTTTTGTTTTGTTCCTTACGCCTGGGTGAAGGTACTGGGGAGTGGGAAAGTCCTGACACCGTGGCTTAGTTGGTCAAAGCGCCTGTCTTGTAAATAGGAAACCTGGGTTAGACTCCCAGCAGTGCCTTGGTTTATGTTGGCCTAGGCAATGGAAAGGAAGTTTCTAAACCCTCGATACATTTTTGCAAGATGGCCGTCCGCAGCAAGCAGCTTAAGGTTAGTGTAGCCGCAGTCTGGCAAACTGACCGCAAGAAGTAGAAACAATAACAAGGGGCGGGGGGAAAAGTGGGCCGTCCCTGGGTGGAATCGAACCACCATCCTTTCGGTTAACAGCCGAACGCGCTGACCGATTGCGCCACAGAGACAGACGGAGGTGTTGCGGTTGCTGCAGTCGTGCAGTTCCTTCACAGTTGCCAGAAATCATTTCCAGCACACGATTTTCTTTGTCGTTGAATGCAACATACGTGACCATTGGGGGAGCGATAGCAAGCAAGAGAGTTAGATATCGAGAGTCATAGATAGATAGATAGATAGATACATGGATGGATGGACGGCAAGGCAAGCACCTGATTGACAGTGGTCCGTGATCTGCTGTTATGCTACTATGCTACTGACCATTGGGGGAGCGATAGCAAGCAAGAGAGTTAGATATCGAGAGTCATAGATAGATAGATAGATAGATAGATGGATGGATGGACGGCAAGGCAAGCATCTGATTGCAAGATAGGCTTATCGTAAAGCCATCAGAGGACGTAATGAACCGGAAAGCCAACTGGACAGATGCCGGTTTGTAAAGAAGAACCAGAACCCAAAGGACACGCGCTACGCGCACCTAACAGCCAACGTCCAATTCCCATTGCCGCCCCTGGACAGTCGCAACAGGGAGCTTGTTGCTCCCGTCAACCTTACGTTTTCACCTCTGTGTGCTTCCTTTGTTGCAGCCTGCATCCAGATTTTGTTTTGTTTTGTTTTGTTTTGTTTTGTTTTGTTTTGTTTTGTTTTGTTTTGTTTTGTTTTGTTTTGTTTTGTTTTGTTTTGTTTTGTTTTGTTTTGTTTTGTTTTGTTTTGTTCCTTACGCCTGGGTGAAGGTACTGGGGAGTGGGAGAGTCCTGACACCGTGGCTTAGTTGGTCAAAGCGCCTGTCTTGTAAATAGGAAACCCTGGGTTCGACTCCCAGCAGTGCCTTGGTTTATGTTGGCCTAGGCAATGGAAAGGAAGTTTCTAAACCCTCGATACATTTTTGCAATATGGCCGTCCGCAGCAAGCAGCTTAAGGTTACTGTAGCCGCAGTCTGGCAAACTGACCGCCAGAAGTAGAAACAATAACAAGGGGCGGGGGGAAAAGTGGGCCGTCCCTGGGTGGATTCGAACCACCATCCTTTCGGTTAACAGCCGAACGCGCTGACCGATTGCGCCACAGAGACAGACGGAGGTGTTGCGGTTGCTGCAGTCGTGCAGTTCCTTCACAGTTGCCAGAAATCATTTCCAGCACACGATTTTCTTTGTCGTTGAATGCAACATACGTGACCATTGGGGGAGCGATAGCAAGCAAGAGAGTTAGATATCGAGAGTCATAGATAGATAGATAGATAGATACATGGATGGATGGACGGCAAGGCAAGCACCTGATTGACAGTGGTCCGTGATCTGCTGTTATGCTACTATGCTACTGACCATTGGGGGAGCGATAGCAAGCAAGAGAGTTAGATATCGAGAGTCATAGATAGATAGATAGAAAGATGGATGGATGGATGGACGGCAAGGCAAGCACCTGATTGACAGTGGTCCGTGATCTGCTGTTATGCTACTAAGCTACTGACCATTGGGGGAGCGATAGCAAGCAAGAGAGTTAGATATCGAGAGTCATAGATAGATAGATAGATAGATAGATAGAAAGATGGATGGATGGATGGACGGCAAGGCAAGCACCTGATTGACAGTGGTCCGTGATCTGCTGTTATGCTACTATGCTACTGACCATTGGGGGAGCGATAGCAAGCAAGAGAGTTAGATATCGAGAGTCATAAATAGATAGATAGATAGATGGATGGATGGATGGACGGCAAGGCAAGCATCTGATTGACAGTGGTCCGTGATCTGCTGTTATGCTACTATGCTACTGACCATTGGGGGAGCGATAGCAAGCAAGAGAGTTAGATATCGAGAGTCATAGATAGATAGATAGATAGATAGATGGATGGATGGACGGCAAGGCAAGCATCTGATTGCAAGATAGGCTTATCGTAAAGCCATCAGAGGACGTAATGAACCGGAAAGCCAACTGGACAGATGCCGATTTGTAAAGAAGAACCAGAACCCAAAGGACACGCGCTACGCGCACCTAACGGCCAACGTCCAATTCCCATTGCCGCCCCTGGACAGTCGCAACAGGGAGCTTGTTGCTCCCGTCAACCTTACGTTTTCACCTCTGTGTGCTTCCTTTGTTGCAGCCTGCATCCAGATTTTGTTTTGTTTTGTTTTGTTTTGTTTTGTTTTGTTTTGTTTTGTTTTGTTTTGTTTTGTTTTGTTTTGTTTTGTTTTGTTTTGTTTTGTTTTGTTCCTTACGCCTGGGTGAAGGTACTGGGGAGTGGGAGAGTCCTGACACCGTGGCTTAGTTGGTCAAAGCGCCTGTCTTGTAAATAGGAAACCCTGGGTTCGACTCCCAGCAGTGCCTTGGTTTATGTTGGCCTAGGCAATGGAAAGGAAGTT
This sequence comes from Amia ocellicauda, assembly GCF_036373705.1. Lineage (NCBI taxonomy): Eukaryota > Metazoa > Chordata > Actinopteri > Amiiformes > Amiidae > Amia > Amia ocellicauda. The sequence continues at coordinate 60,864,340 of NC_089851.1, read as the reverse complement.
TCTAAACCCTCGATACATTTTTGCAAGATGGCCGTCCGCAGCAAGCAGCTTAAGGTTACTGTAGCCGCAGTCTGGCAAACTGACCGCCAGAAGTAGAAACAATAACAAGGGGCGGGGGGAAAAGTGGGCCGTCCCTGGGTGGATTCGAACCACCATCCTTTCGGTTAACAGCCGAACGCGCTGACCGATTGCGCCACAGAGACAGACGGAGGTGTTGCGGTTGCTGCAGTCGTGCAGTTCCTTCACAGTTGCCAGAAATCATTTCCAGCACACGATTTTCTTTGTCGTTGAATGCAACATACGTGACCATTGGGGGAGCGATAGCAAGCAAGAGAGTTAGATATCGAGAGTCATAGATAGATAGATAGATAGATAAATGGATGGATGGACGGCAAGGCAAGCACCTGATTGACAGTGATCCGTGATCTGCTGTTATGCTACTATGCTACTGACCATTGGGGGAGCGATAGCAAGCAAGCGAGTTAGATATCGAGAGTCATAGATAGATAGATAGATAGATAGAAAGATGGATGGATGGATGGACGGCAAGGCAAGCACCTGATTGACATTGGTCCGTGATCTGCTGTTATGCTACTATGCTACTGACCATTGGGGGAGCGATAGCAAGCAAGAGAGTTAGATATCGAGAGTCATAGATAGATAGATAGATAGATGGATGGATGGATGGACGGCAAGGCAAGCACCTGATTGACAGTGGTCCATGATCTGCTGTTATGCTACTATGCTACTGACCATTGGGGGAGCGATAGCAAGCAAGAGAGTTAGATATCGAGAGTCATAGATAGATAGATAGATAGATAGATGGATGGATGGACGGCAAGGCAAGCATCTGATTGCAAGATAGGCTTATCGTAAAGCCATCAGAGGACGTAATGAACCGGAAAGCCAACTGGACAGATGCCGGTTTGTAAAGAAGAACCAGAACCCAAAGGACACGCGCTACGCGCACCTAACGGCCAACGTCCAATTCCCATTGCCGCCCCTGGACAGTCGCAACAGGGAGCTTGTTGCTCCCGTCAACCTTACGTTTTCACCTCTGTGTGCTTCCTTTGTTGCAGCCTGCATCCAGATTTTGTTTTGTTTTGTTTTGTTTTGTTTTGTTTTGTTTTGTTTTGTTTTGTTTTGTTTTGTTTTGTTTTGTTTTGTTTTGTTCCTTACGCCTGGGTGAAGGTACTGGGGAGTGGGAGAGTCCTGACACCGTGGCTTAGTTGGTCAAAGCGCCTGTCTTGTAAATAGGAAACCCTGGGTTCGACTCCCAGCAGTGCCTTGGTTTATGTTGGCCTAGGCAATGGAAAGGAAGTTTCTAAACCCTCGATACAATTTTGCAAGATGGCCGTCCGCAGCAAGCAGCTTAAGGTTACTGTAGCCGCAGTCTGGCAAACTGACCGCCAAAGTAGAAACAATAACAAGGGGCGGGGGGAAAAGTGGGCCGTCCCTGGGTGGATTCGAACCACCATCCTTTCGGTTAACAGCCGAACGCGCTGACCGATCGCGCCACAGAGACAGACGGAGGTGTTGTGGTTGCTGCAGTCGTGCAGTTCCTTCACAGTTGCCAGAAATCATTTCCAGCACACGATTTTCTTTGTCGTTGAATGCAACATACGTGACCATTGGGGGAGCGATAGCAAGCAAGAGAGTTAGATATCGAGAGTCATAGATAGATAGATAGATAGATGGATGGATGGATGGACGGCAAGGCAAGCACCTGATTGACAGTGGTCCGTGATCTGCTGTTATGCTACTATGCTACTGACCATTGTGGGAGCGATAGCAAGCAAGAGAGTTAGATATCGAGAGTCATAGATAGATAGATAGATAGATGGATGGATGGATGGACGGCAAGGCAAGCACCTGATTGACAGTGGTCCGTGATCTGCTGTTATGCTACTATGCTACTGACCATTGGGGGAGCGATAGCAAGCAAGAGAGTTAGATATCGAGAGTCATAGATAGATAGATAGAAAGATGGATGGATGGATGGACGGCAAGGCAAGCACCTGATTGACAGTGGTCCGTGATCTGCTGTTATGCTACTATGCTACTGACCATTGGGGGAGCGATAGCAAGCAAGAGAGTTAGATATCGAGAGTCATAGATAGATAGATAGATAGATGGATGGATGGACGGCAAGGCAAGCATCTGATTGACAGTGGTCCGTGATCTGCTGTTATGCTACTATGCTACTGACCATTGGGGGAGCGATAGCAAGCAAGAGAGTTAGATATCGAGAGTCATAGATAGATAGATAGATAGATAGATGGATGGATGGACGGCAAGGCAAGCATCTGATTGCAAGATAGGCTTATCGTAAAGCCATCAGAGGACGTAATGAACCGGAAAGCCAACTGGACAGATGCCGGTTTGTAAAGAAGAACCAGAACCCAAAGGACACGCACTACGCGCACCTAACGGCCAACGTCCAATTCCCATTGCCGCCCCTGGACAGTCGCAACAGGGAGCTTGTTGCTCCCGTCAACCTTACGTTTTCACCTCTGTGTGCTTCCTTTGTTGCAGCCTGCATCCAGATTTTGTTTTGTTTTGTTTTGTTTTGTTTTGTTTTGTTTTGTTTTGTTTTGTTTTGTTTTGTTTTGTTTTGTTTTGTTTTGTTTTGTTTTGTTTTGTTTTGTTTTGTTTTGTTTTGTTCCTTACGCCTGGGTGAAGGTACTGGGGAGTGGGAGAGTCCTGACACCATGGCTTAGTTGGTCAAAGCGCCTGTCTTGTAAATAGAAAACCCTGGGTTCGACTCCCAGCAGTGCCTTGGTTTATGTTGGCCTAGGCAATGGAAAGGAAGTTTCTAAACCCTCGATACATTTTTGCAAGATGGCCGTCCGCAGCAAGCAGCTTAAGGTTACTGTAGCCGCAGTCTGGCAAACTGACCGCCAGAAGTAGAAACAATAACAAGGGGCGGGGGGAAAAGCGGGCCGTCCCTGGGTGGATTCGAATTACCATCCTTTCGGTTAACAGCCGAACGAGCTGACCAATTGCGCCACAGAGACAGACGGAGGTGTTGCGGTTGCTGCAGTCGTGCAGTTCCTTCACAGTTGCCAGAAATCATTTCCAGCACACGATTTTCTTTGTCGTTGAATGCAACATACGTGACCATTGGGGGAGCGATAGCAAGCAAGAGAGTTAGATATCGAGATTCATAGATAGATAGATAGATAGATACATGGATGGATGGACGGCAAGGCAAGCACCTGATTGACAGTGGTCCGTGATCTGCTGTTATGCTACTATGCTACTGACCATTGGGGGAGCGATAGCAAGCAAGCGAGTTAGATATCGAGAGTCATAGATAGATAGATAGGTAGATGGATGGATGGATGGACGGCAAGGCAAGCACCTGATAGACAGTGGTCCGTGATCTGCTGTTATGCTACTATGCTACTGACCATTGGGGGAGCGATAGCAAGCAAGAGAGTTAGATATCGAGAGTCATAGATAGATAGATAGATGGATGGATGGACGGCAAGGCAAGCATCTGATTGCAAGATAGGCTTATCGTAAAGCCATCAGAGGACGTAATGAACCGGAAAGCCAACTGGACAGATGCCGGTTTGTAAAGAAGAACCAGAACCCAAAGGACACGCGCTACGCGCACCTAACGGCCAACGTCCAATTCCCATTGCCGCCCCTGGACAGTCGCAACAGGGAGCTTGTTGCTCCCGTCAACCTTACGTTTTCACCTCTGTGTGCTTCCTTTGTTGCAGCCTGCATCCAGATTTTGTTTTGTTTTGTTTTGTTTTGTTTTGTTTTGTTTTGTTTTGTTTTGTTTTGTTTTGTTTTGTTTTGTTTTGTTTTGTTCCTTACGCCTGGGTGAAGGTACTGGGGAGTGGGAGAGTCCTGACACCGTGGCTTAGTTGGTCAAAGCACCTGTCTTGTAAATAGGAAACCCTGGGTTCGACTCCCAGCAGTGCCATGGTTTATGTTGGCCTAGGCAATGGAAAGGAAGTTTCTAAACCCTTGATACATTTTTGCAAGATGGCCGTCCGCAGCAAGCAGCTTAAGGTTACTGTAGCCGCAGTCTGGCAAACTGACCGCCAGAAGTAGAAACAATAACAAGGGGCGGGGGGAAAAGTGGGCCGTCCCTGGGTGGATTCGAACCACCATCCTTTCGGTTAACAGCCGAACGCACTGACCGATTGCGCCACAGAGACAGACGGAGGTGTTGCGGTTGCTGCAGTCGTGCAGTTCCTTTACAGTTGCCAGAAATCATTTCCAGCACACGATTTTCTTTGTCGTTGAATGCAACATACGTGACCATTGGGGGAGCGATAGCAAGCAAGAGAGTTAGATATCGAGAGTCATAGATAGATAGATAGATACATGGATGGATGGACGGCAAGGCAAGCACCTGATTGACAGTGGTCCGTGATCTGCTGTTATGCTACTATGCTACTGACCATTGGGGGAGCGATAGCAAGCAAGCGAGTTAGATATCGAGAGTCATAGATAGATAGATAGATAGATGGATGGATGGATGGACGGCAAGGCAAGCACCTGATTGACAGTGGTCCGTGACCTGCTGTTATGCTACTATGCTACTGACCATTGGGGGAGCGATAGCAAGCAAGAGAGTTAGATATCGAGAGTCATAGATAGATAGATAGATAGATGGATGGATGGATGGACGGCAAGGCAAGCACCTGATTGACAGTGGTCCGTGATCTGCTGTTATGCTACTATGCTACTGACCATTGAGGGAGCGATAGCAAGCAAGAGAGTTAGATATCGAGAGTCATAGATAGATAGATAGATAGATGGATGGATGGATGGACGGCAAGGCAAGCACCTGATTGACAGTGGTCCGTGACCTGCTGTTATGCTACTATGCTACTAACCATTGGGGGAGCGATAGCAAGCAAGAGAGTTAGATATTGAGAGTCATAGATAGATAGATAGATGGATGGATGGATGGACGGCAAGGCAAGCACCTGATTGACAGTGGTCCGTGATCTGCTGTTATGCTACTATGCTACTGACCATTGGGGGAGCGATAGCAAGCAAGAGAGTTAGATATCGAGAGTCATAGATAGATAGATAGATAGATGGATGGATGGATGGACGGCAAGGCAAGCACCTGATTGACAGTGGTCCGTGATCTGCTGTTATGCTACTATGCTACTGACCATTGGGGGAGCGATAGCAAGCAAGAGAGTTAGATATCGAGAGTCATAGATAGATAGATAGATGGATGGATGGATGGACGGCAAGGCAAGCACCTGATTGACAGTGGTCCGTGATCTGCTGTTATGCTACTATGCTACTGACCATTGGGGGAGCGATAGCAAGCAAGAGAGTTAGATATCGAGAGTCATAGATAGATAGATAGATGGATGGATGGACGGCAAGGAAAGCATCTGATTGCAAGATAGGCTTATCGTAAAGCCATCAGAGGACGTAATGAACCGGAAAGCCAACTGGACAGATGCCGGTTTGTAAAGAAGAACCAGAACCCAAAGGACACGCGCTACGCGCTCCTAACGGCCAACGTCCAATTCCCATTGCCGCCAATGGACAGTCGCAACAGGGAGCTTGTTGCTCCCGTCAACCTTACGTTTTCACCTCTGTGTGCTTCTTTTGTTGCAGCCTTCATCCAGATTTTGTTTTGTTTTGTTTTGTTTTGTGTTTTGTTTTGTTTTGTTTTGTTTTGTTTTGTTTTGTTTTGTTTTGTTTTGTTTTGTTTTGTTTTGTTTTGTTTTGTTTTGTTTTGTTTTGTTTTGTTTTGTTTTGTTTTGTTCCTTACGCCTGGGTGAAGGTACTGGGGAGTGGGAGAGTCCTGACACCGTGGCTTAGTTGGTCAAAGCGCCTGTCTTGTAAATAGGAAACCCTGGGTTCGACTCCCAGCAGTGCCTTGGTTTATGTTGGCCTAGGCAATGGAAAGGAAGTTTCTAAACCCTCGATACATTTTTGCAAGATGGCCGTCCGCAGCAAGCAGCTTAAGGTTACTGTAGCCGCAGTCTGGCAAACTGACCGCCAGAAGTAGAAACAATAACAAGGGGCGGGGGGAAAAGTGGACCGTCCCTGGGTGGATTCGAACCACCATCCTTTCGGTTAACAGCCAAACGCGCTGACCGATTGCGCCACAGAGACAGACGGAGGTGTTGCGATTGCTGCAGTCGTGCAGTTCCTTCACAGTTGCCAGAAATCATTTCCAGCACACGATTTTCTTTGTCGTTGAATGCAACATACGTGACCATTGGGGGAGCGATAGCAAGCAAGAGAGTTAGATATCGAGAGTCATAGATAGATAGATAGATAGATGGATGGATGGACGGCAAGGCAAGCACCTGATTGACAGTGGTCCGTGATCTGCTGTTATGCTACTATGCTACTGACCATTGGGGGAGCGATAGCAAGCAAGAGAGTTAGATATCGAGAGTCATAGATAGATAGATAGATAGATAGATGGATGGATGGATGGACGGCAAGGCAAGCACCTGATTGACAGTGGTCCGTGATCTGCTGTTATGCTACTATGCTACTGACCATTGGGGGAGCGATAGCAAGCAAGAGAGTTAGATATCGAGAGTCATAGATAGATAGATAGATGGATGGATGGACGGCAAGGCAAGCATCTGATTGCAAGATAGGCTTATCGTAAAGCCATCAGAGGACGTAATGAACCGGAAAGCCAACTGGACAGATGCCGGTTTGTAAAGAAGAACCAGAACCCAAAGGACACGCGCTACGCGCACCTAACGGCCAACGTCCAATTCCCATTGCCGCCCCTGGACAGTCGCAACAGGGAGCTTGTTGCTCCCGTCAACCTTACGTTTTCACCTCTGTGTGCTTCCTTTGTTGCAGCCTGCATCCAGATTTTGTTTTGTTTTGTTTTGTTTTGTTTTGTTTTGTTTTGTTTTGTTTTGTTTTGTTTTGTTTTGTTTTGTTTTGTTTTGTTTTGTTTTGTTTTGTTTTGTTTTGTTTTGTTTTGTTTTGTTTTGTTTTGTTTTGTTCCTTACGCCTGGGTGAAGGTACTGGGGAGTGGGAGAGTCCTGACACCGTGGCTTAGTTGGTCAAAGCGCCTGTCTTGTAAATAGGAAACCCTGGGTTCGACTCCCAGCAGTGCCTTGGTTTATGTTGGCCTAGGCAATGGAAAGGAAGTTTCTAAACCCTCGATACATTTTTGCAAGATGGCCGTCCGCAGCAAGCAGCTTAAGGTTACTGTAGCCGCAGTCTGGCAAACTGACCGCCAGAAGTAGAAACAATAACAAGGGGCGGGGGGAAAAGTGGGCCGACCCTGGGTGGATTCGATCCACCATCCTTTCGGTTAACAGCCGAACGCGCTGACCGATTGCGCCACAGAGACAGACGGAGGTGTTGCGGTTGCTGCAGTCGTGCAGTTCCTTCACAGTTGCCAGAAATCATTTCCAGCACACGATTTTCTTTGTCGTTGAATGCAACATACGTGACCATTGGGGGAGCGATAGCAAGCAAGAGAGTTAGATATCGAGAGTCATAGAAAGATAGATAGATAGATATATGGATGGATGGACGGCAAGGCAAGCACCTGATTGACAGTGGTCCGTGACCTGCTGTTATGCTACTATGCTACTGACCATTGGGGGAGCGATAGCAAGCAAGAGAGTTAGATATTGAGAGTCATAGATAGATAGATAGATGGATGGATGGATGGACGGCAAGGCAAGCACCTGATTGACAGTGGTCCGTGATCTGCTGTTATGCTACTATGCTACTGACCATTGGGGGAGCGATAGCAAGCAAGAGAGTTAGATATCGAGAGTCATAGATAGATAGATAGATAGATAGATAGATGGATGGATGGATGGACGGCAAGGCAAGCACCTGATTGACAGTGGTCCGTGATCTGCTGTTATGCTACTATGCTACTGACCATTGGGGGAGCGATAGCAAGCAAGAGAGTTAGATATCGAGAGTCATAGATAGATAGATAGATAGATGGATGGATGGACGGCAAGGCAAGCATCTTATTGCAAGATAGGCTTATCGTAAAGCCATCAGAGGAAGTAATGAACCGGAAAGCCAACTGGACAGATGCCGGTTTGTAAAGAAGAACCAGAACCCAAAGGACACGCGCTACGCGCACCTAACGGCCAACGTCCAATTCCCATTGCCGCCCCTGGACAGTCGCAACAGGGAGCTTGTTGCTCCCGTCAACCTTACGTTTTCACCTCTGTGTGCTTCCTTTGTTGCAGCCTGCATCCAGATTTTGTTTTGTTTTGTTTTGTTTTGTTTTGTTTTGTTTTGTTTTGTTGTTTTGTTTTGTTTTGTTTTGTTCCTTACGCCTGGGTGAAGGTACTGGGGAGTGGGAGAGTCCTGACACCGTGGCTTAGTTGGTCAAAGCGCCTGTCTTGTAAATAGGAAACCCTGGGTTCGACTCCCAGCAGTGCCTTGGTTTATGTTGGCCTAGGCAATGGAAAGGAAGTTTCTAAACCCTCGATACATTTTTGCAAGATGGCCGTCCGCAGCAAGCAGCTTAAGGTTACTGTAGCCGCAGTCTGGCAAACTGACCGCCAGAAGTAGAAACAATAACAAGGGGCGGGGGGAAATTTGGGCCGTCCCTGGGTGGATTCAAACCACCATCCTTTCGGTTAACAGCCGAACGCGCTGACCGATTGCGCCACAGAAACAGACGGAGGTGTTGTGGTTGCTGCAGTCGTGCAGTTCCTTCACAGTTGCCAGAAATCATTTCCAGCACACGATTTTCTTTGTCGTTGAATGCAACATACGTGACCATTGGGGGAGCGATAGCAAGGAAGAGAGTTAGATATCGAGAGTCATAGATAGATAGATAGATAGATGGATGGATGGATGGACGGCAAGGCAAGCACCTGATTGACAGTGGTCCGTGATCTGCTGTTATGCTACTATGCTACTGACCATTGGGGGAGCGATAGCAAGCAAGAGAGTTAGATATCGAGAGTCATAGATAGATAGATAGATGGATGGATGGATGGACGGCAAGGCAAGCACCTGATTGACAGTGGTCCGTGATCTGCTGTTATGCTACTATGCTACTGACCATTGGGGGAGCGATAGCAAGCAAGAGAGTTAGATATCGAGAGTCATAGATAGATAGATAGATAGATAGATGGATGGATGGATGGACGGCAAGGCAAGCACCTGATTGACAGTGGTCCGTGATCTGCTGTTATGCTACTATGCTACTGACCATTGGGGGAGCGATAGCAAGCAAGAGAGTTAGATATCGAGAGTCATAGATAGATAGATAGATGGATGGATGGACGGCAAGGCAAGCATCTGATTGCAAGATAGGCTTATCGTAAAGCCATCAGAGGACGTAATGAACCGGAAAGCCAACTGGACAGATGCCGGTTTGTAAAGAAGAACCAGAACCCAAAGGACACGCGCTACGCGCACCTAACGGCCAACGTCCAATTCCCATTGCCGCCCCTGGACAGTCGCAACAGGGAGCTTGTTGCTCCCGTCAACCTTACGTTTTCACCTCTGTGTGCTTCCTTTGTTGCAGCCTGCATCCAGATTTTGTTTTGTTTTGTTTTGTTTTGTTTTGTTTTGTTTTGTTTTGTTTTGTTTTGTTTTGTTTTGTTTTGTTTTGTTTTGTTCCTTACGCCTGGGTGAAGGTACTGGGGAGTGGGAGAGTCCTGACACCGTGGCTTAGTTGGTCAAAGCGCCTGTCTTGTAAATAGGAAACCCTGGGTTCCACTCCCAGCAGTGCCTTGGTTTATGTTGGCCTAGGCAATGGAAAGGAAGTTTCTAAACCCTCGATACATTTTTGCAAGATGGCCGTCCGCAGTAAGCAGCTTAAGGTTACTGTAGCCGCAGTCTGGCAAACTGACCGCCAGAAGTAGAAACAATAACAAGGGGCAGGGTGAAATTTGGGCCGTCCCTGGGTGGATTCAAACCACCATCCTTTCGGTTAACAGCCGAACGCGCTGACCGATTGCGCCACAGAAACAGACGGAGGTGTTGTGGTTGCTGCAGTCGTGCAGTTCCTTCACAGTTGCCAGAAATCATTTCCAGCACACGATTTTCTTTGTCGTTGAATGCAACATACGTGACCATTGGGGGAGCGATAGCAAGGAAGAGAGTTAGATATCGAGAGTCATAGATAGATAGATAGATAGATGGATGGATGGATGGACGGCAAGGCAAGCACCTGATTGACAGTGGTCCGTGATCTGCTGTTATGCTACTATGCTACTGACCATTGGGGGAGCGATAGCAAGCAAGAGAGTTAGATATCGAGAGTCATAGATAGATAGATAGATAGATAGATGGATGGATGGACGGCAAGGCAAGCACCTGATTGACAGTGGTCCGTGATCTGCTGTTATGCTACTATGCTACTGACCATTGGGGGAGCGATAGCAAGCAAGAGAGTTAGATATCGAGAGTCATAGATAGATAGATAGATGGATGGATGGATGGACGGCAAGGCAAGCACCTGATTGACAGTGGTCCGTGATCTGCTGTTATGCTACTATGCTACTGACCATTGGGGGAGCGATAGCAAGCAAGAGAGTTAGATATCGAGAGTCATAGATAGATAGATAGATAGATAGATGGATGGATGGATGGACGGCAAGGCAAGCACCTGATTGACAGTGGTCCGTGATCTGCTGTTATGCTACTATGCTACTGACCATTGGGGGAGCGATAGCAAGCAAGAGAGTTAGATATCGAGAGTCATAGATAGATAGATAGATAGATGGATGGATGGACGGCAAGGCAAGCATCTGATTGCAAGATAGGCTTATCGTAAAGCCATCAGAGGACGTAATGAACCGGAAAGCCAACTGGACAGATGCCGGTTTGTAAAGAAGAACCAGAACCCAAAGGACACGCGCTACGCGCACCTAACGGCTAACGTCCAATTCCCATTGCCGCCCCTGGACAGTCGCAACAGGGAGCTTGTTGCTCCCGTCAACCTTACGTTTTCACCTCTGTGTGCTTCCTTTGTTGCAGCCTGCATCCAGATTTTGTTTTGTTTTGTTTTGTTTTGTTTTGTTTTGTTTTGTTTTGTTTTGTTTTGTTTTGTTTTGTTTTGTTTTGTTTTGTTTTGTTTTGTTTTGTTTTGTTTTGTTCCTTACGCCTGGGTGAAGGTACTGGGGAGTGGGAGAGTCCTGACACCGTGGCTTAGTTGGTCAAAGCGCCTGTCTTGTAAATAGGAAACCCTGGGTTCGACTCCCAGCAGTGCCTTGGTTTATGTTGGCCTAGGCAATGGAAAGGAAGTTTCTAAACCCTCGATACATTTTTGCAAGATGGCCGTCCGCAGCAAGCAGCTTAACGTTACTGTAGCCGCAGTCTGGCAAACTGACCGCCAGAAGTAGAAACAATAACAAGGGGCGGGGGGAAAAGTGGGCCGACCCTGGGTGGATTCGATCCACCATCCTTTCAGTTAACAGCCGAACGCGCTGACTGATTGCGCCACAGAGACAGACGGAGGTGTTGCGGTTGCTGCAGTCGTGCAGTTCCTTCACAGTTGCCAGAAATCATTTCCAGCACACGATTTTCTTTGTCGTTGAATGCAACATACGTGACCATTGGGGGAGCGATAGCAAGCAAGAGAGTTAGATATCGAGAGTCATAGATAGATAGATAGATAGATACATGGATGGATGGACGGCAAGGCAAGCACCTGATTGACAGTGGTCCGTGATCTGCTGTTATGCTACTATGCTACTGACCATTGGGGGAGCGATAGCAAGCAAGAGAGTTAGATATCGAGAGTCATAGATAGATAGATAGATGGATGGATGGACGGCAAGGCAAGCATCTGATTGCAAGATAGGCTTATCGTAAAGCCATCAGAGGACGTAATGAACCGGAAAGCCAACTGGACAGATGCCGGTTTGTAAAGAAGAACCAGAACCCAAAGGACACGCGCTACGCGCACCTAACGGCCAACGTCCAATTCCCATTGCCGCCCCTGGACAGTCGCAACAGGGAGCTTGTTGCTCCCGTCAACCTTACGTTTTCACCTCTGTGTGCTTCCTTTGTTGCAGCCTGCATCCAGATTTTGTTTTGTTTTGTTTTGTTTTGTTTTGTTTTGTTTTGTTTTGTTTTGTTTTGTTTTGTTTTGTTTTGTTTTGTTTTGTTTTGTTTTGTTTTGTTTTGTTTTGTTTTGTTTTGTTTTGTTCCTTACGCCTGGGTGAAGGTACTGGGGAGTGGGAGAGTCCTGACACCGTGGCTTAGTTGGTTTAAAGCGCCTGTCTTGTAAATAGGAAACCCTGGGTTCGACTCCCAGCAGTGCCTTGGTTTATGTTGGCCTAGGCAATGGAAAGGAAGTTTCTAAACCCTCGATACATTTTTGCAAGATGGCCGTCCGCAGCAAGCAGCTTAAGGTTACTGTAGCCGCAGTCTGGCAAACTGACCGCCAGAAGTAGAAACAATAACAAGGGGCGGGGGGAAAAGTGGGCCGTCCCTGGGTGGATTCGAACCACCATCCTTTCGGTTAACAGCCGAACGCGCTGACCGATTGCGCCACAGAGACAGACGGGGGTGTTGCGGTTGCTGCAGTCGTGCAGTTCCTTCACAGTTGCCAGAAATCATTTCCAGCACACGATTTTCTTTGTCGTTGAATGCAACATTCGTGACCATTGGGGGAGCGATAGCAAGCAAGAGAGTTAGATATCGAGAGTCATAGATAGATAGATAGATAGATGGATGGATGGACGGCAAGGCAAGCATCTGATTGACAGTGGTCCGTGATCTGCTGTTATGCTACTATGCTACTGACCATTGGGGAAGCGATAGCAAGCAAGAGAGTTAGATATCGAGAGTCATAGATAGATAGATAGATAGATGGATGGATGGATGGACGGCAAGGCAAACACCTGATTGACAGTGGTCCGTGACCTGCTGTTATGCTACTATGCTACTGACGATTGGGGGAGCGATAGCAAGCAAGAGAGTTAGATATCGAGAGTCATAGATAGATAGATAGATAGATAGATGGATGGATGGATGGACGGCAAGGCAAGCACCTGATTGACAGTGGTCCGTGATCTGCTGTTATGCTACTATGCTACTGACCATTGGGGGAGCGATAGCAAGCAAGAGAGTTAGATATCGAGAGTCATAGATAGATAGATAGATAGATGGATGGATGGATGGACGGCAAGGCAAGCACCTGATTGACAGTGGTCCGTGATCTGCTGTTATGCTACTATGCTACTGACCATTGGGGGAGCGATAGCAAGCAAGAGAGTTAGATATCGAGAGTCATAGATAGATAGATAGATGGATGGATGGACAGCAAGGCAAGCATCTGATTGCAAGATAGGCTTATCGTAAAGCCATCAGAGGACGTAATGAACCGGAAAGCCAACTGGACAGATGCCGGTTTGTAAAGAAGAACCAGAACCCAAAGGACACGCGCTACGCGCTCCTAACGGCCAACGTCCAATTCCCATTGCCGCCCCTGGACAGTCGCAACAGGGAGCTTGTTGCTCCCGTCAACCTTACGTTTTCACCTCTGTGTGCTTCCTTTGTTGCAGCCTGCATCCAGATTTTGTTTTGTTTTGTTTTGTTTTGTTTTGTTTTGTTTTGTTTTGTTTTGTTTTGTTTTGTTTTGTTTTGTTTTGTTTTGTTTTGTTTTGTTTTGTTTTGTTTTGTTTTGCTCCTTACACCTGGGTGAAGGTACTGGGGAGTGGGAGAGTCCTGACACCGTGGCTTAGTTGGTCAAAGCGCCTGTCTTGTAAATAGGAAACCCTGGGTTCGACTCCCAGCAGTGCCTTGGTTTATGTTGGCCTAGGCAATGGAAAGGAAGTTTCTAAACCCTCGATACATTTTTGCAAGATGGCCGTCCGCAGCAAGCAGCTTAAGGTTACTGTAGCCGCAGTCTGGCAAACTGACCGCCAGAAGTAGAAACAATAACAAGGGGCGGGGGGAAAAGTGGGCCGTCCCTGGGTGGATTCGAACCACCATCCTTTCGGTTAACAGCCGAACGCGCTGACCGATTGCGCCACAGAGACAGACGGGGGTGTTGCGGTTGCTGCAGTCGTGCAGTTCCTTCACAGTTGCCAGAAATCATTTCCAGCACACGATTTTCTTTGTCGTTGAATGCAACATTCGTGACCATTGGGGGAGCGATAGCAAGCAAGAGAGTTAGATATCGAGAGTCATAGATAGATAGATAGATAGATACATGGATGGATGGACGGCAAGGCAAGCACCTGATTGACAGTGGTCCGTGATCTGCTGTTATGCTACTATGCTACTGACCATTGGGGGAGCGATAGCAAGCAAGAGAGTTAGATATCGAGAGTCATAGATAGATAGATAGATAGATGGATGGATGGATGGACGGCAAGGCAAGCACCTGATTGACAGTGGTCCGTGACCTGCTGTTATGCTACTATGCTACTGACCATTGGGGGAGCGATAGCAAGCAAGAGAGTTAGATATCGAGAGTCATAGATAGATAGATAGATAGATGGATGGATGGATGGACGGCAAGGCAAGCACCTGATTGACAGTGGTCCGTGATCTGCTGTTATGCTACTATGCTACTGACCATTGGGGGAGCGATAGCAAGCAAGAGAGTTAGATATCGAGAGTCATAGATAGATAGATAGATGGATGGATGGACAGCAAGGCAAGCATCTGATTGCAAGATAGGCTTATCGTAAAGCCATCAGAGGACGTAATGAACCGGAAAGCCAACTGGACAGATGCCGGTTTGTAAAGAAGAACCAGAACCCAAAGGACACGCGCTACGCGCTCCTAACGGCCAACGTCCAATTCCCATTGCCGCCCCTGGACAGTCGCAACAGGGAGCTTGTTGCTCCCGTCAACCTTACGTTTTCACCTCTGTGTGCTTCCTTTGTTGCAGCCTGCATCCAGATTTTGTTTTGTTTTGTTTTGTTTTGTTTTGTTTTGTTTTGTTTTGTTTTGTTTTGTTTTGTTTTGTTCCTTACACCTGGGTGAAGGTACTGGGGAGTGGGAGAGTCCTGACACCGTGGCTTAGTTGGTCAAAGCGCCTGTCTTGTAAATAGGAAACCCTGGGTTCGACTCCCAGCAGTGCCTTGGTTTATGTTGGCCTAGGCAATGGAAAGGAAGTTTCTAAACCCTCGATACATTTTTGCAAGATGGCCGTCCGCAGCAAGCAGCTTAAGGTTACTGTAGCCGCAGTCTGGCAAACTGACCGCCAGAAGTAGAAACAATAACAAGGGGCGGGGGGAAAAGTGGGCCGTCCCTGGGTGGATTCGAACCATCATCCTTTCGGTTAACAGCCGAACGCGCTGACCGATTGCGCCACAGAGACAGACGGGGGTGTTGCGGTTGCTGCAGTCGTGCAGTTCCTTCACAGTTGCCAGAAATCATTTCCAGCACACGATTTTCTTTGTCGTTGAATGCAACATTCGTGACCATTGGGGGAGCGATAGCAAGCAAGAGAGTTAGATATCGAGAGTCATAGATAGATAGATAGATAGATGGATGGATGGATGGATGGACGGCAAGGCAAGCACCTGATTGACAGTGGTCCGTGATCTGCTGTTATGCTACTATGCTACTGACCATTGGGGGAGCGATAGCAAGCAAGAGAGTTAGATATCGAGAGTCATAGATAGATAGATAGATAGATACATGGATGGATGGACGGCAAGGCAAGTACCTGATTGACAGTGGTCCGTGATCTGCTGTTATGCTACTATGCTACTGACCATTGGGGGAGCGATAGCAAGCAAGAGAGTTAGATATCGAGAGTCATAGATAGATAGATAGATAGATGGATGGACGGCAAGGCAAGCATCTGATTGCAAGATAGGCTTATCGTAAAGCCATCAGAGGACGTAATGAACCGGAAAGCCAACTGGACAGATGCCGGTTTGTAAAGAAGAACCAGAACCCAAAGGACACGCGCTACGCGCTCCTAACGGCCAACGTCCAACGTCCAATTCCCATTGCCGCCCCTGGACAGTCGCAACAGGGAGCTTGTTGCTCCCGTCAACCTTACGTTTTCACCTCTGTGTGCTTCCTTTGTTGCAGCCTGCATCCAGATTTTGTTTTGTTTTGTTTTGTTTTGTTTTGTTTTGTTTTGTTTTGTTTTGTTTTGTTTTGTTTTGTTTTGTTTTGTTTTGTTTTGTTTTGTTTTGTTTTGTTTTGTTTTGTTTTGTTCCTTACACCTGGGTGAAGGTACTGGGGAGTGGGAGAGTCCTGACACCGTGGCTTAGTTGGTCAAAGCGCCTGTCTTGTAAATAGGAAACCCTGGGTTCGACTCCCAGCAGTGCCTTGGTTTATGTTGGCCTAGGCAATGGAAAGGAAGTTTCTAAAGCCTCGATACATTTTTGCAAGATGGCCGTCCGCAGCAAGCAGCTTAAGGTTACTGTAGCCGCAGTCTGGCAAACTGACCGCCAGAAGTAGAAACAATAACAAGGGGCGGGGGGAAAAGTGGGCCGTCCCTGGGTGGATTCGAACCACCATCCTTTCGGTTAACAGCCGAACGCGCTGACCGATTGCGCCACAGAGACAGACGGGGGTGTTGCGGTTGCTGCAGTCGTGCAGTTCCTTCACAGTTGCCAGAAATCATTTCCAGCACACGATTTTCTTTGTCGTTGAATGCAACATTCGTGACCATTGGGGGAGCGATAGCAAGCAAGAGAGTTAGATATCGAGAGTCATAGATAGATAGATAGATAGATACATGGATGGATGGACGGCAAGGCAAGTACCTGATTGATAGTGGTCCGTGATCTGCTGTTATGCTACTATGCTACTGACCATTGGGGGAGCGATAGCAAGCAAGAGAGTTAGATATCGAGAGTCATAGATAGATAGATAGATAGATGGATGGACGGCAAGGCAAGCATCTGATTGCAAGATAGGCTTATCGTAAAGCCATCAGAGGACGTAATGAACCGGAAAGCCAACTGGACAGATGCCGGTTTGTAAAGAAGAACCAGAACCCAAAGGACACGCGCTACGCGCTCCTAACGGCCAACGTCCAATTCCCATTGCCGCCCCTGGACAGTCGCAACAGGGAGCTTGTTGCTCCCGTCAACCTTACGTTTTCACCTCTGTGTGCTTCCTTTGTTGCAGCCTGCATCCAGATTTTGTTTTGTTTTGTTTTGTTTTGTTTTGTTTTGTTTTGTTTTGTTTTGTTTTGTTTTGTTTTGTTTTGTTTTGTTTTGTTTTGTTTTGTTTTGTTTTGTTTTGTTTTGTTTTGTTTTGTTCCTTACGCCTGGGTGAAGGTACTGGGGAGTGGGAGAGTCCTGACACCGTGGCTTAGTTGGTCAAAGCGCCTGTCTTGTAAATAGGAAACCCTGGGTTTGACTCCCAGCAGTGCCTTGGTTTATGTTGGCCTAGGCAATGGAAAGGAAGTTTCTAAAACCTCGATACATTTTTGCAAG
Source organism: Amia ocellicauda (assembly GCF_036373705.1). NCBI lineage: Eukaryota > Metazoa > Chordata > Actinopteri > Amiiformes > Amiidae > Amia > Amia ocellicauda. The sequence continues at coordinate 60,847,001 of NC_089851.1, read as the reverse complement.
ATGGCCGTCCGCAGCAAGCAGCTTAAGGTTACTGTAGCCGCAGTCTGGCAAACTGACCGCCAGAAGTAGAAACAATAACAAGGGGCGGGGGGAAAAGTGGGCCGTCCCTGGGTGGATTCGAACCACCATCCTTTCGGTTAACAGCCGAACGCGCTGACCGATTGCGCCACAGAGACAGACGGGGGTGTTGCGGTTGCTGCAGTCGTGCAGTTCCTTCACAGTTGCCAGAAATCATTTCCAGCACACGATTTTCTTTGTCGTTGAATACAACATTCGTGACCATTGGGGGAGCGATAGCAAGCAAGAGAGTTAGATATCGAGAGTCATAGATAGATAGATAGATAGATGGATGGATGGACGGCAAGGCAAGCATCTGATTGACAGTGGTCCGTGATCTGCTGTTATGCTACTATGCTACTGACCATTGGGGGAGCGATAGCAAGCAAGAGAGTTAGATATCGAGAGTCATAGATAGATAGATAGATAGATGGATGGATGGATGAACGGCAAGGCAAGCACCTGATTGACAGTGGTCCGTGACCTGCTGTTATGCTACTATGCTACTGACCATTGGGGGAGCGATAGCAAGCAAGAGAGTTAGATATCGAGAGTCATAGATAGATAGATAGATGGATGGATGGACGGCAAGGCAAGCATCTGATTGCAAGATAGGCTTATCGTAAAGCCATCAGAGGACGTAATGAACCGGAAAGCCAACTGGACAGATGCCGGTTTGTAAAGAAGAACCAGAACCCAAAGGACACGCGCTACGCGCACCTAACGGCCAACGTCCAATTCCCATTGCCGCCCCTGGACAGTCGCAACAGGGAGCTTGTTGCTCCCGTCAACCTTACGTTTTCACCTCTGTGTGCTTCCTTTGTTGCAGCCTGCATCCAGATTTTGTTTTGTTTTGTTTTGTTTTGTTTTGTTTTGTTTTGTTTTGTTTTGTTTTGTTTTGTTTTGTTTTGTTTTGTTTTGTTTTGTTTTGTTTTGTTTCTTACGCCTGGGTGAAGGTACTGGGGAGTGGGAGAGTCCTGACACCGTGGCTTAGTTGGTCAAAGCGCCTGTCTTGTAAATAGGAAACCCTGGGTTCGACTCCCAGCAGTGCCTTGGTTTATGTTGGCCTAGGCAATGGAAAGGAAGTTTCTAATCCCTCGATACATTTTTGCAAGATGGCCGTCCGCAGCAAGCAGCTTAAGGTTACTGTAGCCGCAGTCTGGCAAACTGACCGCCAGAAGTAGAAACAATAACAAGGGGCGGGGGGAAAAGTGGGCCGTCCCTGGGTGGATTCGAACCACCATCCTTTCGGTTAACAGCCGAACGCGCTGACCGATTGCGCCACAGAGACAGACGGGGGTGTTGCGGTTGCTGCAGTCGTGCAGTTCCTTCACAGTTGCCAGAAATCATTTCCAGCACACGATTTTCTTTGTCGTTGAATGCAACATTCGTGACCATTGGGGGAGCGATAGCAAGCAAGAGAGTTAGATATCGAGAGTCATAGATAGATAGATAGATAGATACATGGATGGATGGACGGCAAGGCAAGTACCTGATTGACAGTGGTCCGTGATCTGCTGTTATGCTACTATGCTACTGACCATTGGGGGAGCGATAGCAAGCAAGAGAGTTAGATATCGAGAGTCATAGATAGATAGATAGATAGATGGATGGACGGCAAGGCAAGCATCTGATTGCAAGATAGGCTTATCGTAAAGCCATCAGAGGACGTAAAGAACCGGAAAGCCAACTGGACAGATGCCGGTTTGTAAAGAAGAACCAGAACCCAAAGGACACGCGCTACGCGCTCCTAACGGCCAACGTCCAATTCCCATTGCCGCCCCTGGACAGTCGCAACAGGGAGCTTGTTACTCCCGTCAACCTTACGTTTTCACCTCTGTGTGCTTCCTTTGTTGCAGCCTGCATCCAGATTTTGTTTTGTTTTGTTTTGTTTTGTTTTGTTTTGTTTTGTTTTGTTTTGTTTTGTTTTGTTTTGTTTTGTTTTGTTTTGTTTTGTTTTGTTTTGTTTTGTTTTGTTCCTTACGCCTGGGTGAAGGTACTGGGGAGTGGGAGAGTCCTGACACCGTGGCTTAGTTGGTCAAAGCGCCTGTCTTGTAAATAGGAAACCCTGGGTTCGACTCCCAGCAGTTTCTTGGTTTATGTTGGCCTAGGCAATGGAAAGGAAGTTTCTAAACCCTCGATACATTTTTGCAAGATGGCCGTCCGCAGCAAGCAGCTTAAGGTTACTGTAGCCGCAGTCTGGCAAACTGACCGCCAGAAGTAGAAACAATAACAAGGGGTGGGGGGAAAAGTGGGCCGTCCCTGGGTGGATTCAAACCACCATCCTTTCGGTTAACAGCCGAACGCGCTGAACGATTGCGCCACAGAGACAGACGGGGGTGTTGCGGTTGCTGCAGTCGTGCAGTTCCTTCACAGTTGCCAGAAATCATTTCCAGCACACGATTTTCTTTGTCGTTGAATGCAACATTCGTGACCATTGGGGGAGCGATAGCAAGCAAGAGAGTTAGATATCGAGAGTCATAGATAGATAGATAGATGGATGGATGGACGGCAAGGCAAGCATCTGATTGACAGTGGTCCGTGATCTGCTGTTATGCTACTATGCTACTGACCATTGGGGGAGCGATAGCAAGCAAGAGAGTTAGATATCGAGAGTCATAGATAGATAGATAGATAGATAGATGGATGGATGGATGGACGGCAAGGCAAGCACCTGATTGACAGTGGTCCGTGATCTGCTGTTATGCTACTATGCTACTGACCATTGGGGGAGCGATAGCAAGCAAGAGAGTTAGATATCGAGAGTCATAGATAGATAGATAGATAGATACATGGATGGATGGACGGCAAGGCAAGTACCTGATTGACAGTGGTCCGTGATCTGCTGTTATGCTACTATGCTACTGACCATTGGGGGAGCGATAGCAAGCAAGAGAGTTAGATATCGAGAGTCATAGATAGATAGATAGATAGATGGATGGACGGCAAGGCAAGCATCTGATTGCAAGATAGGCTTATCGTAAAGCCATCAGAGGACGTAATGAACCGGAAAGCCAACTGGACAGATGCCGGTTTGTAAAGAAGAACCAGAACCCAAAGGACACGCGCTACGCGCTCCTAACGGCCAACGTCCAATTCCCATTGCCGCCCCTGGACAGTCGCAACAGGGAGCTTGTTGCTCCCGTCAACCTTACGTTTTCACCTCTGTGTGCTTCCTTTGTTGCAGCCTGCATCCAGATTTTGTTTTGTTTTGTTTTGTTTTGTTTTGTTTTGTTTTGTTTTGTTTTGTTTTGTTTTGTTTTGTTTTGTTTTGTTATGTTTTGTTTTGTTTTGTTCCTTACGCCTGGGTGAAGGTACTGGGGAGTGGGAGAGTCCTGACACCGTGGCTTAGTTGGTCAAAGCGCCTGTCTTGTAAATAGGAAACCCTGGGTTCGACTCCCAGCAGTGCCTTGGTTTATGTTGGCCTAGGCAATGGAAAGGAAGTTTCTAAACCCTCGATACATTTTTGCAAGATGGCCGTCCGCAGCAAGCAGCTTAAGGTTACTGTAGCCGCAGTCTGGCAAACTGACCGCCAGAAGTAGAAACAATAACAAGGGGCGGGGGGAAAAGTGGGCCGTCCCTGGGTGGATTCGAACCACCATCCTTTCGGTTAACAGCCGAACGCGCTGACCGATTGCGCCACAGAGACAGACGGGGGTGTTGCGGTTGCTGCAGTCGTGCAGTTCCTTCACAGTTGCCAGAAATCATTTCCAGCACACGATTTTCTTTGTCGTTGAATGCAACATTCGTGACCATTGGGGGAGCGATAGCAAGCAAGAGAGTTAGATATCGAGAGTCATAGATAGATAGATAGATAGATGGATGGATGGATGGATGGACGTAATTAGTTCCGCCTCTACGATATCCTATTAATTTTAGGTAGGAACCAAAAAAATAGTCACAAACTTAACTAAAGCTGAGAGGCAGTTACACTCCCACCAAATCACAAGTGATTTCTCAGAACAGCTTGGAGACACACATACTGCATATAAACTGCACATAATATTAATTTCAAAGTACTAACTATTTACTTATTATCTTAACTTAAGAACTAGTTGAAAGAGTGACTGGAGGATGCTGGAGTCTTCAGTCTGCTTCCAACAATGTAACTGTCTTATGGATGGGCCTCTCCAAATGAACAGGTTTAGAGATGCGCTTTCCTCTTCCATCCAGAGTTGAATCGCCAATAAGCAACTTGAGCCTTCTCACTCTTCCGTCCTTTCCTGGGTACACTTCAATAACCTTTGCTAACTTCCACTGGTTTCGTGGTGTAGCATCATCTTGCAAAATGACAATATCATTGACCTTAGCGTTTCTGCGGTCTTTGGTCCACTTCTGTCTCTGTTGGAGATTGAGGAGGTATTCCTTTTTCCACCGTGTCCAAAAGTTGTTGGCTAAGAGTTGAACTCTGCGCCATCTTTTACGGAGGTACAGATCTTCCCTGACGAACTTTCCAGGAGGTGGAGAGATGATCGTGGATTTCATGGTCAGGATGTGATTTGGTGTCAAGGGCTCTGGACAGGATGGATCGTTCAGATGATCAGTGGTCAGAGGTCTGCTATTTACAACCGCCATAACTTCATATAGGAACGTTCGTAGTGAGGAGCAGTCAAGTTGTCTGGCTGACTGTTCTAGAATGGACGTCAAGACACTTCTGATAGTGCGAATTTGTCTTTCCCAGACGCCACCCATATGACTTGAAGCTGGGGTGTTCATGATGAACTCACATCTCAGTTCTTTGAGTTCCTCTTGATCCATCTCCTTTAATGCTTGAATGAACTCACGCCTGGCACCAACAAAGTTTGTCCCTTGATCACACCTTATTTGCCGTACTATTCCACGAATAGCGATGCATGAACGCAGAGCGTTAATGAAGGCATCTGTGGTCAAGTCGTCGAGCATTTCAATATGCACTGCTCTGGAACACATGCAGGTAAGTAAGAGTCCATAACGCTTTAACTCTTTTCTTCCTTCCTTGATGTGGAATGGCCCGAAGCAGTCCATCCCGCAGTAAGTAAATGGAGGGGTTGTTTCCATTCGATCTCCCGGGAGATTTGCCATCCTTTGTTGTTCTGTGCATCTTCTGAACTTCCTGCACGTTGTGCATTTGTAAATATGGGATGACACTGCCCTGCTGCATCCCAGGATCCATATACCATTGGATCGGATCTCATTTATGGTCATTCCCCGTCCCTGATGGTGCACTCTCTCGTGATAGTGCTTGACGAGTAATGCCGACACGTGACTGTCTCTAGGGAGAACAGCTGGATGCTTCACATGTGGATGAAGAGCAGCATGAGTTAAGCGGCCTCCGACTCTGAGGATACCTTGGTCATCCAGGAATGGACCCAACTTGTGTAACTTGTTGGCCTTGTCTTTGATTTGTGAGTTCTTATGACACTGGATGCCCTGTATTTCTTGAGAGAGGGTTGCTTGTTGGACCATCTTGATTATGCTGAGCTCTGCATCTCTCCTTTCCTCTAAACTGGTGCTTTCCCAGGACCTTGGCCTGAGGCCTTTCGCTTCCCTTGCACGCCGCTTTAGTCTGGCTATAGCTTTCACCATTCTTGACCAGTCAGAGAACTTTCGTAGACAATCTAACAGTGACCTTATTTCCTTTGCCAGGGTGTCATGAGCCTGGGCCTTCTTGATCTCTGGATCACTACTTGCAATCTCTCCCACCTTGACTACTTCGCTGGTCAGCTCTTTCTGCCAAAGAAAGCTTGGACCCGTGAACCAGTTGGAAGCTACAAGTTGTTTTGCTGCAAGACCTCTTGAGGCATGATCTGCTGGATTCTCTTCGGAAGCCACATACCTCCATTGCGCAGACTCCGTACTTTGCTTGATGCGTTCCACACGGTTTGCCACGAACACATGAAATCTCCTGGCCTCGTTACTGATGTATCCGAGGACAACCTTTGAATCGGTCCAGAAGAATTCTTGTAGGCAATCTATCTCCAGTTCCCTTTTGAGCATGTCACTGGTGCGGACGGCTACGACTGCTGCTGACAGCTCAAGTCTTGGTATGGTGGTAACCTTAGCAGGGGCTACTCTTGACTTCCCCATTACCAAAGAGCAGTGGACTTCACCTGATGCACTGACTGCTCTGAGGTACGAACACTCGCCATAACCTGACACGCTGGCATCAGAGAAATGATGGAGCTCGTAGCTCTGAACCTTAAAGTTTAATGGAATGTAGCATCTCTGAATCTTTACACCAGCCAGGTTTTGCAGGTCTTGGAGCCAAAACTCCCACAGGGGTCGAAGATCATCAGGTAAGATGTCATCCCAACTGAGCTTGTTATGACACATCTGCTGCAGAATCTGTTTTCCCACCAGGATGAACGGTGCCACAAATCCGAGTGGATCGTATACTGAAGCGACAGTGGATAAAACTCCTCTTCGGGTAAGTGGATTTTCTTTCACAATCACTCTGAACTGGAACTCGTCAGAAGCCACGCACCACTGTATGCCAAGTGCTCTTTCCACGTGTAGCTCTCCCAGGGCCATGTCCAGGTCTTGGGCGGCTTTTGCACATTCTTCTTTGGGGATTGAGGCTAGGACTTTCTTGCTGTTGGAAATGAACTTGTGCAGCCTGAGTTTGCCTTTGTTGCAGAGCTCTCTTGCCTCCTTCACTAACTGAATAGCTTGGCTTTCAGACGCTAAGCTTGACAAGCCGTCATCAACGTAAAAGTTCTTCTGAATGAACTTGATGGTGGCTTCACTGAAGTGTCCGTGTCCTTCGGCTGCGAGGTGCTTGAGTCCATAGTTAGCGCAGCCAGGTGATGAAGCAGCGCCAAACAAGTGGACCTTCATCCGGTAGATGGATGGTTTGGCTTCAAGATTTCCATTCTCCCACCACAGGAATCTTAGGTAATCTTGGTCTTCTGCTTTAACGTGGAACTGGTGGAACATGCGTTCAATGTCACACATGATTGCCACTGGACCTTTCCGGAAACGACACAGAACTCCCACCAAGGTGTTTGTCAGCTCTGGACCGGTCAGGAGATGGTCGTTTAAGGATGTCTCTTGAAATCTCACCGAACAATCGAAGACAACACGTATCTTCCCAGGCTTTTGGGGATGATACACCCCATGGTGTGGGATGTACCATGCTGGAGCTTTATTGAGGTCTTCTTCTGGGACCCTTTCTGCATCTCCACGTGTTATGATCTCATCCATGAAGGTCTTGTAGTCTTTGTAGTACTGTTTGTTTCTTTTCAGCTTCCGTTCTAGGCATCTGAGACGGTGGATGGCGCACACCATGTTATCTGGTAAGTTGGGTCTTTCATTCTTGAATGGCAGTGGCATCTCATAATGACCATTGTCCTTGAGCCTGATGCCTCTTTCCATCTTTGACAGGAATCGGAGATCCTCTTGAGAGATGTGACTGTCCTCCAAAGACCTTTCGACAAAGTCCGATTCCAGCACCTTGATGACATCTGCAGGTGAGACTACCTCTTTGACTTGAGTTCTACAGACATAGTGAACTTCGCTTGTGAGGTTTGAAGAGGACTGAAGACCAGGCATCACTTGCCTCACGATGACCTGGTGACTTATTCCAATTTCATCTCCATAGTCAACTACGCTCCAGCCCAGGTCTGTTCTCTGAGCAAAGGGCTGATTTTCTTTACCAGGCACCACTTGCCTTGGGACAAGAGCTTGAGGACAGTTGTAGCCGATTAGCAGGCCCACGTCGCAGCTTTGTTGAGGAGCAATCTCGTCTGCGATGTGTTCCAGATGAGGCCATGCCTTTGCAGTCTCTGGTGTGGGAATATGATCTCTGTTTGCAGGGATGAATTCTCTTGAGTAGGTCACTGGCAGAGGAATTATCTTGTCTGAGTAGAATCCTCTCACTTGTAGTCCAGTCAGTTTCCGACAGGACACAACTGTGTTTCTTGAAGCCATTGTGGAGAGCTTTAGCTGAACTGGTTCCTTCTTTGTGTGAAGAGTCTTTGCCGTTTCTTCCAGGATGAATGTCGTGTCGCTCTGTGTATCGAGGAGTGCATACACAAGAACTTCACGATCTGGCTCACTTGTGACTGACAACCACACTGGAATGACTGTGGATGTATGAGTGTCTTTAACATTCTGTAAAACTCTGTTGGATGTTGACTCACGTGATGATCTTGCTGCCCTATCTTGTGGCCGCTCTATTTTCCTTTCCCTTGACTTGCCACTGTTCCCTGCTCCACTAAGCCGTGTTGACATCCTTTCTTCTTTGGTGCGATTATCATGGAGGCAAGCTGGATGTCTTTTTTCACACATATCGCAGATCTCTCTGTTTTCACAGTCCTTCGAGCGATGGCCAAACTTCAGACAGCCGAAACACAATTTCTTCTCTTGAACAAACTTGACTCGCTCTGAAATAGTCTCATCCATAAATTTGCGACACTTGTGTAGACTGTGACCTGCCTTCTCACAGAAGACACAGCTTGTGGTAACAGCTTTCTCGTCTGAGTTGGTTGCCAATACCTTTGCTCCATGACCTCTTGTCTTTGAAACCTTGATCTTCTCATTTTCACTTGGTTTTAGAGCGTGGAGGGACGTTATTGGGTTACAGGCGATTTTGGCTTCACGTGTGAGAAACTTGACGAACTGGCTAAAGCTTGGGAACGTGTGACTTTGTTCTTCCACTTCTATCACCTTCCTATTCCATCTTGAGGTCAGCCAGTCTGGAAGTTTAGAGAGTATTTTCTGATTTTCGTTGCAGTCGTTGAGTACTTCAAGACCTCTGATCTGAGACATGGCCGCCTCACAGCTGCGAAGGAAGTCAGCGAGTTCTTGAAGTTCCACACTCCCCTTAGAGTTTATTTTGGGCCACGTATCAAGCTTATCTCTGAAGGCCTTGGCGATAAGGAATGGATTGCCGTATCTCTCTTCTAGGATGGTCCACGCTGCACAATAAGCTGACTCTGTGCCTAGCAAGAAGTAGCTTTCAATGGCCTTTTTGGCTGGTCCACCCACATACTTTCGCAGATAGTATATTTTCTCTTCAGCTGGTATGTTTTTCCTGTCAATAAGTGTCTGAAAGGAGACTTTCCAGTCATTAAATCTGAGTGGGTCGCCGTTGAACGTTGTTGGTTCAGGTACGGGAAGACGACTCGCACTGATGGACTCTGCGAATGCTCTAACAAGAGCTGCAGTATTGTCTTCTTGTTTTGGTTGTGTCAGAGAGTGAGGTGGGGAGCGATGCTGCAATAGGCTACTTTCATGCTTGACTTCCTCTTTCTCCTTCGGAGGGACACATTGATGGAGCAGCCCAAATATTTCTTCATCTGAGCATTCACTTTGTTCATATACTTGCTGTCTCGCCTTAGCAGCCTCTAGCTTCTTGATTGTCTCCAATCTTTCTAGTTCTCTGCGCTTGGCTTCCAGCACCCTTTGTCTTTCTGCATTTTCAGCCTCTTGATTAGCTCGTAAATTGGCTGCTTCAGTTTCGAGTCTTTCAAGTTCTTTGATATGACGTTCTTGCTCTAGCAGTACTTTTAAAGTGGCTTCATTGGCAGCAACTTCAGCAGCAGCATCTCGTCTTGCAGAAGACTGGCTTGAACGGGATGTTATTCTTGAGTTAGTTTGAGAATGAGCAGACGACTTGGTGCGGTGAGAGTTGACGCTTACTTTGTCTGAGGCTGCAGCTTCAATTACAGACTCTATTGATTTCACTCTTTGTTCTTCACCCCCTCTTGTGTCTAGAAGAGCCTTTGCAGTCTGGATGATTGTTCTTGTTACTGCTTCGCAGGTGTCTGCTCTGCGACGTGTGTCTTGGTCGGGAATGTCAATGTGCCTTAAATCTTCATAAACAACGTTCAGATTATCTGAGGCATTGCTTATCTTAGTAATGTGGTCACGCAGCAGGTTGTTTGAGCATTGTCCACTCAGCGCTTGTTTGGCATCCTTAGCGATAGCTTTCCACTTCTCGTAGCTCACACTGAAACGGTGTGCAAATCTTCTTACTTGCTGATCGTGCAGTTCTTGGCCCTTTTCCGTAAACCTGCGGACCCTTTGGCTTCTATGTGGCTCTTGTGAGGAAGTGTGGTTATCTCCTGTGCCTTCAGCAGCTTGTGGTTGCATGTCTGCGCAGTGCTGCTGCGCGTCTTCACCTGCACCCTCTTTGTCACTCTCAAAGAAAAGCTCAAACTCTGACATTTTGCTTTAGTTTGGTTTAAATCTAAACTTGTTTTTTAGTTGAGTAAATTACCTTGTTCACAATAATCTAAGTTATGTTTAACTTAGCTTAAGCTCAATTGAGTAGTTGTTTTTAATCTCTGATATGTGAATAGTCAGCCTTTAATTACTTGCAGCTACTGACACTACTTTGGAGAAAAATTACTCTCTGCAGCTAAATTAACTTGCTTTTTCCAAAATAAAAACTGTACTAACTGTACTCAAAGACTAGTAACACTCACTTTGTGATCTATGGAGCTATGGTCTTCTTGCCTGATAACTTGTTATAGTTATATATGGCCTTATTTAAATCTTAAATTACCACAAATGAAATTAAACAAACCAAAAATATTAACTCTTAGTTAAACTTGTACATATACCACATTAAGTAATAACCATTCACTTTTAAGTCTAAATATGACCAATTCTGCCTTACTCTCGGTACTAATAGTTCTTAATATTCACATCCTACTCATCAGTAGACACAATATCAACACAGTAGCAATATCAATCCACTTCAATTTGAGAAAAGGTAAGTAAACAAAACATTAACTAATGGGAAATGCAAAGAAATGTCTCATTCTCTTGCCCAGAACGCTTAATGTCTCTGAATTACAGCTTAATTTGCGTTATGAAACCTGATTCTTCCGTGGGCACTGCCTCTTCTCGCGCTGTCATGTGCAGATGTCTCGGCCCGACCACGACTCGCGCTCTCCGATGCCGTCTGTGAAGGCGCGCGCTGCGATGGAGATGTCTCAGCCCGACCACGATTCGCGCTCTCCTATGCCGTCTTCCTCGCCTCCTCATGCGGAGCAGTCGAGTTCTCACTGTAGCTCCCTCCAGTAGTCAACACGAAGCACGAGGTCTTGGTTAAAAAACGGGGTTTTATTTCAACAACATATCCTGTCAACCCGTGAGAACTGGGTTGAAAGAGAGAAAAAAAATAAAAGGAAATTATAAATACAATGCATGTATGTATGTCTTGAATACAGTTTGTGCCGTTATAGTTACACACTAGTTAACACAAGCTATGCACATGAAATATATCACAGACAACTGGATACAAAAGAAACATACCTCGTAGGCTGCTTCCTACTTAGGAGGGGCTAAATCTCAAAAGCCTTCTTCCTTGTCTTCTTTACTCAGATAATATACATTTAGATATCTTTATATTCTTAATATTTACTTAGCTCGGAGAGCTCTTGCGATGCTATGTTTTAGCTCTACACTTCAGATGTTGTGCCCCCTTTAATTACGTGCGGAACACAAGGATGGCGCTAATTAGTTCCGCCTCTACGATATCCTATTAATTTTAGGTAGGAACCAAAAAAATAGTCACAAACTTAACTAAAGCTGAGAGGCAGTTACAGATAGATAGATAGATAGATGGATGGATGGACGGCAAGGCAAGCATCTGATTGACAGTGGTCCGTGATCTGCTGTTATGCTACTATGCTACTGACCATTGGGGGAGCGATAGCAAGCAAGAGAGTTAGATATCGAGAGTCATAGATAGATAGATAGATAGATGGATGGATGGATGGACGGCAAGGCAAGCACCTGATTGACAGTGGTCCGTGACCTGCTGTTATGCTACTATGCTACTGACCATTGGGGGAGCGATAGCAAGCAAGAGAGTTAGATATCGAGAGTCATAGATAGATAGATAGATAGATAGATGGATGGATGGATGGACGGCAAGGCAAGCACCTGATTGACAGTGGTCCGTGATCTGCTGTTATGCTACTATGCTACTGACCATTGGGGGAGCGATAGCAAGCAAGAGAGTTAGATATCGAGAGTCATAGATAGATAGATAGATAGATGGATGGATGGACGGCAAGGCAAGCATCTGATTGCAAGATAGGCTTATCGTAAAGCCATCAGAGGACGTAATGAACCGGAAAGCCAACTGGACAGATGCCGGTTTGTAAAGAAGAACCAGAACCCAAAGGACACGCGCTACGCGCTCCTAACGGCCAACGTCCAATTCCCATTGCCGCCCCTGGACAGTCGCAACAGGGAGCTTGTTGCTCCCGTCAACCTTACGTTTTCACGTCTGTGTGCTTCCTTTGTTGCAGCCTGCATCCAGATTTTGTTTTGTTTTGTTTTGTTTTGTTTTGTTTTGTTTTGTTTTGTTTTGTTTTGTTTTGTTTTGTTTTGTTTTGTTTTGTTTTGTTTTGTTTTGTTTTGTTTTGTTTTGTTTTGTTCCTTACGCCTGGGTGAAGGTACTGGGGAGTGGGAGAGTCCTGACACCGTGGCTTAGTTGGTCAAAGCGCCTGTCTTGTAAATAGGAAACCCTGGGTTCGACTCCCAGCAGTGCCTTGGTTTATGTTGGCCTAGGCAATGGAAAGGAAGTTTCTAAACCCTCGATACATTTTTGCAAGATGGCCGTCCGCAGCAAGCAGCTTAAGGTTACTGTATCCGCAGTCTGGCAAACTGACCGCCAGAAGTAGAAACAATAACAAGGGGCGGGGGGAAAAGTGGGCCGTCCCTGGGTGGAATCGAACCACCATCCTTTCGGTTAACAGCCGAACGCGCTGACCGATTGCGCCACAGAGACAGACGGGGGTGTTGCGGTTGCTGCAGTCGTGCAGTTCCTTCACAGTTGCCAGAAATCATTTCCAGCACACGATTTTCTTTGTCGTTGAATGCAACATTCGTGACCATTGGGGGAGCGATAGCAAGCAAGAGAGTTAGATATCGAGAGTCATAGATAGATAGATAGATAGATACATGGATGGATGGACGGCAAGGCAAGCACCTGATTGACAGTGGTCCGTGATCTGCTGTTATGCTACTATGCTACTGACCATTGGGGGAGCGATAGCAAGCAAGAGAGTTAGATATCGAGAGTCATAGATAGATAGATAGATAGATAGATAGATGGATGGATGGATGGACGGCAAGGCAAGCACCTGATTGACAGTGGTCCGTGATCTGCTGTTATGCTACTATGCTACTGACCATTGGGGGAGCGATAGCAAGCAAGAGAGTTAGATATCGAGAGTCATAGATAGATAGATAGATAGATGGATGGACGGCAAGGCAAGCATCTGATTGCAAGATAGGCTTATCGTAAAGCCATCAGAGGACGTAATGAACCGGAAAGCCAACTGGACAGATGCCGGTTTGTAAAGAAGAACCAGAACCCAAAGGACACGCGCTACGCGCTCCTAACGGCCAACGTCCAATTCCCATTGCCGCCCCTGGACAGTCGCAACAGGGAGCTTGTTGCTCCCGTCAACCTTACGTTTTCAGCTCTGTGTGCTTCCTTTGTTGCAGCCTGCATCCAGATTTTGTTTTGTTTTGTTTTGTTTTGTTTTGTTTTGTTTTGTTTTGTTTTGTTTTGTTTTGTTTTGTTTTGTTTTGTTTTGTTTTGTTTTGTTTTGTTTTGTTTTGTTTTGTTTTGTTTTGTTCCTTACGCCTGGGTGAAGGTACTGGGGAGTGGGAGAGTCCTGACACCGTGGCTTAGTTGGTCAAAGCGCCTGTCTTGTAAATAGGAAACCCTGGGTTCGACTCCCAGCAGTGCCTTGGTTTATGTTGGCCTAGGCAATGGAAAGGAAGTTTCTAAACGCTCGATACATTTTTGCAAGATGGCCGTCCGCAGCAAGCAGCTTAAGGTTACTGTAGCCGCAGTCTGGCAAACTGACCGCCAGAAGTAGAAACAATAACAAGGGGCGGGGGGAAAAGTGGGCCGTCCCTGGGTGGATTCGAACCACCATCCTTTCGGTTAACAGCCGAACGCGCTGACCGATTGCGCCACAGAGACAGACGGGGGTGTTGCGGTTGCTGCAGTCGTGCAGTTCCTTCACAGTTGCCAGAAATCATTTCCAGCACACGATTTTCTTTGTCGTTGAATGCAACATTCGTGACCATTGAGGGAGCGATAGCAAGCAAGAGAGTTAGATATCGAGAGTCATAGATAGATAGATAGATAGATACATGGATGGATGGACGGCAAGGCAAGTACCTGATTGACAGTGGTCCGTGATCTGCTGTTATGCTACTATGCTACTGACCATTGGGGGAGCGATAGCAAGCAAGAGAGTTAGATATCGAGAGTCATAGATAGATAGATAGATAGATGGATGGACGGCAAGGCAAGCATCTGATTGCAAGATAGGCTTATCGTAAAGCCATCAGAGGACGTAATGAACCGGAAAGCCAACTGGACAGATGCCGGTTTGTAAAGAAGAACCAGAACCCAAAGGACACGCGCTACGCGCTCCTAACGGCCAACGTCCAATTCCCATTGCCGCCCCTGGACAGTCGCAACAGGGAGCTTGTTACTCCCGTCAACCTTACGTTTTCACCTCTGTGTGCTTCCTTTGTTGCAGCCTGCATCCAGATTTTGTTTTGTTTTGTTTTGTTTTGTTTTGTTTTGTTTTGTTTTGTTTTGTTTTGTTTTGTTTTGTTTTGTTTTGTTTTGTTTTGTTTTGTTTTGTTTTGTTTTGTTTTGTTTTGTTTTGTTTTGTTTTGTTTTGTTCCTTACGCCTGGGTGAAGGTACTAGGGAGTGGGAGAGTCCTGACACCGTGGCTTAGTTGGTCAAAGCGCCTGTCTTGTAAATAGGAAACCCTGGGTTCGACTCCCAGCAGTGCCTTGGTTTATGTTGGCCTAGGCAATGGAAAGGAAGTTTCTAAACCCTCGATACATTTTTGCAAGATGGCCGTCTGCAGCAAGCAGCTTAAGGTTACTGTAGCCGCAGTCTGGCAAACTGACCGCCAGAAGTAGAAACAATAACAAGGGGCGGGGGGAAAAGTGGGCCGTCCCTGGGTGGATTCAAACCACCATCCTTTCGGTTTACAGCCGAACGCGCTGACCGATTGCGCCACAGAGACAGACGGGGGTGTTGCGGTTGCTGCAGTCGTGCAGTTCCTTCACAGTTGCCAGAAATCATTTCCAGCACACGATTTTCTTTGTCGTTGAATGCAACATTCGTGACCATTGGGGGAGCGATAGCAAGCAAGAGAGTTAGATATCGAGAGTCATAGATAGATAGATAGATGGATGGATGGACGGCAAGGTAAGCATCTGATTGACAGTGGTCCGTGATCTGCTGTTATGCTACTATGCTACTGACCATTGGGGGAGCGATAGCAAGCAAGAGAGTTAGATATCGAGAGTCATAGATAGATAGATAGATAGATACATGGATGGATGGACGGCAAGGCAAGTACCTGATTGACAGTGGTCCGTGATCTGCTGTTATGCTACTATGCTACTGACCATTGGGGGAGCGATAGCAAGCAAGAGAGTTAGATATCGAGAGTCATAGATAGATAGATAGATAGATGGATGGACGGCAAGGCAAGCATCTGATTGCAAGATAGGCTTATCGTAAAGCCATCAGAGGACGTAATGAACCGGAAAGCCAACTGGACAGATGCCGGTTTGTAAAGAAGAACCAGAACCCAAAGGACACGCGCTACGCGCTCCTAACGGCCAACGTCCAATTCCCATTGCCGCCCCTGGACAGTCGCAACAGGGAGCTTGTTGCTCCCGTCAACCTTACGTTTTCACCTCTGTGTGCTTCCTTTGTTGCAGCCTGCATCCAGATTTTGTTTTGTTTTGTTTTGTTTTGTTTTGTTTTGTTTTGTTTTGTTTTGTTTTGTTTTGTTTTGTTTTGTTTTGTTTTGTTTTGTTTTGTTTTGTTTTGTTTTGTTTTGTTTTGTTCCTTACGCCTGGGTGAAGGTACTAGGGAGTGGGAGAGTCCTGACACCGTGGCTTAGTTGGTCAAAGCGCCTGTCTTGTAAATAGGAAACCCTGGGTTCGACTCCCAGCAGTGCCTTGGTTTATGTTGGCCTAGGCAATGGAAAGGAAGTTTCTAAACCCTCGATACATTTTTGCAAGATGGCCGTCTGCAGCAAGCAGCTTAAGGTTACTGTAGCCGCAGTCTGGCAAACTGACCGCCAGAAGTAGAAACAATAACAAGGGGCGGGGGGAAAAGTGGGCCGTCCCTGGGTGGATTCAAACCACCATCCTTTCGGTTTACAGCCGAACGCGCTGACCGATTGCGCCACAGAGACAGACGGGGGTGTTGCGGTTGCTGCAGTCGTGCAGTTCCTTCACAGTTGCCAGAAATCATTTCCAGCACACGATTTTCTTTGTCGTTGAATGCAACATTCGTGACCATTGGGGGAGCGATAGCAAGCAAGAGAGTTAGATATCGAGAGTCATAGATAGATAGATAGATGGATGGATGGACGGCAAGGTAAGCATCTGATTGACAGTGGTCCGTGATCTGCTGTTATGCTACTATGCTACTGACCATTGGGGGAGCGATAGCAAGCAAGAGAGTTAGATATCGAGAGTCATAGATAGATAGATAGATAGATACATGGATGGATGGACGGCAAGGCAAGTACCTGATTGACAGTGGTCCGTGATCTGCTGTTATGCTACTATGCTACTGACCATTGGGGGAGCGATAGCAAGCAAGAGAGTTAGATATCGAGAGTCATAGATAGATAGATAGATAGATGGATGGACGGCAAGGCAAGCATCTGATTGCAAGATAGGCTTATCGTAAAGCCATCAGAGGACGTAATGAACCGGAAAGCCAACTGGACAGATGCCGGTTTGTAAAGAAGAACCAGAACCCAAAGGACACGCGCTACGCGCTCCTAACGGCCAACGTCCAATTCCCATTGCCGCCCCTGGACAGTCGCAACAGGGAGCTTGTTGCTCCCGTCAACCTTACGTTTTCACCTCTGTGTGCTTCCTTTGTTGCAGCCTGCATCCAGATTTTGTTTTGTTTTGTTTTGTTTTGTTTTGTTTTGTTTTGTTTTGTTTTGTTTTGTTTTGTTTTGTTTTGTTTTGTTTTGTTTTGTTTTGTTCCTTACGCCTGGGTGAAGGTACTGGGGAGTGGGAGAGTCCTGACACCGTGGCTTAGTTGGTCAAAGCGCCTGTCTTGTAAATAGGAAACCCTGGGTTCGACACCCAGCAGTGCCTTGGTTTATGTTGGCCTAGGCAATGGAAAGGAAGTTTCTAAACCCTCGATACATTTTTGCAAGATGGCCGTCCGCAGCAAGCAGCTTAAGGTTACTGTAGCCGCAGTCTGGCAAACTGACCGCCAGAAGTAGAAACAATAACAAGGGGCGGGGGGAAAAGTGGGCCGTCCCTGGGTGGATTCGAACCACCATCCTTTCGGTTAACAGCCGAACGAGCTGACCGATTGCGCCACAGAGACAGACGGGGGTGTTGCGGTTGCTGCAGTCGTGCAGTTCCTTCACAGTTGCCAGAAATCATTTCCAGCACACGATTTTCTTTGTCGTTGAATGCAACATTCGTGACCATTGGGGGAGCGATAGCAAGCAAGAGAGTTAGATATCGAGAGTCATAGATAGATAGATAGATAGATACATGGATGGATGGACGGCAAGGCAAGCACCTGATTGACAGTGGTCCGTGATCTGCTGTTATGCTACTATGCTACTGACCATTGGGGGAGCGATAGCAAGCAAGAGAGTTAGATATCGAGAGTCATAGATAGATAGATAGATAGATAGATAGATAGATGGATGGACGGCAAGGCAAGCACCTGATTGACAGTGGTCCGTGATCTGCTGTTATGCTACTATGCTACTGACCATTGGGGGAGCGATAGCAAGCAAGAGAGTTAGATATCGAGAGTCATAGATAGATAGATAGATAGATACATGGATGGATGGACGGCAAGGCAAGTACCTGATTGACAGTGGTCCGTGATCTGCTGTTATGCTACTATGCTACTGACCATTGGGGGAGCGATAGCAAGCAAGAGAGTTAGATATCGAGAGTCATAGATAGATAGATAGATAGATGGATGGACGGCAAGGCAAGCATCTGATTGCAAGATAGGCTTATCGTAAAGCCATCAGAGGACGTAATGAACCGGAAAGCCAACTGGACAGATGCCGGTTTGTAAAGAAGAACCAGAACCCAAAGGACACGCGCTACGCGCTCCTAACGGCCAACGTCCAATTCCCATTGCCGCCCCTGGACAGTCGCAACAGGGAGCTTGTTGCTCCCGTCAACCTTACGTTTTCACCTCTGTGTGCTTCCTTTGTTGCAGCCTGCATCCAGATTTTGTTTTGTTTTGTTTTGTTTTGTTTTGTTTTGTTTTGTTTTGTTTTGTTTTGTTTTGTTTTGTTTTGTTTTGTTTTGTTTTGTTTTGTTTTGTTTTGTTCCTTACGCCTGGGTGAAAGTACTGGGGAGTGGGAGAGTCCTGACACCGTGGCTTAGTTGGTCAAAGCGCCTGTCTTGTAAATAGGAAACCCTGGGTTCGACTCCCAGCAGTGCTTTGGTTTATGTTGGCCTAGGCAATGGAAAGGAAGTTTCTAAACCCTCGATACATTTTTGCAAGATGGCCGTCCGCAGCAAGCAGCTTAAGGTTACTGTAGCCGCAGTCTGGCAAACTGACCGCCAGAAGTAGAAACAATAACAAGGGGCGGGGGGAAAAGTGGGCCGTCCCTGGGTGGATTCGAACCACCATCCTTTCGGTTAACAGCCGAACACGCTGACCGATTGCGCCACAGAGACAGACGGGGGTGTTGCGGTTGCTGCAGTCGTGCAGTTCCTTCACAGTTGCCAGAAATCATTTCCAGCACACGATTTTCTTTGTCGTTGAATGCAACATTCGTGACCATTGGGGGAGCGATAGCAAGCAAGAGAGTTAGATATCGAGAGTCATAGATAGATAGATAGATAGATACATGGATGGATGGACGGCAAGGCAAGCACCTGATTGACAGTGGTCCGTGATCTGCTGTTATGCTACTATGCTACTGACCATTGGGGGAGCGATAGCAAGCAAGAGAGTTAGATATCGAGAGTCATAGATAGATAGATAGATGGATGGATGGACGGCAAGGCAAGCATCTGATTGCAAGATAGGCTTATCGTAAAGCCATCAGAGGACGTAATGAACCGGAAAGCCAACTGGACAGATGCCGGTTTGTAAAGAAGAACCAGAACCCAAAGGACACGCGCTACGCGCACCTAACGGCCAACGTCCAATTCCCATTGCCGCCCCTGGACAGTCGCAACAGGGATCTTGTTGCTCCCGTCAACCTTACGTTTTCACCTCTGTGTGCTTCCTTTGTTGCAGCCTGCATCCAGATTTTGTTTTGTTTTGTTTTGTTTTGTTTTGTTTTGTTTTGTTTTGTTTTGTTTTGTTTTGTTTTGTTTTGTTTTGTTTTGTTTTGTTTTGTTTTGTTTTGTTCCTTACGCCTGGGTGAAGGTACTGGGGAGTGGGAGAGTCCTGACACCGTGGCTTAGTTGGTCAAAGCGCCTGTCTTGTAAATAGGAAACCCTGGGTTCGACTCCCAGCAGTGCCTTGGTTTATGTTGGCCTAGGCAATGGAAAGGAAGTTTCTAAACCCTCGATACATTTTTGCAAGATGGCCGTCCGCAGCAAGCAGCTTAAGGTTACTGTAGCCGCAGTCTGGCAAACTGACCGCCAGAAGTAGAAACAATAACAAGGGGCGGGGGGAAAAGTGGGCCGTCCCTGGGTGGATTCGAACCACCATCCTTTCGGTTAACAGCCGAACGCGCTGACCGATTGCGCCACAGAGACAGACGGGGGGGTTGCGGTTGCTGCAGTCGTGCAGTTCCTTCACAGTTGCCAGAAATCATTTCCAGCACACGATTTTCTTTGTCGTTGAATGCAACATTCGTGACCATTGGGGGAGCGATAGCAAGCAAGAGAGTTAGATATCGAGAGTCATAGATAGATAGATAGATAGATACATGGATGGATGGACGGCAAGGCAAGCACCTGATTGACAGTGGTCCGTGATCTGCTGTTATGCTACTATGCTACTGACCATTGGGGGAGCGATAGCAAGCAAGAGAGTTAGATATCGAGAGTCATAGATAGATAGATAGATAGATAGATGGATGGATGGATGGACGGCAAGGCAAGCACCTGATTGACAGTGGTCCGTGATCTGCTGTTATGCTACTATGCTACTGACCATTGGGGGAGCGATAGCAAGCAAGAGAGTTAGATATCGAGAGTCATAGATAGATAGATAGATAGATGGATGGATGGACGGCAAGGCAAGCATCTGATTGCAAGATAGGCTTATCGTAAAGCCATCAGAGGACGTAATGAACCGGAAAGCCAACTGGACAGATGCCGGTTTGAAAAGAAGAACCAGAACCCAAAGGACACGCGCTACGCGCTCCTAACGGCCAACGTCCAATTCCCATTGCCGCCCCTGGACAGTCGCAACAGGGAGCTTGTTGCTCCCGTCAACCTTACGTTTTCACGTCTGTGTGCTTCCTTTGTTGCAGCCTGCATCCAGATTTTGTTTTGTTTTGTTTTGTTTTGTTTTGTTTTGTTTTGTTTTGTTTTGTTTTGTTTTGTTTTGTTTTGTTTTGTTTTGTTTTGTTTTGTTTTGTTTTGTTTTGTTCCTTACGCCTGGGTGAAGGTACTGGGGAGTGGGAGAGTCCTGACACCGTGGCTTAGATGGTCAAAGCGCCTGTCTTGTAAATAGGAAACCCTGGGTTCGACACCCAGCAGTGCCTTGGTTTATGTTGGCCTAGGCAATGGAAAGGAAGTTTCTAAACCCTCGATACATTTTTGCAAGATGGCCGTCCGCAGCAAGCAGCTTAAGGTTACTGTAGCCGCAGTCTGGCAAACTGACCGCCAGAAGTAGAAACAATAACAAGGGGCGGGGGGAAAAGTGGGCCGTCCCTGGGTGGATTCGAACCACCATCCTTTCGGTTAACAGCCGAACGCGCTGACCGATTGCGCCACAGAGACAGACGGGGGTGTTGCGGTTGCTGCAGTCGTGCAGTTCCTTCACAGTTGCCAGAAATCATTTCCAGCACACGATTTTCTTTGTCGTTGAATGCAACATTCGTGACCATTGGGGGAGCGATAGCAAGCAAGAGAGTTAGATATCGAGAGTCATAGATAGATAGATAGATAGATACATGGATGGATGGACGGCAAGGCAAGCACCTGATTGACAGTGGTCCGTGATCTGCTGTTATGCTACTATGCTACTGACCATTGGGGGAGCGATAGCAAGCAAGAGAGTTAGATATCGAGAGTCATAGATAGATAGATAGATAGATAGATAGATAGATGGATGGATGGATGGACGGCAAGGCAAGCACCTGATTGACAGTGGTCCGTGATCTGCTGTTATGCTACTATGCTACTGACCATTGGGGGAGCGATAGCAAGCAAGAGAGTTAGATATCGAGAGTCATAGATAGATAGATAGATAGATACATGGATGGATGGACGGCAAGGCAAGTACCTGATTGACAGTGGTCCGTGATCTGCTGTTATGCTACTATGCTACTGACCATTGGGGGAGCGATAGCAAGCAAGAGAGTTAGATATCGAGAGTCATAGATAGATAGATAGATAGATGGATGGACGGCAAGGCAAGCATCTGATTGCAAGATAGGCTTATCGTAAAGCCATCAGAGGACGTAATGAACCGGAAAGCCAACTGGACAGATGCCGGTTTGTAAAGAAGAACCAGAACCCAAAGGACACGCGCTACGCGCTCCTAACGGCCAACGTCCAATTCCCATTGCCGCCCCTGGACAGTCGCAACAGGGAGCTTGTTGCTCCCGTCAACCTTACGTTTTCACCTCTGTGTGCTTCCTTTGTTGCAGCCTGCATCCAGATTTTGTTTTGTTTTGTTTTGTTTTGTTTTGTTTTGTTTTGTTTTGTTTTGTTTTGTTTTGTTTTGTTTTGTTTTGTTTTGTTTTGTTTTGTTTTGTTTTGTTTTGTTTTGTTCCTTACGCCTGGGTGAAAGTACTGGGGAGTGGGAGAGTCCTGACACCGTGGCTTAGTTGGTCAAAGCGCCTGTCTTGTAAATAGGAAACCCTGGGTTCGACTCCCAGCAGTGCTTTGGTTTATGTTGGCCTAGGCAATGGAAAGGAAGTTTCTAAACCCTCGATACATTTTTGCAAGATGGCCGTCCGCAGCAAGCAGCTTAAGGTTACTGTAGCCGCAGTCTGGCAAACTGACCGCCAGAAGTAGAAACAATAACAAGGGGCGGGGGGAAAAGTGGGCCGTCCCTGGGTGGATTCGAACCACCATCCTTTCGGTTAACAGCCGAACACGCTGACCGATTGCGCCACAGAGACAGACGGGGGTGTTGCGGTTGCTGCAGTCGTGCAGTTCCTTCACAGTTGCCAGAAATCATTTCCAGCACACGATTTTCTTTGTCGTTGAATGCAACATTCGTGACCATTGGGGGAGCAATAGCAAGCAAGAGAGTTAGATATCGAGAGTCATAGATAGATAGATAGATAGATACATGGATGGATGGACGGCAAGGCAAGCACCTGATTGACAGTGGTCCGTGATCTGCTGTTATGCTACTATGCTACTGACCATTGGGGGAGCGATAGCAAGCAAGAGAGTTAGATATCGAGAGTCATAGATAGATAGATAGATGGATGGATGGACGGCAAGGCAAGCATCTGATTGCAAGATAGGCTTATCGTAAAGCCATCAGAGGACGTAATGAACCGGAAAGCCAACTGGACAGATGCCGGTTTGTAAAGAAGAACCAGAACCCAAAGGACACGCGCTACGCGCTCCTAACGGCCAACGTCCAATTCCCATTGCCGCCCCTGGACAGTCGCAACAGGGAGCTTGTTGCTCCCGTCAACCTTACGTTTTCACCTCTGTGTGCTTCCTTTGTTGCAGCCTGCATCCAGATTTTGTTTTGTTTTGTTTTGTTTTGTTTTGTTTTGTTTTGTTTTGTTTTGTTTTGTTTTGTTTTGTTTTGTTTTGTTTTGTTTTGTTTTGTTTTGTTTTGTTTTGTTTTGTTTTGTTCCTTACGCCTGGGTGAAGGTACTGGGGAGTGGGAGAGTC
The DNA here is from genome assembly GCF_036373705.1 of Amia ocellicauda. Classification (NCBI taxonomy): domain Eukaryota; kingdom Metazoa; phylum Chordata; class Actinopteri; order Amiiformes; family Amiidae; genus Amia; species Amia ocellicauda. The sequence continues at coordinate 60,823,939 of NC_089851.1, read as the reverse complement.
CTGACACCGTGGCTTAGTTGGTCAAAGCGCCTGTCTTGTAAATAGGAAACCCTGGGTTCGACTCCCAGCAGTGCCTTGGTTTATGTTGGCCTAGGCAATGGAAAGGAAGTTTCTAAACCCTCGATACATTTTTGCAAGATGGCCGTCCGCAGCAAGCAGCTTAAGGTTACTGTAGCCGCAGTCTGGCAAACTGACCGCCAGAAGTAGAAACAATAACAAGGGGCGGGGGGAAAAGTGGGCCGTCCCTGGGTGGATTCGAACCACCATCCTTTCGGTTAACAGCCGAACGCGCTGACCGATTGCGCCACAGAGACAGACGGAGGTGTTGCAGTTGCTGCAGTCGTGCAGTTCCTTCACAGTTGCCAGAAATCATTTCCAGCACACGATTTTCTTTGTCGTTGAATGCAACATTCGTGACCATTGGGGGAGCGATAGCAAGCAAGAGAGTTAGATATCGAGAGTCATAGATAGATAGATAGATAGATACATGGATGGATGTACGGCAAGGCAAGCACCTGATTGACAGTGGTCCGTGATCTGCTGTTATGCTACTATGCTACTGACCATTGGGGGAGCGATAGCAAGCAAGAGAGTTAGATATCGAGAGTCATAGATAGATAGATGGATGGATGGATGGACGGCAAGGCAAGCACCTGATTGACAGTGGTCCGTGACCTGCTGTTATGCTACTATGCTACTGACCATTGGGGGAGCGATAGCAAGCAAGAGAGTTAGATATCGAGAGTCATAGATAGATAGATAGATAGATGGATGGATGGACGGCAAGGCAAGCACCTGATTGACAGTGGTCCGTGATCTGCTGTTATGCTACTATGCTACTGACCATTGGGGGAGCGATAGCAAGCAAGAGAGTTAGATATCGAGAGTCATAGATAGATAGATAGATAGATGGATGGATGGATGGACGGCAAGGCAAGCACCTGATTGACAGTGGTCCGTGATCTGCTGTTATGCTACTATGCTACTGACCATTGGGGGAGCGATAGCAAGCAAGAGAGTTAGATATCGAGAGTCATAGATAGATAGATAGATAGATGGATGGATGGATGGACGGCAAGGCAAGCACCTGATTGACAGTGGTCCGTGATCTGCTGTTATGCTACTATGCTACTGACCATTGGGGGAGCGATAGCAAGCAAGAGAGTTAGATATCGAGAGTCATAGATAGATAGATAGATGGATGGATGGACGGCAAGGCAAGTATCTGATTGCAAGATAGGCTTATCGTAAAGCCATCAGAGGACGTAATGAACCGGAAAGCCAACTGGACAGATGCCGGTTTGTAAAGAAGAACCAGAACCCAAAGGACACGCGCTACGCGCACCTAACGGCCAACGTCCAATTCCCATTGCCGCCCCTGGACAGTCGCAACAGGGAGCTTGTTGCTCCCGTCAACCTTACGTTTTCACCTCTGTGTGCTTCCTTTGTTGCAGCCTGCATCCAGATTTTGTTTTGTTTTGTTTTGTTTTGTTTTGTTTTGTTTTGTTTTGTTTTGTTTTGTTTTGTTTTGTTTTGTTTTGTTTTGTTTTGTTTTGTTCCTTACGCCTGGGTGAAGGTACTGGGGAGTGGGAGAGTCCTGACACCGTGGCTTAGTTGGTCAAAGCGCCTGTCTTGTAAATAGGAAACCCTGGGTTCGACTCCCAGCAGTGCCTTGGTTTATGTTGGCCTAGGCAATGGAAAGGAAGTTTCTAAACCCTCGATACATTTTTGCAAGATGGCCGTCCGCAGCAAGCAGCTTAAGGTTACTGTAGCCGCAGTCTGGCAAACTGACCGCCAAAGTAGAAACAATAACAAGGGGCGGGGGGAAAAGTGGGCCGTCCCTGGGTGGATTCGAACCACCATCCTTTCGGTTAACAGCCGAACGCGCTGACCGATCGCGCCACAGAGACAGACGGAGGTGTTGCGGTTGCTGCAGTCGTGCAGTTCCTTCACAGTTGCCAGAAATCATTTCCAGCACACGATTTTCTTTGTCGTTGAATGCAACATACGTGACCATTGGGGGAGCGATAGCAAGCAAGAGAGTTAGATATCGAGAGTCATAGATAGATAGATAGATAGATAAATGGATGGATGGACGGCAAGGCAAGCACCTGATTGACAGTGGTCCGTGATCTGCTGTTATGCTACTATGCTACTGACCATTGGGGGAGCGATAGCAAGCAAGCGAGTTAGATATCGAGAGTCATAGATAGATAGATAGATAGATAGAAAGATGGATGGATGGATGGACGGCAAGGCAAGCACCTGATTGACATTGGTCCGTGATCTGCTGTTATGCTACTATGCTACTGACCATTGGGGGAGCGATAGCAAGCAAGAGAGTTAGATATCGAGAGTCATAGATAGATAGATAGATAGATGGATGGATGGATGGACGGCAAGGCAAGCACCTGATTGACAGTGGTCCATGATCTGCTGTTATGCTACTATGCTACTGACCATTGGGGGAGCGATAGCAAGCAAGAGAGTTAGATATCGAGAGTCATAGATAGATAGATAGATAGATAGATAGATGGATGGATGGACGGCAAGGCAAGCATCTGATTGCAAGATAGGCTTATCGTAAAGCCATCAGAGGACGTAATGAACCGGAAAGCCAACTGGACAGATGCCGGTTTGTAAAGAAGAACCAGAACCCAAAGGACACGCGCTACGCGCACCTAACGGCCAACGTCCAATTCCCATTGCCGCCCCTGGACAGTCGCAACAGGGAGCTTGTTGCTCCCGTCAACCTTACGTTTTCACCTCTGTGTGCTTCCTTTGTTGCAGCCTGCATCCAGATTTTGTTTTGTTTTGTTTTGTTTTGTTTTGTTCCTTACGCCTGGGTGAAGGTACTGGGGAGTGGGAGAGTCCTGACACCGTGGCTTAGTTGGTCAAAGCGCCTGTCTTGTAAATAGGAAACCCTGGGTTCGACTCCCAGCAGTGCCTTGGTTTATGTTGGCCTAGGCAATGGAAAGGAAGTTTCTAAACCCTCGATACAATTTTGCAAGATGGCCGTCCGCAGCAAGCAGCTTAAGGTTACTGTAGCCGCAGTCTGGCAAACTGACCGCCAAAGTAGAAACAATAACAAGGGGCGGGGGGAAAAGTGGGCCGTCCCTGGGTGGATTCGAACCACCATCCTTTCGGTTAACAGCCGAACGCGCTGACCGATCGCGCCACAGAGACAGACGGAGGTGTTGCGGTTGCTGCAGTCGTGCAGTTCCTTCACAGTTGCCAGAAATCATTTCCAGCACACGATTTTCTTTGTCGTTGAATGCAACATACGTGACCATTGGGGGAGCGATAGCAAGCAAGAGAGTTAGATATCGAGAGTCATAGATAGATAGATAGATAGATGGATGGATGGATGGACGGCAAGGCAAGCACCTGATTGACAGTGGTCCGTGATCTGCTGTTATGCTACTATGCTACTGACCATTGTGGGAGCGATAGCAAGCAAGAGAGTTAGATATCGAGAGTCATAGATAGATAGATAGATAGATGGATGGATGGATGGACGGCAAGGCAAGCACCTGATTGACAGTGGTCCGTGATCTGCTGTTATGCTACTATGCTACTGACCATTGGGGGAGCGATAGCAAGCAAGAGAGTTAGATATCGAGAGTCATAGATAGATAGATAGATAGATGGATGGATGGATGGACGGCAAGGCAAGCACCTGATTGACAGTGGTCCGTGATCTGCTGTTATGCTACTATGCTACTGACCATTGGGGGAGCGATAGCAAGCAAGAGAGTTAGATATCGAGAGTCATAGATAGATAGATAGATAGATGGATGGATGGATGGACGGCAAGGCAAGCACCTGATTGACAGTGGTCCGTGATCTGCTGTTATGCTACTATGCTACTGACCATTGGGGGAGCGATAGCAAGCAAGAGAGTTAGATATCGAGAGTCATAGATAGATAGATAGATAGATGGATAGATGGATGGACGGTAAGGCAAGCACCTGATTGACAGTGGTCCGTGATCTGCTGTTATGCTACTATGCTACTGACCATTGGGGGAGCGATAGCAAGCAAGAGAGTTAGATATCGAGAGTCATAGATAGATAGATAGATAGATGGATGGATGGATGGACGGCAAGGCAAGCACCTGATTGACAGTGGTCCGTGATCTGCTGTTATGCTACTATGCTACTGACCATTGGGGGAGCAATAGCAAGCAAGAGAGTTAGATATCGAGAGTCATAGATAGATAGATAGATAGATAGATGGATGGATGGACGGCAAGGCAAGCATCTGATTGCAAGATAGGCTTATCGTAAAGCCATCAGAGGACGTAATGAACCGGAAAGCCAACTGGACAGATGCCGGTTTGTAAGGAAGAACCAGAACCCAAAGGACACGCGCTACGCGCACCTAACGGCCAACGTCCAATTCCCATTGCCGCCCCTGGACAGTCGCAACAGGGAGCATGTTGCTCCCGTCAACCTTACGTTTTCACCTCTGTGTGCTTCCTTTGTTGCAGCCTGCATCCAGATTTTGTTTTGTTTTGTTTTGTTTTGTTTTGTTTTGTTTTGTTTTGTTTTGTTTTGTTTTGTTTTGTTTTGTTTTGTTTTGTTTTGTTTTGTTTTGTTTTGTTTTGTTTTGTTTTGTTCCTTACGCCTGGGTGAAGGTACTGGGGAGTGGGAGAGTCCTGACACTGTGGCTTAGTTGGTCAAAGCGCCTGTCTTGTAAATAGGAAACCCTGGGTTCCACTCCCAGCAGTGCCTTGGTTTATGTTGGCCTAGGCAATGGAAAGGAAGTTTCTAAACCCTCGATACATTTTTGCAAGATGGCCGTCCGCAGCAAGCAGCTTAAGGTTACTGTAGCCGCAGTCTGGCAAACTGACCGCCAGAAGTAGAAACAATAACAAGGGGCGGGGGGAAAAGTGGGCCGTCCCTGGGTGGATTCGAACCACCATCCTTTCGGTTAACAGCCGAACGCGCTGACCGATTGCGCCACAGAGACAGACGGAGGTGTTGCGGTTGCTGCAGTCGTGCAGTTCCTTCACAGTTGCCAGAAATCATTTCCAGCACGCGATTTTCTTTGTCGTTGAATGCAACATACGTGACCATTGGGGGAGCGATAGCAAGCAAGAGAGTTAGATATCGAGAGTCATAGATAGATAGATAGATAGATGGATGGATGGATGGACGGCAAGGCAAGCACTTGATTGACAGTGGTCCGTGATCTGCTGTTATGCTACTATGCTACTGACCATTGGGGGAGCGATAGCAAGCAAGAGAGTTAGATATCGAGAGTCATAGATAGATAGATAGATAGATAGATGGATGGATGGATGGACGGCAAGGCAAGCACCTGATTGACAGTGGTCCGTGATCTGCTGTTATGCTACTATGCTACTGACCATTGGGGGAGCGATAGCAAGCAAGAGAGTTAGATATCGAGAGTCATAGATAGATAGATAGATAGATAGATGGATGGATGGATGGACGGCAAGGCAAGCACCTGATTGACAGTGGTCCGTGATCTGCTGTTATGCTACTATGCTACTGACCATTGGGGGAGCGATAGCAAGCAAGAGAGTTAGATATCGAGAGTCATAGATAGATAGATAGATAGATGGATGGATGGATGGACGGCAAGGCAAGCACCTGATTGACAGTGGTCCGTGATCTGCTGTTATGCTACTATGCTACTGACCATTGGGGGAGCGATAGCAAGCAAGAGAGTTAGATATCGAGAGTCATAGATAGATAGATAGATAGATGGATGGATGGATGGACGGCAAGGCAAGCACCTGATTGACAGTGGTCCGTGATCTGCTGTTATGCTACTATGCTACTGACCATTGGGGGAGCGATAGCAAGCAAGAGAGTTAGATATCGAGAGTCATAGATAGATAGATAGATAGATGGATGGATGGATGGACGGCAAGGCAAGCACCTGATTGACAGTGGTCCGTGATCTGCTGTTATGCTACTATGCTACTGACCATTGGGGGAGCGATAGCAAGCAAGAGAGTTAGATATCGAGAGTCATAGATAGATAGATAGATAGATGGATGGATGGATGGACGGCAAGGCAAGCACCTGATTGACAGTGGTCCGTGATCTGCTGTTATGCTACTATGCTACTGACCATTGGGGGAGCGATAGCAAGCAAGAGAGTTAGATATCGAGAGTCATAGATAGATAGATAGATAGATGGATGGATGGATGGACGGCAAGGCAAGCACCTGATTGACAGTGGTCCGTGATCTGCTGTTATGCTACTATGCTACTGACCATTGGGGGAGCGATAGCAAGCAAGAGAGTTAGATATCGAGAGTCATAGATAGATAGATAGATAGATAGATGGATGGATGGACGGCAAGGCAAGCATCTGATTGCAAGATAGGCTTATCGTAAAGCCATCAGAGGACGTAATGAACCGGAAAGCCAACTGGACAGATGCCGGTTTGTAAAGAAGAACCAGAACCCAAAGGACACGCGCTACGCGCACCTAACGGCCAACGTCCAATTCCCATTGCCGCCCCTGGACAGTCGCAACAGGGAGCATGTTGCTCCCGTCAACTTTACGTTTTCACCTCTGTGTGCTTCCTTTGTTGCAGCCTGCATCCAGATTTTGTTTTGTTTTGTTTTGTTTTGTTTTGTTTTGTTTTGTTTTGTTTTGTTTTGTTTTGTTTTGTTTTGTTTTGTTTTGTTTTGTTCCTTACACCTGGGTGAAGGTACTGGGGAGTGGGAGAGTCCTGACACTGTGGCTTAGTTGGTCAAAGCGCCTGTCTTGTAAATAGGAAACCCTGGGTTCCACTCCCAGCAGTGCCTTGGTTTATGTTGGCCTAGGCAATGGAAAGGAAGTTTCTAAACCCTAGATACATTTTTGCAAGATGGCCGTCCGCAGCAAGCAGCTTAAGGTTACTGTAGCCGCAGTCTGGCAAACTGACCGCCAGAAGTAGAAACAATAACAAGGGGCGGGGGGAAAAGTGGGCCGTCCCTGGGTGGATTCGAACCACCATCCTTTCGGTTAACAGCCGAACGCGCTGACCGATTGCGCCACAGAGACAGACGGAGGTGTTGCGGTTGCTGCAGTCGTGCAGTTCCTTCACAGTTGCCAGAAATCATTTCCAGCACACGATTTTCTTTGTCGTTGAATGCAACATACGTGACCATTGGGGGAGCGATAGCAAGCAAGAGAGTTAGATATCGAGAGTCATAGATAGATAGATAGATGGATGGATGGATGGACGGCAAGGCAAGCACCTGATTGACAGTGGTCCGTGATCTGCTATTATGCTACTATGCTACTGACCATTGGGGGAGCGATAGCAAGCAAGAGAGTTAGATATCGAGAGTCATAGATAGATAGATAGATAGATGGATGGATGGATGGACGGCAAGGCAAGCACCTGATTGACAGTGGTCCGTGATCTGCTGTTATGCTACTATGCTACTGACCATTGGGGGAGCGATAGCAAGCAAGAGAGTTAGATATCGAGAGTCATAGATAGATAAATAGATAGATGGATGGATGGATGGACGGCAAGGCAAGCACCTGATTGACAGTGGTCCGTGATCTGCTGTTATGCTACTATGCTACTGACCATTGGGGGAGCGATAGCAAGCAAGAGAGTTAGATATCGAGAGTCATAGATAGATAGATAGATAGATGGATGGATGGATGGACGGCAAGGCAAGCACCTGATTGACAGTGGTCCGTGATCTGCTGTTATGCTACTTTGCTACTGACCATTGGGGGAGCGATAGCAAGCAAGAGAGTTAGATATCGAGAGTCATAGATAGATAGATAGATAGATGGATGGATGGATGGACGGCAAGGCAAGCACCTGATTGACAGTGGTCCGTGATCTGCTGTTATGCTACTATGCTACTGACCATTGGGGGAGCGATAGCAAGCAAGAGAGTTAGATATCGAGAGTCATAGATAGATAGATAGATAGATGGATGGATGGATGGACGGCAAGGCAAGCACCTGATTGACAGTGGTCCGTGATCTGCTGTTATGCTACTATGCTACTGACCATTGGGGGAGCGATAGCAAGCAAGAGAGTTAGATATCGAGAGTCATAGATAGATAGATAGATAGATAGATGGATGGATGGACGGCAAGGCAAGCATCTGATTGCAAGATAGGCTTATCGTAAAGCCATCAGAGGACGTAATGAACCGGAAAGCCAACTGGACAGATGCCGGTTTGTAAAGAAGAACCAGAACCCAAAGGACACGCGCTACGCGCACCTAACGGCCAACGTCCAATTCCCATTGCCGCCCCTGGACAGTCGCAACAGGGAGCTTGTTGCTCCCGTCAACCTTACGTTTTCACCTCTGTGTGCTTCCTTTGTTGCAGCCTGCATCCAGATTTTGTTTTGTTTTGTTTTGTTTTGTTTTGTTTTGTTTTGTTTTGTTTTGTTTTGTTTTGTTTTGTTTTGTTTTGTTTTGTTTTGTTTTGTTTTGTTTTGTTTTGTTCCTTACGCCTGGGTGAAGGTACTGGGGAGTGGGAGAGTCCTGACACCGTGGCTTAGTTGGTCAAAGCGCCTGTCTTGTAAATAGGAAACCTGGGTTAGACTCCCAGCAGTGCCTTGGTTTATGTTGGCCTAGGCAATGGAAAGGAAGTTTCTAAACCCTCGATACATTTTTGCATGATGGCCGTCCGCAGCAAGCAGCTTAAGGTTACTGTAGCTGCAGTCTGGCAAACTGACCGCAAGAAGTAGAAACAATAACAAGGGGCGGGGGGAAAAGTGGGCCGTCCCTGGGTGGATTCGAACCACCATCCTTTCGGTTAACAGCCGAACGCGCTGACCGATTGCGCCACAGAGACAGACGGAGGTGTTGCGGTTGCTGCAGTCGTGCAGTTCCTTCACAGTTGCCAGAAATCATTTCCAGCACACGATTTTCTTTGTCGTTGAATGCAACATACGTGACCATTGGGGGAGCGATAGCAAGCAAGAGAGTTAGATATCGAGAGTCATAGATAGATAGATAGATAGATACATGGATGGATGGACGGCAAGGCAAGCACCTGATTGACAGTGGTCCGTGATCTGCTGTTATGCTACTATGCTACTGACCATTGGGGGAGCGATAGCAAGCAAGCGAGTTAGATATCGAGAGTCATAGATAGATAGATAGATAGATAGAAAGATGGATGGATGGATGGACGGCAAGGCAAGCACCTGATTGACAGTGGTCCGTGATCTGCTGTTATGCTACTATGCTACTGACCATTGGGGGAGCGATAGCAAGCAAGAGAGTTAGATATCGAGAGTCATAGATAGATAGATAGATAGATGGATGGATGGATGGACGGCAAGGCAAGCACCTGATTGACAGTGGTCCGTGATCTGCTGTTATGCTACTATGCTACTGACCATTGGGGGAGCGATAGCAAGCAAGAGAGTTAGATATCGAGAGTCATAGATAGATAGATAGATAGATAGATGGATGGATGGACGGCAAGGCAAGCATCTGATTGCAAGATAGGCTTATCGTAAAGCCATCAGAGGACGTAATGAACCGGAAAGCCAACTGGACAGATGCCGGTTTGTAAAGAAGAACCAGAACCCAAAGGACACGCGCTACGCGCACCTAACAGCCAACGTCCAATTCCCATTGCCGCCCCTGGACAGTCGCAACAGGGAGCTTGTTGCTCCCGTCAACCTTACGTTTTCACCTCTGTGTGCTTCCTTTGTTGCAGCCTGCATCCAGATTTTGTTTTGTTTTGTTTTGTTTTGTTTTGTTTTGTTTTGTTTTGTTTTGTTTTGTTTTGTTTTGTTTTGTTTTGTTTTGTTTTGTTTTGTTTTGTTTTGTTTTGTTTTGTTTTGTTTTGTTTTGTTCCTTACGCCTGGGTGAAGGTACTGGGGAGTGGGAGAGTCCTGACACCGTGGCTTAGTTGGTCAAAGCGCCTGTCTTGTAAATAGGAAACCCTGGGTTCGACTCCCAGCAGTGCCTTGGTTTATGTTGGCCTAGGCAATGGAAAGGAAGTTTCTAAACCCTAGATACATTTTTGCAAGATGGCCGTCCGCAGCAAGCAGCTTAAGGTTACTGTAGCCGCAGTCTGGCAAACTGACCGCCAGAAGTAGAAACAATAACAAGGGGCGGGGGGAAAAGTGGGCCGTCCCTGGGTGGATTCGAACCACCATCCTTTCGGTTAACAGCCGAACGCGCTGACCGATTGCGCCACAGAGACAGACGGAGGTGTTGCGGTTGCTGCAGTCGTGCAGTTCCTTCACAGTTGCCAGAAATCATTTCCAGCACACGATTTTCTTTGTCGTTGAATGCAACATACGTGACCATTGGGGGAGCGATAGCAAGCAAGAGAGTTAGATATCGAGAGTCATAGATAGATAGATAGATAGATACATGGATGGATGGACGGCAAGGCAAGCACCTGATTGACAGTGGTCCGTGATCTGCTGTTATGCTACTATGCTACTGACCATTGGGGGAGCGATAGCAAGCAAGCGAGTTAGATATCGAGAGTCATAGATAGATAGATAGATAGATAGAAAGATGGATGGATGGATGGACGGCAAGGCAAGCACCTGATTGACAGTGGTCCGTGATCTGCTGTTATGCTACTATGCTACTGACCATTGGGGGAGCGATAGCAAGCAAGAGAGTTAGATATCGAGAGTCATAGATAGATAGATAGATAGATGGATGGATGGATGGACGGCAAGGCAAGCACCTGATTGACAGTGGTCCGTGATCTGCTGTTATGCTACTATGCTACTGACCATTGGGGGAGCGATAGCAAGCAAGAGAGTTAGATATCGAGAGTCATAGATAGATAGATAGATAGATAGATGGATGGATGGACGGCAAGGCAAGCATCTGATTGCAAGATAGGCTTATCGTAAAGCCATCAGAGGACGTAATGAACCGGAAAGCCAACTGGACAGATGCCGGTTTGTAAAGAAGAACCAGAACCCAAAGGACACGCGCTACGCGCACCTAACAGCCAACGTCCAATTCCCATTGCCGCCCCTGGACAGTCGCAACAGGGAGCTTGTTGCTCCCGTCAACCTTACGTTTTCACCTCTGTGTGCTTCCTTTGTTGCAGCCTGCATCCAGATTTTGTTTTGTTTTGTTTTGTTTTGTTTTGTTTTGTTTTGTTTTGTTTTGTTTTGTTTTGTTTTGTTTTGTTTTGTTTTGTTTTGTTTTGTTTTGTTTTGTTTTGTTTTGTTTTGTTTTGTTTTGTTCCTTACGCCTGGGTGAAGGTACTGGGGAGTGGGAGAGTCCTGACACCGTGGCTTAGTTGGTCAAAGCGCCTGTCTTGTAAATAGGAAACCCTGGGTTCGACTCCCAGCAGTGCCTTGGTTTATGTTGGCCTAGGCAATGGAAAGGAAGTTTCTAAACCCTAGATACATTTTTGCAAGATGGCCGTCCGCAGCAAGCAGCTTAAGGTTACTGTAGCCGCAGTCTGGCAAACTGACCGCCAGAAGTAGAAACAATAACAAGGGGCGGGGGGAAAAGTGGGCCGTCCCTGGGTGGATTCGAACCACCATCCTTTCGGTTAACAGCCGAACGCGCTGACCGATTGCGCCACAGAGACAGACGGAGGTGTTGCGGTTGCTGCAGTCGTGCAGTTCCTTCACAGTTGCCAGAAATCATTTCCAGCACACGATTTTCTTTGTCGTTGAATGCAACATACGTGACCATTGGGGGAGCGATAGCAAGCAAGAGAGTTAGATATCGAGAGTCATAGATAGATAGGTAGATAGATGGATGGATGGATGGACGGCAAGGCAAGCACCTGATTGACAGTGGTCCGTGATCTGCTGTTATGCTACTATGCTACTGACCATTGGGGGAGCGATAGCAAGCAAGAGAGTTAGATATCGAGAGTCATAGATAGATAGATAGATAGATAGATGGATGGATGGATGGACGGCAAGGCAAGCACCTGATTGACAGTGGTCCGTGATCTGCTGTTATGCTACTATGCTACTGACCATTGGGGGAGCGATAGCAAGCAAGAGAGTTAGATATCGAGAGTCATAGATAGATAGATAGATAGATGGATGGATGGATGGACGGCAAGGCAAGCACCTGATTGACAGTGGTCCGTGATCTGCTGTTATGCTACTATGCTACTGACCATTGGGGGAGCGATAGCAAGCAAGAGAGTTAGATATCGAGAGTCATAGATAGATAGATAGATAGATGGATGGATGGACGGCAAGGCAAGCATCTGATTGCAAGATAGGCTTATCGTAAAGCCATCAGAGGACGTAATGAACCGGAAAGCCAACTGGACAGATGCCGGTTTGTAAAGAAGAACCAGAACCCAAAGGACACGCGCTACGCGCACCTAACGGCCAACGTCCAATTCCCATTGCCGCCCCTGGACAGTCGCAACAGGGAGCTTGTTGCTCCCGTCAACCTTACGTTTTCACCTCTGTGTGCTTCCTTTGTTGCAGCCTGCATCCAGATTTTGTTTTGTTTTGTTTTGTTTTGTTTTGTTTTGTTTTGTTTTGTTTTGTTTTGTTTTGTTTTGTTTTGTTTTGTTTTGTTTTGTTTTGTTTTGTTTTGTTCCTTACACCTGGGTGAAGGTACTGGGGAGTGGGAGAGTCCTGACACCGTGGCTTAGTTGGTCAAAGCGCCTGTCTTGTAAATAGGAAACCCTGGGTTCGACTCCCAGCAGTGCCTTGGTTTATGTTGGCCTAGGCAATGGAAAGGAAGTTTCTAAACCCTCGATACATTTTTGCAAGATGGCCGTCCGCAGTAAGCAGCTTAAGGTTACTGTAGCCGCAGTCTGGCAAACTGACCGCCCGAAGTAAAAACAATAACAAGGGGCGGGGGGAAAAGTGGGCCGTCCCTGGGTGGATTCAAACCACCATCCTTTCGGTTAACAGCCGAACGCGCTGACCGATTGCGCCACAGAGACAGACGGAGGTGTTGCGGTTGCTGCAGTCGTGCAGTTCCTTCACAGTTGCCAGAAATCATTTCCAGCACACGATTTTCTTTGTCGTTGAATGCAACATACGTGACCATTGGGGGAGCGATAGCAAGCAAGAGAGTTAGATATCGAGAGTCATAGATAGATAGATAGATAGATACATGGATGGATGGACGGCAAGGCAAGCACCTGATTGACAGTGGTCCGTGATCTGCTGTTATGCTACTATGCTACTGACCATTGGGGGAGCGATAGCAAGCAAGCGAGTTAGATATCGAGTGTCATAGATAGATAGATAGATAGATAGAAAGATGGATGGATGGATGGACGGCAAGGCAAGCACCTGATTGACAGTGGTCCGTGATCTGCTGTTATGCTACTATGCTACTGACCATTGGGGGAGCGATAGCAAGCAAGAGAGTTAGATATCGAGAGTCATAGATAGATAGATAGATAGATGGATGGATGGATGGACGGCAAGGCAAGCACCTGATTGACAGTGGTCCGTGATCTGCTGTTATGCTACTATGCTACTGACCATTGGGGGAGCGATAGCAAGCAAGAGAGTTAGATATCGAGAGTCATAGATAGATAGATAGATAGATGGATGGATGGATGGACGGCAAGGCAAGCACCTGATTGACAGTGGTCCGTGATCTGCTGTTATGCTACTATGCTACTGACCATTGGGGGAGCGATAGCAAGCAAGAGAGTTAGATATCGAGAGTCATAGATAGATAGATAGATAGATGGATGGATGGATGGACGGCAAGGCAAGCACCTGATTGACAGTGGTCCGTGATCTGCTGTTATGCTACTATGCTACTGACCATTGGGGGAGCGATAGCAAGCAAGAGAGTTAGATATCGAGAGTCATAGATAGATAGATAGATGGATGGATGGATGGATGGACGGCAAGGCAAGCATCTGATTGCAAGATAGGCTTATCGTAAAGCCATCAGAGGACGTAATGAACCGGAAAGCCAACTGGACAGATGCCGGTTTGTAAAGAAGAACCAGAACCCAAAGGACACGCGCTACGCGCACCTAACGGCCAACGTCCAATTCCCATTGCCGCCCCTGGACAGTCGCAACAGGGAGCTTGTTGCTCCCGTCAACCTTACGTTTTCACCTCTGTGTGCTTCCTTTGTTGCAGCCTGCATCCAGATTTTGTTTTGTTTTGTTTTGTTTTGTTTTGTTTTGTTTTGTTTTGTTTTGTTTTGTTTTGTTTTGTTTTGTTTTGTTTTGTTTTGTTTTGTTTTGTTTTGTTTTGTTCCTTACGCCTGGGTGAAGGTACTGGGGAGTGGGAGAGTCCTGACACCGTGGCTTAGTTGGTCAAAGCGCCTGTCTTGTAAATAGGAAACCCTGGGTTCGACTCCCAGCAGTGCCTTGGTTTATGTTGGCCTAGGCAATGGAAAGGAAGTTTCTAAACCCTCGATACATTTTTGCAAGATGGCCGTCCGCAGCAAGCAGCTTAAGGTTACTGTAGCCGCAGTCTGGCAAACTGACCGCCCGAAGTAAAAACAATAACAAGGGGCGGGGGGAAAAGTGGGCCGTCCCTGGGTGGATTCGAACCACCATCCTTTCGATTAACAGCCGAACGCGCTCACCGATTGCGCCACAGAGACAGACGGAGGTGTTGCGGTTGCTGCAGTCGTGCAGTTCCTTCACAGTTGCCAGAAATCATTTCCAGCACACGATTTTCTTTGTCGTTGAATGCAACATACGTGACCATTGGGGGAGCGATAGCAAGCAAGAGAGTTAGATATCGAGAGTCATAGATAGATAGATAGATAGATACATGGATGGATGGACGGCAAGGCAAGCACCTGATTGACAGTGGTCCGTGATCTGCTGTTATGCTACTATGCTACTGACCATTGGGGGAGCGATAGCAAGCAAGTGAGTTAGATATCGAGTGTCATAGATAGATAGATAGATAGATAGAAAGATGGATGGATGGATGGACGGCAAGGCAAGCACCTGATTGACAGTGGTCCGTGATCTGCTGTTATGCTACTATGCTACTGACCATTGGGGGAGCGATAGCAAGCAAGAGAGTTAGATATCGAGAGTCATAGATAGATAGATAGATAGATGGATGGATGGATGGACGGCAAGGCAAGCACCTGATTGACAGTGGTCCGTGATCTGCTGTTATGCTACTATGCTACTGACCATTGGGGGAGCGATAGCAAGCAAGAGAGTTAGATATCGAGAGTCATAGATAGATAGATAGATAGATGGATGGATGGATGGACGGCAAGGCAAGCACCTGATTGACAGTGGTCCGTGATCTGCTGTTATGCTACTATGCTACTGACCATTGGGGGAGCGATAGCAAGCAAGAGAGTTAGATATCGAGAGTCATAGATAGATAGATAGATAGATGGATGGATGGATGGACGGCAAGGCAAGCACCTGATTGACAGTGGTCCGTGATCTGCTGTTATGCTACTATGCTACTGACCATTGGGGGAGCGATAGCAAGCAAGAGAGTTAGATATCTAGAGTCATAGATAGATAGATAGATGGATGGATGGATGGATGGACGGCAAGGCAAGCATCTGATTGCAAGATAGGCTTATCGTAAAGCCATCAGAGGACGTAATGAACCGGAAAGCCAACTGGACAGATGCCGGTTTGTAAAGAAGAACCAGAACCCAAAGGACACGCGCTACGCGCACCTAACGGCCAACGTCCAATTCCCATTGCCGCCCCTGGACAGTCGCAACAGGGAGCTTGTTGCTCCCGTCAACCTTACGTTTTCACCTCTGTGTGCTTCCTTTGTTGCAGCCTGCATCCAGATTTTGTTTTGTTTTGTTTTGTTTTGTTTTGTTTTGTTTTGTTTTGTTTTGTTTTGTTTTGTTTTGTTTTGTTTTGTTTTGTTTTGTTTTGTTTTGTTCCTTACGCCTGGGTGAAGGTACTGGGGAGTGGGAGAGTCCTGACACCGTGGCTTAGTTGGTCAAAGCGCCTGTCTTGTAAATAGGAAACCCTGGGTTCGACTCCCAGCAGTGCCTTGGTTTATGTTGGCCTAGGCAATGGAAAGGAAGTTTCTAAACCCTCGATACATTTTTGCAAGATGGCCGTCCGCAGCAAGCAGCTTAAGGTTACTGTAGCCGCAGTCTGGCAAACTGACCGCCCGAAGTAAAAACAATAACAAGGGGCGGGGGGAAAAGTGGGCCGTCCCTGGGTGGATTCGAATCACCATCCTTTCGATTAACAGCCGAACGCGCTCACCGATTGCGCCACAGAGACAGACGGAGGTGTTGCGGTTGCTGCAGTCGTGCAGTTCCTTCACAGTTGCCAGAAATCATTTCCAGCACACGATTTTCTTTGTCGTTGAATGCAACATACGTGACCATTGGGGGAGCGATAGCAAGCAAGAGAGTTAGATATCGAGAGTCATAGATAGATAGATAGATAGATACATGGATGGATGGACGGCAAGGCAAGCACCTGATTGACAGTGGTCCGTGATCTGCTGTTATGCTACTATGCTACTGACCATTGGGGGAGCGATAACAAGCAAGTGAGTTAGATATCGAGTGTCATAGATAGATAGATAGATAGATAGAAAGATGGATGGATGGATGGACGGCAAGGCAAGCACCTGATTGACAGTGGTCCGTGATCTGCTGTTATGCTACTATGCTACTGACCATTGGGGGAGCGATAGCAAGCAAGAGAGTTAGATATCGAGAGTCATAGATAGATAGATAGATAGATGGATGGATGGATGGACGGCAAGGCAAGCACCTGATTGACAGTGGTCCGTGATCTGCTGTTATGCTACTATGCTACTGACCATTGGGGGAGCGATAGCAAGCAAGAGAGTTAGATATCGAGAGTCATAGATAGATAGATAGATAGATGGATGGATGGATGGACGGCAAGGCAAGCACCTGATTGACAGTGGTCCGTGATCTGCTGTTATGCTACTATGCTACTGACCATTGGGGGAGCGATAGCAAGCAAGAGAGTTAGATATCGAGAGTCATAGATAGATAGATAGATAGATGGATGGATGGATGGACGGCAAGGCAAGCACCTGATTGACAGTGGTCCGTGATCTGCTGTTATGCTACTATGCTACTGACCATTGGGGGAGCGATAGCAAGCAAGAGAGTTAGATATCGAGAGTCATAGATAGATAGATAGATGGATGGATGGATGGATGGACGGCAAGGCAAGCATCTGATTGCAAGATAGGCTTATCGTAAAGCCATCAGAGGACGTAATGAACCGGAAAGCCAACTGGACAGATGCCGGTTTGTAAAGAAGAACCAGAACCCAAAGGACACGCGCTACGCGCACCTAACGGCCAACGTCCAATTCCCATTGCCGCCCCTGGACAGTCGCAACAGGGAGCTTGTTGCTCCCGTCAACCTTACGTTTTCACCTCTGTGTGCTTCCTTTGTTGCAGCCTGCATCCAGATTTTGTTTGTTTTGTTTTGTTTTGTTTTGTTTTGTTTTGTTTTGTTTTGTTTTGTTTTGTTTTGTTTTGTTTTGTTTTGTTTTGTTTTGTTTTGTTTTGTTTTGTTTTGTTTTGTTTTGTTCCTTACGCCTGGGTGAAGGTACTGGGGAGTGGGAGAGTCCTGACACCGTGGCTTAGTTGGTCAAAGCGCCTGTCTTGTAAATAGGAAACCCTGGGTTCGACTCCCAGCAGTGCCTTGGTTTATGTTGGCCTAGGCAATGGAAAGGAAGTTTCTAAACCCTAGATACATTTTTGCAAGATGGCCGTCCGCAGCAAGCAGCTTAAGGTTACTGTAGCCGCAGTCTGGCAAACTGACCGCCAGAAGTAGAAACAATAACAAGGGGCGGGGGGAAAAGTGGGCGTCCCTGGGTGGATTCGAACCACCATCCTTTCGGTTAACAGCCGAACGCGCTGACCGATTGCGCCACAGAGACAGACGGAGGTGTTGCATTTGCTGCAGTCGTGCAGTTCCTTCACAGTTGCCAGAAATAATTTCCAGCACACGATTTTCTTTGTCGTTGAATGCAACATACGTGACCATTGGGGGAGTGATAGCAAGCAAGAGAGTTAGATATCGAGAGTCATAGATAGATAGATAGATAGATACATGGATGGATGGACGGCAAGGCAAGCACCTGATTGACAGTGGTCCGTGATCTGCTGTTATGCTACTATGCTACTGACCATTGGGGGAGCGATAGCAAGCAAGCGAGTTAGATATCGAGAGTCATAGATAGATAGATAGATAGATAGAAAGATGGATGGATGGATGGACGGCAAGGCAAGCACCTGATTGACAGTGGTCCGTGATCTGCTGTTATGCTACTATGCTACTGACCATTGGGGGAGCGATAGCAAGCAAGAGAGTTAGATATCGAGAGTCATAGATAGATAGATAGATAGATGGATGGATGGATGGACGGCAAGGCAAGCACCTGATTGACAGTGGTCCGTGATCTGCTGTTATGCTACTATGCTACTGACCATTGGGGGAGCGATAGCAAGCAAGAGAGTTAGATATCGAGAGTCATAGATAGATAGATAGATAGTTAGATGGATGGATGGATGGACGGACGGCAAGGCAAGCACCTGATTGACAGTGGTCCGTGATCTGCTGTTATGCTACTATGCTACTGACCATTGGGGGAGCGATAGCAAGCAAGAGAGTTAGATATCGAGAGTCATAGATAGATAGATAGATAGATGGATGGATGGATGGACGGCAAGGCAAGCACCTGATTGACAGTGGTCCGTGATCTGCTGTTATGCTACTATGCTACTGACCATTGGGGGAGCGATAGCAGTAAAGAGAGTTAGATATCGAGAGTCATAGATAGATAGATAGATAGATGGATGGATGGATGGACGGCAAGGCAAGCATCTGATTGCAAGATAGGCTTATCGTAAAGCCATCAGAGGACGTAATGAACCGGAAAGCCAACTGGACAGATGCCGGTTTGTAAAGAAGAACCAGAACCCAAAGAACACACGCTACGCGCACCTAACGGCCAACGTCCAATTCCCATTGCCGCCCCTGGACAGTCGCAACAGGGAGCTTGTTGCTCCCGTCAACCTTACGTTTTCACCTCTGTTTGCTTCCTTTGTTGCAGCCTGCATCCAGATTTTGTTTTGTTTTGTTTTGTTTTGTTTTGTTTTGTTTTGTTTTGTTTTGTTTTGTTTTGTTTTGTTTTGTTTTGTTTTGTTTTGTTTTGTTTTGTTTTGTTTTGTTTTGTTTTGTTCCTTACGCCTGGGTGAAGGTACTGGGGAGTGGGAGAGTCCTGACACCGTGGCTTAGTTGGTCAAAGCGCCTGTCTTGTAAATAGGAAACCCTGGGTTCGACTCCCAGCAGTGCCTTGGTTTATGTTGGCCTAGGCAATGGAAAGGAAGTTTCTAAACCCTAGATACATTTTTGCAAGATGGCCGTCCGCAGCAAGCAGCTTAAGGTTACTGTAGCCGCAGTCTGGCAAACTGACCGCCAGAAGTAGAAACAATAACAAGGGGCGGGGGGAAAAGTGGGCCGTCCCTGGGTGGATTCGAACCACCATCCTTTCGGTTAACAGCCGAACGCGCTGACCGATTGCGCCACAGAGACAGACGGAGGTGTTGCGGTTGCTGCAGTCGTGCAGTTCCTTCACAGTTGCCAGAAATCATTTCCAGCACACGATTTTCTTTGTCGTTGAATGCAACATACGTGACCATTGGGGGAGCGATAGCAAGCAAGAGAGTTAGATATCGAGAGTCATAGATAGATAGATAGATAGATACATGGATGGATGGACGGCAAGGCAAGCACCTGATTGACAGTGGTCCGTGATCTGCTGTTATGCTACTATGCTACTGACCATTGGGGGAGCGATAGCAAGCAAGCGAGTTAGATATCGAGAGTCATAGATAGATAGATAGATAGATAGAAAGATGGATGGATGGATGGACGGCAAGGCAAGCACCTGATTGACAGTTGTCCGTGATCTGCTGTTATGCTACTATGCTACTGACCATTGGGGGAGCGATAGCAAGCAAGAGAGTTAGATATCGAGAGTCATAGATAGATAGATAGATAGATGGATGGATGGATGGACGGCAAGGCAAGCACCTGATTGACAGTGGTCCGTGATCTGCTGTTATGCTACTATGCTACTGACCATTGGGGGAGCGATAGCAAGCAAGAGAGTTAGATATCGAGAGTCATAGATAGATAGATAGATAGATAGATGGATGGATGGACGGCAAGGCAAGCATCTGATTGCAAGATAGGCTTATCGTAAAGCCATCAGAGGACGTAATGAACCGGAAAGCCAACTGGACAGATGCCGGTTTGTAAAGAAGAACCAGAACCCAAAGGACACGCGCTACGCGCACCTAACGGCCAACGTCCAATTCCCATTGCCGCCCCTGGACAGTCGCAACAGGGAGCTTGTTGCTCCCGTCAACCTTACGTTTTCACCTCTGTGTGCTTCCTTTGTTGCAGCCTGCATCCAGATTTTGTTTTGTTTTGTTTTGTTTTGTTTTGTTTTGTTTTGTTTTGTTTTGTTTTGTTTTGTTTTGTTTTGTTTTGTTTTGTTTTGTTTTGTTTTGTTTTGTTTTGTTTTGTTTTGTTTTGTTTTGTTCCTTACGCCTGGGTGAAGGTACTGGGGAGTGGGAGAGTCCTGACACCGTGGCTTAGTTGGTCAAAGCGCCTGTCTTGTAAATAGGAAACCCTGGGTTCGACTCCCAGCAGTGCCTTGGTTTATGTTGGCCTAGGCAATGGAAAGGAAGTTTCTAAACCCTCGATACATTTTTGCAAGATGGCTGTCCGCAGCAAGCAGCTTAAGGTTACTGTAGCCGCAGTCTGGCAAACTGACCGCCAGAAGTAGAAACAATAACAAGGGGCGGGGGGAAAAGTGGGCCGTCCCTGGGTGGATTCGAACCACCATCCTTTCGGTTAACAGCCGAACGCGCTGACCGATTGCGCCACAGAGACAGACGGAGGTGTTGCGGTTGCTGCAGTCGTGCAGTTCCTTCACAGTTGCCAGAAATCATTTCCAGCACACGATTTTCTTTGTCGTTGAATGCAACATACGTGACCATTGGGGGAGCGATAGCAAGCAAGAGAGTTAGATATCGAGAGTCATAGATAGATAGATAGATAGATACATGGATGGATGGACGGCAAGGCAAGCACCTGATTGACAGTGGTCCGTGATCTGCTGTTATGCTACTATGCTACTGACCATTGGGGGAGCGATAGCAAGCAAGCGAGTTAGATATCGAGAGTCATAGATAGATAGATAGATAGATAGAAAGATGGATGGATGGATGGACGGCAAGGCAAGCACCTGATTGACAGTTGTCCGTGATCTGCTGTTATGCTACTATGCTACTGACCATTGGGGGAGCGATAGCAAGCAAGAGAGTTAGATATCGAGAGTCATAGATAGATAGATAGATAGATGGATGGATGGATGGACGGCAAGGCAAGCACCTGATTGACAGTGGTCCGTGATCTGCTGTTATGCTACTATGCTACTGACCATTGGGGGAGCGATAGCAAGCAAGAGAGTTAGATATCGAGAGTCATAGATAGATAGATAGATAGATAGATGGATGGATGGACGGCAAGGCAAGCATCTGATTGCAAGATAGGCTTATCGTAAAGCCATCAGAGGACGTAATGAACCGGAAAGCCAACTGGACAGATGCCGGTTTGTAAAGAAGAACCAGAACCCAAAGGACACGCGCTACGCGCACCTAACGGCCAACGTCCAATTCCCATTGCCGCCCCTGGACAGTCGCAACAGGGAGCTTGTTGCTCCCGTCAACCTTACGTTTTCACCTCTGTGTGCTTCCTTTGTTGCAGCCTGCATCCAGATTTTGTTTTGTTTTGTTTTGTTTTGTTTTGTTTTGTTTTGTTTTGTTTTGTTTTGTTTTGTTTTGTTTTGTTTTGTTTTGTTTTGTTTTGTTTTGTTTTGTTTTGTTCCTTACGCCTGGGTGAAGGTACTGGGGAGCGGGAGAGTCCTGACACCGTGGCTTAGTTGGTCAAAGCGCCTGTCTTGTAAATAGGAAACCCTGGGTTCGACTCCCAGCAGTGCCTTGGTTTATGTTGGCCTAGGCAATGGAAAGGAAGTTTCTAAACCCTCGATACATTTTTGCAAGATGGCCGTCCGCAGCAAGCAGCTTAAGGTTACTGTAGCCGCAGTCTGGCAAACTGACCGCCAGAAGTAGAAACAATAACAAGGGGCGGGGGGAAAAGTGGGCCGTCCCTGGGTGGATTCGAACCACCATCCTTTCGGTTAACAGCCGAACGCGCTGACCGATTGCGCCACAGAGACATACGGAGGTGTTGCGGTTGCTGCAGTCGTGCAGTTCCTTCACAGTTGCCAGAAATCATTTCCAGCACACGATTTTCTTTGTCGTTGAATGCAACATACGTGACCATTGGGGGAGCGATAGCAAGCAAGAGAGTTAGATATCGAGAGTCATAGATAGATAGATAGATAGATACATGGATGGATGGACGGCAAGGCAAGCACCTGATTGACAGTGGTCCGTGATCTGCTGTTATGCTACTATGCTACTGACCATTGGGGGAGCGATAGCAAGCAAGCGAGTTAGATATCGAGAGTCATAGATAGATAGATAGATAGATAGATGGATGGATGGATGGACGGCAAGGCAAGCACCTGATTGACAGTGGTCCGTGATCTGCTGTTATGCTACTATGCTACTGACCATTGGGGGAGCGATAGCAAGCAAGAGAGTTAGATATCGAGAGTCATAGATAGATAGATAGATAGATGGATGGATGGATGGACGGCAAGGCAAGCACCTGATTGACAGTGGTCCGTGATCTGCTGTTATGCTACTATGCTACTGACCATTGGGGGAGCGATAGCAAGCAAGAGAGTTAGATATCGAGAGTCATAGATAGATAGATAGATAGATGGATGGATGGATGGACGGCAAGGCAAGCACCTGATTGACAGTGGTCCGTGATCTGCTGTTATGCTACTATGCTACTGACCATTGGGGGAGCGATAGCAAGCAAGAGAGTTAGATATCGAGAGTCATAGATAGATAGATAGATAGATAGATAGATAGATGGATGGATGGACGGCAAGGCAAGCATCTGATTGCAAGATAGGCTTATCGTAAAGCCATCAGAGGACGTAATGAACCGGAAAGCCAACTGGACAGATGCCGGTTTGTAAAGAAGAACCAGAACCCAAAGGACACGCACTACGCGCACCTAACGGCCAACGTCCAATTCCCATTGCCGCCCCTGGACAGTCGCAACAGGGAGCTTGTTGCTCCCGTCAACCTTACGTTTTCACCTCTGTGTGCTTCCTTTGTTGCAGCCTGCATCCAGATTTTGTTTTGTTTTGTTTTGTTTTGTTTTGTTTTGTTTTGTTTTGTTTTGTTTTGTTTTGTTTTGTTTTGTTTTGTTTTGTTTTGTTTTGTTTTGTTTTGTTTTGTTCCTTACGCCTGGGTGAAGGTACTGGGGAGTGGGAGAGTCCTGACACCATGGCTTAGTTGGTCAAAGCGCCTGTCTTGTAAATAGAAAACCCTGGGTTCGACTCCCAGCAGTGCCTTGGTTTATGTTGGCCTAGGCAATGGAAAGGAAGTTTCTAAACCCTCAATACATTTTTGCAAGATGGCCGTCCGCAGCAAGCAGCTTAAGGTTACTGTAGCCGCAGTCTGGCAAACTGACCGCCAGAAGTAGAAACAATAACAAGGGGCGGGGGGAAAAGCGGGCCGTCCCTGGGTGGATTCGAATTACCATCCTTTCGGTTAACAGCCGAACGAGCTGACCGATTGCGCCACAGAGACAGACGGAGGTGCTGCAGTTGCTGCAGTCGTGCAGTTCCTTCACAGTTGCCAGAAATCATTTCCAGCACACGATTTTCTTTGTCGTTGAATGCAACATACGTGACCATTGGGGGAGCGATAGCAAGCAAGAGAGTTAGATATCGAGATTCATAGATAGATAGATAGATAGATACATGGATGGATGGACGGCAAGGCAAGCACCTGATTGACAGTGGTCCGTGATCTGCTGTTATGCTACTATGCTACTGACCATTGGGGGAGCGATAGCAAGCAAGAGAGTTAGATATCGAGAGTCATAGATAGATAGATAGATAGATGGATGGATGGATGGACGGCAAGGCAAGCACCTGATTGACAGTGGTCCGTGACCTGCTGTTATGCTACTATGCTACTGACCATTGGGGGAGCGATAGCAAGCAAGAGAGTTAGATATCGAGAGTCATAGATAGATAGATAGGTAGATGGATGGATGGATGGACGGCAAGGCAAGCACCTGATTGACAGTGGTCCGTGATCTGCTGTTATGCTACTATGCTACTGACCATTGGGGGAGCGATAGCAAGCAAGAGAGTTAGATATCGAGAGTCATAGATAGATAGATAGATGGATGGATGGACGGCAAGGCAAGCATCTGATTGCAAGATAGGCTTATCGTAAAGCCATCAGAGGACGTAATGAACCGGAAAGCCAACTGGACAGATGCCGGTTTGTAAAGAAGAACCAGAACCCAAAGGACACGCGCTACGCGCACCTAACGGCCAACGTCCAATTCCCATTGCCGCCCCTGGACAGTCGCAACAGGGAGCTTGTTGCTCCCGTCAAAATTACGTTTTCACCTCTGTGTGCTTCCTTTGTTGCAGCCTTCATCCAGATTTTGTTTTGTTTTGTTTTGTTTTGTTTTGTTTTGTTTTGTTTTGTTTTGTTTTGTTTTGTTTTGTTTTGTTTTGTTTTGTTCCTTACGCCTGGGTGAAGGTACTGGGGAGTGGGAGAGTCCTGACACCGTGGCTTAGTTGGTCAAAGCGCCTGTCTTGTAAATAGGAAACCCTGGGTTCGACTCCCAGCAGTGCCTTGGTTTATGTTGGCCTAGGCAATGGAAAGGAAGTTTCTAAACCCTCGATACATTTTTGCAAGATGGCCGTCCGCAGCAAGCAGCTTAAGGTTACTGTAGCCGCAGTCTGGCAAACTGACCGCCAGAAGTAGAAACAATAACAAGGGGCGGGGGGAAAAGTGGGCCGTCCCTGGGTGGATTCGAACCACCATCCTTTCGGTTAACAGCCAAACGCGCTGACCGATTGCGCCACAGAGACAGACGGAGGTGTTGCGGTTGCTGCAGTCGTGCAGTTCCTTCACAGTTGCCAGAAATCATTTCCAGCACACGATTTTCTTTGTCGTTGAATGCAACATACGTGACCATTGGGGGAGCGATAGCAAGCAAGAGAGTTAGATATCGAGAGTCATAGATAGATAGATAGATAGATACATGGATGGATGGACGGCAAGGCAAGCACCTGATTGACAGTGGTCCGTGATCTGCTGTTATGCTACTATGCTACTGACCATTGGGGGAGCGATAGCAAGCAAGAGAGTTAGATATCGAGAGTCATAGATAGATAGATAGATAGATAGATGGATGGATGGATGGACGGCAAGGCAAGCACCTGATTGACAGTGGTCCGTGATCTGCTGTTATGCTACTATGCTACTGACCATTGGGGGAGCGATAGCAAGCAAGAGAGTTAGATATCGAGAGTCATAGATAGATAGATAGATGGATGGATGGACGGCAAGGCAAGCATCTGATTGCAAGATAGGCTTATCGTAAAGCCATCAGAGGACGTAATGAACCGGAAAGCCAACTGGACAGATGCCGGTTTGTAAAGAAGAACCAGAACCCAAAGGACACGCGCTACGCGCACCTAACGGCCAACGTCCAATTCCCATTGCCACCCCTGGACAGTCGCAACAGGGAGCTTGTTGCTCCCGTCAACCTTACGTTTTCACCTCTGTGTGCTTCCTTTGTTGCAGCCTGCATCCAGATTTTGTTTTGTTTTGTTTTGTTTTGTTTTGTTTTGTTTTGTTTTGTTTTGTTTTGTTTTGTTTTGTTTTGTTTTGTTTTGTTTTGTTTTGTTTTGTTTTGTTTTGTTCCTTACGCCTGGGTGAAGGTACTGGGGAGTGGGAGAGTCCTGACACCGTGGCTTAGTTGGTCAAAGCGCCTGTCTTGTAAATAGGAAACCCTGGGTTCGACTCCCAGCAGTGCCTTGGTTTATGTTGGCCTAGGCAATGGAAAGGAAGTTTCTAAACCCTCGATACATTTTTGCAAGATGGCCGTCCGCAGCAAGCAGCTTAAGGTTACTGTAGCCGCAGTCTGGCAAACTGACCGCCAGAAGTAGAAACAATAACAAGGGGCGGGGGGAAAAGTGGGCCGACCCTGGGTGGATTCGATCCACCATCCTTTCGGTTAACAGCCGAACGCGCTGACCGATTGCGCCACAGAGACAGACGGAGGTGTTGCGGTTGCTGCAGTCGTGCAGTTCCTTCACAGTTGCCAGAAATCATTTCCAGCACACGATTTTCTTTGTCGTTGAATGCAACATACGTGACCATTGGGGGAGCGATAGCAAGCAAGAGAGTTAGATATCGAGAGTCATAGAAAGATAGATAGATAGATATATGGATGGATGGACGGCAAGGCAAGCACCTGATTGACAGTGGTCCGTGACCTGCTGTTATGCTACTATGCTACTGACCATTGGGGGAGCGATAGCAAGCAAGAGAGTTAGATATTGAGAGTCATAGATAGATAGATAGATGGATGGATGGATGGACGGCAAGGCAAGCACCTGATTGACAGTGGTCCGTGATCTGCTGTTATGCTACTATGCTACTGACCATTGGGGGAGCGATAGCAAGCAAGAGAGTTAGATATCGAGAGTCATAGATAGATAGATAGATAGATGGATGGATGGATGGACGGCAAGGCAAGCACCTGATTGACAGTGGTCCGTGATCTGCTGTTATGCTACTATGCTACTGACCATTGGGGGAGCGATAGCAAGCAAGAGAGTTAGATATCGAGAGTCATAGATAGATAGATAGATAGATAGATAGATAGATGGATGGATGGACGGCAAGGCAAGCATCTTATTGCAAGATAGGCTTATCGTAAAGCCATCAGAGGAAGTAATGAACCGGAAAGCCAACTGGACAGATGCCGGTTTGTAAAGAAGAACCAGAACCCAAAGGACACGCGCTACGCGCACCTAACGGCCAACGTCCAATTCCCATTGCCGCCCCTGGACAGTCGCAACAGGGAGCTTGTTGCTCCCGTCAACCTTACGTTTTCACCTCTGTGTGCTTCCTTTGTTGCAGCCTGCATCCAGATTTTGTTTTGTTTTGTTTTGTTTTGTTTTGTTTTGTTGTTTTGTTTTGTTTTGTTTTGTTCCTTACGCCTGGGTGAAGGTACTGGGGAGTGGGAGAGTCCTGACACCGTGGCTTAGTTGGTCAAAGCGCCTGACTTGTAAATAGGAAACCCTGGGTTCGACTCCCAGCAGTGCCTTGGTTTATGTTGGCCTAGGCAATGGAAAGGAAGTTTCTAAACCCTCGATACATTTTTGCAAGATGGCCGTCCGCAGCAAGCAGCTTAAGGTTACTGTAGCCGCAGTCTGGCAAACTGACCGCCAGAAGTAGAAACAATAACAAGGGGCGGGGGGAAATTTGGGCCGTCCCTGGGTGGATTCAAACCACCATCCTTTCGGTTAACAGCCGAACGCGCTGACCGATTGCGCCACAGAAACAGACGGAGGTGTTGTGGTTGCTGCAGTCGTGCAGTTCCTTCACAGTTGCCAGAAATCATTTCCAGCACACGATTTTCTTTGTCGTTGAATGCAACATACGTGACCATTGGGGGAGCGATAGCAAGGAAGAGAGTTAGATATCGAGAGTCATAGATAGATAGATAGATAGATGGATGGATGGATGGACGGCAAGGCAAGCACCTGATTGACAGTGGTCCGTGATCTGCTGTTATGCTACTATGCTACTGACCATTGGGGGAGCGATAGCAAGCAAGAGAGTTAGATATCGAGAGTCATAGATAGATAGATAGATGGATGGATGGATGGACGGCAAGGCAAGCACCTGATTGACAGTGGTCCGTGATCTGCTGTTATGCTACTATGCTACTGACCATTGGGGGAGCGATAGCAAGCAAGAGAGTTAGATATCGAGAGTCATAGATAGATAGATAGATAGATAGATGGATGGATGGATGGACGGCAAGGCAAGCACCTGATTGACAGTGGTCCGTGATCTGCTGTTATGCTACTATGCTACTGACCATTGGGGGAGCGATAGCAAGCAAGAGAGTTAGATATCGAGAGTCATAGATAGATAGATAGATAGATAGATGGATGGATGGACGGCAAGGCAAGCATCTGATTGCAAGATAGGCTTATCGTAAAGCCATCAGAGGACGTAATGAACCGGAAAGCCAACTGGACAGATGCCGGTTTGTAAAGAAGAACCAGAACCCAAAGGACACGCGCTACGCGCACCTAACGGCCAACGTCCAATTCCCATTGCCGCCCCTGGACAGTCGCAACAGGGAGCTTGTTGCTCCCGTCAACCTTACGTTTTCACCTCTGTGTGCTTCCTTTGTTGCAGCCTGCATCCAGATTTTGTTTTGTTTTGTTTTGTTTTGTTTTGTTTTGTTTTGTTTTGTTTTGTTTTGTTTTGTTTTGTTTTGTTTTGTTTTGTTTTGTTTTGTTTTGTTTTGTTCCTTACGCCTGGGTGAAGGTACTGGGGAGTGGGAGAGTCCTGACACCGTGGCTTAGTTGGTCAAAGCGCCTGTCTTGTAAATAGGAAACCCTGGGTTCGACTCCCAGCAGTGCCTTGGTTTATGTTGGCCTAGGCAATGGAAAGGAAGTTTCTAAACCCTCGATACATTTTTGCAAGATGGCCGTCCGCAGTAAGCAGCTTAAGGTTACTGTAGCCGCAGTCTGGCAAACTGACCGCCAGAAGTAGAAACAATAACAAGGGGCGGGGGGAAATTTGGGCCGTCCCTGGGTGGATTCAAACCACCATCCTTTCGGTTAACAGCCGAACGCGCTGACCGATTGCGC
The DNA here is from genome assembly GCF_036373705.1 of Amia ocellicauda. Taxonomy (NCBI): domain Eukaryota; kingdom Metazoa; phylum Chordata; class Actinopteri; order Amiiformes; family Amiidae; genus Amia; species Amia ocellicauda. Next base: position 60,795,148 of record NC_089851.1, on the reverse strand, counting down.
CACAGAAACAGACGGAGGTGTTGTGGTTGCTGCAGTCGTGCAGTTCCTTCACAGTTGCCAGAAATCATTTCCAGCACACGATTTTCTTTGTCGTTGAATGCAACATACGTGACCATTGGGGGAGCGATAGCAAGGAAGAGAGTTAGATATCGAGAGTCATAGATAGATAGATAGATAGATAGATGGATGGATGGATGGACGGCAAGGCAAGCACCTGATTGACAGTGGTCCGTGATCTGCTGTTATGCTACTATGCTACTGACCATTGGGGGAGCGATAGCAAGCAAGAGAGTTAGATATCGAGAGTCATAGATAGATAGATAGATGGATGGATGGACGGCAAGGCAAGCATCTGATTGCAAGATAGGCTTATCGTAAAGCCATCAGAGGACGTAATGAACCGGAAAGCCAACTGGACAGATGCCGGTTTGTAAAGAAGAACCAGAACCCAAAGGACACGCGCTACGCGCACCTAACGGCCAACGTCCAATTCCCATTGCCGCCCCTGGACAGTCGCAACAGGGAGCTTGTTGCTCCCGTCAACCTTACGTTTTCACCTCTGTGTGCTTCCTTTGTTGCAGCCTGCATCCAGATTTTGTTTTGTTTTGTTTTGTTTTGTTTTGTTTTGTTTTGTTTTGTTTTGTTTTGTTTTGTTTTGTTTTGTTTTGTTTTGTTTTGTTTTGTTTTGTTTTGTTTTGTTTTGTTTTGTTTTGTTCCTTACGCCTGGGTGAAGGTACTGGGGAGTGGGAGAGTCCTGACACCGTGGCTTAGTTGGTCAAAGCGCCTGTCTTGTAAATAGGAAACGCTGGGTTCGACTCCCAGCAGTGCCTTGGTTTATGTTGGCCTAGGCAATGGAAAGGAAGTTTCTAAACCCTCGATACATTTTTGCAAGATGGCCGTCCGCAGCAAGCAGCTTAAGGTTACTGTAGCCGCAGTCTGGCAAACTGACCGCCAGAAGTAGAAACAATAACAAGGGGCGGGGGGAAAAGTGGGCCGTCCCTGGGTGGATTCGAACCACCATCCTTTCGGTTAACAGCCGAACGCGCTGACCGATTGCGCCACAGAGACAGACGGGGGTGTTGCGGTTGCTGCAGTCGTGCAGTTCCTTCACAGTTGCCAGAAATCATTTCCAGCACACGATTTTCTTTGTCGTTGAATGCAACATTCGTGACCATTGGGGGAGCGATAGCAAGCAAGAGAGTTAGATATCGAGAGTCATAGATAGATAGATAGATAGATGGATGGATGGACGGCAAGGCAAGCATCTGATTGACAGTGGTCCGTGATCTGCTGTTATGCTACTATGCTACTGACCATTGGGGAAGCGATAGCAAGCAAGAGAGTTAGATATCGAGAGTCATAGATAGATAGATAGATAGATGGATGGATGGATGGACGGCAAGGCAAGCACCTGATTGACAGTGGTCCGTGACCTGCTGTTATGCTACTATGCTACTGACCATTGGGGGAGCGATAGCAAGCAAGAGAGTTAGATATCGAGAGTCATAGATAGATAGATAGATAGATGGATGGATGGATGGACGGCAAGGCAAGCACCTGATTGACAGTGGTCCGTGATCTGCTGTTATGCTACTATGCTACTGACCATTGGGGGAGCGATAGCAAGCAAGAGAGTTAGATATCGAGAGTCATAGATAGATAGATAGATAGATGGATGGATGGATGGACGGCAAGGCAAGCACCTGATTGACAGTGGTCCGTGACCTGCTGTTATGCTACTATGCTACTGACCATTGGGGGAGCGATAGCAAGCAAGAGAGTTAGATATCGAGAGTCATAGATAGATAGATAGATAGATGGATGGATGGATGGACGGCAAGGCAAGCACCTGATTGACAGTGGTCCGTGATCTGCTGTTATGCTACTATGCTACTGACCATTGGGGGAGCGATAGCAAGCAAGAGAGTTAGATATCGAGAGTCATAGATAGATAGATAGATGGATGGATGGACAGCAAGGCAAGCATCTGATTGCAAGATAGGCTTATCGTAAAGCCATCAGAGGACGTAATGAACCGGAAAGCCAACTGGACAGATGCCGGTTTGTAAAGAAGAACCAGAACCCAAAGGACACGCGCTACGCGCTCCTAACGGCCAACGTCCAATTCCCATTGCCGCCCCTGGACAGTCGCAACAGGGAGCTTGTTGCTCCCGTCAACCTTACGTTTTCACCTCTGTGTGCTTCCTTTGTTGCAGCCTGCATCCAGATTTTGTTTTGTTTTGTTTTGTTTTGTTTTGTTTTGTTTTGTTTTGTTTTGTTTTGTTTTGTTTTGTTTTGTTTTGTTTTGTTTTGTTTTGTTTTGTTTTGTTTTGTTTTGTTTTGCTCCTTACACCTGGGTGAAGGTACTGGGGAGTGGGAGAGTCCTGACACCGTGGCTTAGTTGGTCAAAGCGCCTGTCTTGTAAATAGGAAACCCTGGGTTCGACTCCCAGCAGTGCCTTGGTTTATGTTGGCCTAGGCAATGGAAAGGAAGTTTCTAAACCCTCGATACATTTTTGCAAGATGGCCGTCCGCAGCAAGCAGCTTAAGGTTACTGTAGCCGCAGTCTGGCAAACTGACCGCCAGAAGTAGAAACAATAACAAGGGGCGGGGGGAAAAGTGGGCCGTCCCTGGGTGGATTCGAACCACCATCCTTTCGGTTAACAGCCGAACGCGCTGACCGATTGCGCCACAGAGACAGACGGGGGTGTTGCGGTTGCTGCAGTCGTGCAGTTCCTTCACAGTTGCCAGAAATCATTTCCAGCACACGATTTTCTTTGTCGTTGAATGCAACATTCGTGACCATTGGGGGAGCGATAGCAAGCAAGAGAGTTAGATATCGAGAGTCATAGATAGATAGATAGATAGATAGATACATGGATGGATGGACGGCAAGGCAAGCACCTGATTGACAGTGGTCCGTGATCTGCTGTTATGCTACTATGCTACTGACCATTGGGGGAGCGATAGCAAGCAAGAGAGTTAGATATCGAGAGTCATAGATAGATAGATAGATAGATGGATGGATGGATGGACGGCAAGGCAAGCACCTGATTGACAGTGGTCCGTGACCTGCTGTTATGCTACTATGCTACTGACCATTGGGGGAGCGATAGCAAGCAAGAGAGTTAGATATCGAGAGTCATAGATAGATAGATAGATAGATGGATGGATGGATGGACGGCAAGGCAAGCACCTGATTGACAGTGGTCCGTGATCTGCTGTTATGCTACTATGCTACTGACCATTGGGGGAGCGATAGCAAGCAAGAGAGTTAGATATCGAGAGTCATAGATAGATAGATAGATGGATGGATGGACAGCAAGGCAAGCATCTGATTGCAAGATAGGCTTATCGTAAAGCCATCAGAGGACGTAATGAACCGGAAAGCCAACTGGACAGATGCCGGTTTGTAAAGAAGAACCAGAACCCAAAGGACACGCGCTACGCGCTCCTAACGGCCAACGTCCAATTCCCATTGCCGCCCCTGGACAGTCGCAACAGGGAGCTTGTTGCTCCCGTCAACCTTACGTTTTCACCTCTGTGTGCTTCCTTTGTTGCAGCCTGCATCCAGATTTTGTTTTGTTTTGTTTTGTTTTGTTTTGTTTTGTTTTGTTTTGTTTTGTTTTGTTTTGTTTTGTTTTGTTTTGTTTTGTTTTGTTTTGTTTTGTTTTGTTTTGTTTTGTTCCTTACACCTGGGTGAAGGTACTGGGGAGTGGGAGAGTCCTGACACCGTGGCTTAGTTGGTCAAAGCGCCTGTCTTGTAAATAGGAAACCCTGGGTTCGACTCCCAGCAGTGCCTTGGTTTATGTTGGCCTAGGCAATGGAAAGGAAGTTTCTAAACCCTCGATACATTTTTGCAAGATGGCCGTCCGCAGCAAGCAGCTTAAGGTTACTGTAGCCGCAGTCTGGCAAACTGACCGCCAGAAGTAGAAACAATAACAAGGGGCGGGGGGAAAAGTGGGCCGTCCCTGGGTGGATTCGAACCACCATCCTTTCGGTTAACAGCCGAACGCGCTGACCGATTGCGCCACAGAGACAGACAGGGGTGTTGCGGTTGCTGCAGTCGTGCAGTTCCTTCACAGTTGCCAGAAATCATTTCCAGCACACGATTTTCTTTGTCGTTGAATGCAACATTCGTGACCATTGGGGGAGCGATAGCAAGCAAGAGAGTTAGATATCGAGAGTCATAGATAGATAGATAGATAGATGGATGGATGGATGGATGGACGGCAAGGCAAGCACCTGATTGACAGTGGTCCGTGATCTGCTGTTATGCTACTATGCTACTGACCATTGGGGGAGCGATAGCAAGCAAGAGAGTTAGATATCGAGAGTCATAGATAGATAGATAGATAGATACATGGATGGATGGACGGCAAGGCAAGCATCTGATTGACAGTGGTCCGTGATCTGCTGTTATGCTACTATGCTACTGACCATTGGGGGAGCGATAGCAAGCAAGAGAGTTAGATATCGAGAGTCATAGATAGATAGATAGATAGATGGATGGATGGATGGACGGCAAGGCAAGCACCTGATTGACAGTGGTCCGTGACCTGCTGTTATGCTACTATGCTACTGACCATTGGGGGAGCGATAGCAAGCAAGAGAGTTAGATATCGAGAGTCATAGATAGATAGATAGATTGATGGATGGATGGATGGACGGCAAGGCAAGCACCTGATTGACAGTGGTCCGTGATCTGCTGTTATGCTACTATGCTACTGACCATTGGGGGAGCGATAGCAAGCAAGAGAGTTAGATATCGAGAGTCATAGATAGATAGATAGATGGATGGATGGACGGCAAGGCAAGCATCTGATTGCAAGATAGGCTTATCGTAAAGCCATCAGAGGACGTAATGAACCGGAAAGCCAACTGGACAGATGCCGGTTTGTAAAGAAGAACCAGAACCAAAAGGACACACGCTACGCGCACCTAACGGCCAACGTCCAATTCCCATTGCCGCCCCTGGACAGTCGCAACAGGGAGCTTGTTGCTCCCGTCAACCTTACGTTTTCACCTCTGTGTGCTTCCTTTGTTGCAGCCTGCATCCAGATTTTGTTTTGTTTTGTTTTGTTTTGTTTTGTTTTGTTTTGTTTTGTTTTGTTTTGTTTTGTTTTGTTTGTTTTGTTTTGTTTTGTTTTGTTCCTTACGCCTGGGTGAAGGTACTGGGGAGTGGGAGAGTCCTGACACCGTGGCTTAGTTGGTCAAAGCGCCTGTCTTGTAAATAGGAAACCCTGGGTTCGACTCCCAGCAGTGCCTTGGTTTATGTTGGCCTAGGCAATGGAAAGGAAGTTTCTAATCCCTCGATACATTTTTGCAAGATGGCCGTCCGCAGCAAGCAGCTTAAGGTTACTGTAGCCGCAGTCTGGCAAACTGACCGCCAGAAGTAGAAACAATAACAAGGGGCGGGGGGAAAAGTGGGCCGTCCCTGGGTGGATTCGAACCACCATCCTTTCGGTTAACAGCCGAACGCGCTGACCGATTGCGCCACAGAGACAGACGGGGGTGTTGCGGTTGCTGCAGTCGTGCAGTTCCTTCACAGTTGCCAGAAATCATTTCCAGCACACGATTTTCTTTGTCGTTGAATGCAACATTCGTGACCATTGGGGGAGCGATAGCAAGCAAGAGAGTTAGATATCGAGAGTCATAGATAGATAGATAGATGGATGGATGGACGGCAAGGCAAGCATCTGATTGACAGTGGTCCGTGATCTGCTGTTATGCTACTATGCTACTGACCATTGGGGGAGCGATAGCAAGCAAGAGAGTTAGATATCGAGAGTCATAGATAGATAGATAGATAGATAGATAGATGGATGGATGGATGGACGGCAAGGCAAGCACCTGATTGACAGTGGTCCGTGATCTGCTGTTATGCTACTATGCTACTGACCATTGGGGGAGCGATAGCAAGCAAGAGAGTTAGATATCGAGAGTCATAGATAGATAGATAGATAGATACATGGATGGATGGACGGCAAGGCAAGTACCTGATTGACAGTGGTCCGTGATCTGCTGTTATGCTACTATGCTACTGACCATTGGGGGAGCGATAGCAAGCAAGAGAGTTAGATATCGAGAGTCATAGATAGATAGATAGATAGATGGATGGACGGCAAGGCAAGCATCTGATTGCAAGATAGGCTTATCGTAAAGCCATCAGAGGACGTAATGAACCGGAAAGCCAACTGGACAGATGCCGGTTTGTAAAGAAGAACCAGAACCCAAAGGACACGCGCTACGCGCTCCTAACGGCCAACGTCCAATTCCCATTGCCGCCCCTGGACAGTCGCAACAGGGAGCTTGTTGCTCCCGTCAACCTTACGTTTTCACCTCTGTGTGCTTCCTTTGTTGCAGCCTGCATCCAGATTTTGTTTTGTTTTGTTTTGTTTTGTTTTGTTTTGTTTTGTTTTGTTTTGTTTTGTTTTGTTTTGTTATGTTTTGTTTTGTTTTGTTCCTTACGCCTGGGTGAAGGTACTGGGGAGTGGGAGAGTCCTGACACCGTGGCTTAGTTGGTCAAAGCGCCTGTCTTGTAAATAGGAAACCCTGGGTTCGACTCCCAGCAGTGCCTTGGTTTATGTTGGCCTAGGCAATGGAAAGGAAGTTTCTAAACCCTCGATACATTTTTGCAAGATGGCCGTCCGCAGCAAGCAGCTTAAGGTTACTGTAGCCGCAGTCTGGCAAACTGACCGCCAGAAGTAGAAACAATAACAAGGGGCGGGGGGAAAAGTGGGCCGTCCCTGGGTGGATTCGAACCACCATCCTTTCGGTTAACAGCCGAACGCGCTGACCGATTGCGCCACAGAGACAGACGGGGGTGTTGCGGTTGCTGCAGTCGTGCAGTTCCTTCACAGTTGCCAGAAATCATTTCCAGCACACGATTTTCTTTGTCGTTGAATGCAACATTCGTGACCATTGGGGGAGCGATAGCAAGCAAGAGAGTTAGATATCGAGAGTCATAGATAGATAGATAGATAGATGGATGGATGGATGGATGGACGTAATTAGTTCCGCCTCTACGATATCCTATTAATTTTAGGTAGGAACCAAAAAAATAGTCACAAACTTAACTAAAGCTGAGAGGCAGTTACACTCCCACCAAATCACAAGTGATTTCTCAGAACAGCTTGGAGACACACATACTGCATATAAACTGCACATAATATTAATTTCAAAGTACTAACTATTTACTTATTATCTTAACTTAAGAACTAGTTGAAAGAGTGACTGGAGGATGCTGGAGTCTTCAGTCTGCTTCCAACAATGTAACTGTCTTATGGATGGGCCTCTCCAAATGAACAGGTTTAGAGATGCGCTTTCCTCTTCCATCCAGAGTTGAATCGCCAATAAGCAACTTGAGCCTTCTCACTCTTCCGTCCTTTCCTGGGTACACTTCAATAACCTTTGCTAACTTCCACTGGTTTCGTGGTGTAGCATCATCTTGCAAAATGACAATATCATTGACCTTAGCGTTTCTGCGGTCTTTGGTCCACTTCTGTCTCTGTTGGAGATTGAGGAGGTATTCCTTTTTCCACCGTGTCCAAAAGTTGTTGGCTAAGAGTTGAACTCTGCGCCATCTTTTACGGAGGTACAGATCTTCCCTGACGAACTTTCCAGGAGGTGGAGAGATGATCGTGGATTTCATGGTCAGGATGTGATTTGGTGTCAAGGGCTCTGGACAGGATGGATCGTTCAGATGATCAGTGGTCAGAGGTCTGCTATTTACAACCGCCATAACTTCATATAGGAACGTTCGTAGTGAGGAGCAGTCAAGTTGTCTGGCTGACTGTTCTAGAATGGACGTCAAGACACTTCTGATAGTGCGAATTTGTCTTTCCCAGACGCCACCCATATGACTTGAAGCTGGGGTGTTCATGATGAACTCACATCTCAGTTCTTTGAGTTCCTCTTGATCCATCTCCTTTAATGCTTGAATGAACTCACGCCTGGCACCAACAAAGTTTGTCCCTTGATCACACCTTATTTGCCGTACTATTCCACGAATAGCGATGCATGAACGCAGAGCGTTAATGAAGGCATCTGTGGTCAAGTCGTCGAGCATTTCAATATGCACTGCTCTGGAACACATGCAGGTAAGTAAGAGTCCATAACGCTTTAACTCTTTTCTTCCTTCCTTGATGTGGAATGGCCCGAAGCAGTCCATCCCGCAGTAAGTAAATGGAGGGGTTGTTTCCATTCGATCTCCCGGGAGATTTGCCATCCTTTGTTGTTCTGTGCATCTTCTGAACTTCCTGCACGTTGTGCATTTGTAAATATGGGATGACACTGCCCTGCTGCATCCCAGGATCCATATACCATTGGATCGGATCTCATTTATGGTCATTCCCCGTCCCTGATGGTGCACTCTCTCGTGATAGTGCTTGACGAGTAATGCCGACACGTGACTGTCTCTAGGGAGAACAGCTGGATGCTTCACATGTGGATGAAGAGCAGCATGAGTTAAGCGGCCTCCGACTCTGAGGATACCTTGGTCATCCAGGAATGGACCCAACTTGTGTAACTTGTTGGCCTTGTCTTTGATTTGTGAGTTCTTATGACACTGGATGCCCTGTATTTCTTGAGAGAGGGTTGCTTGTTGGACCATCTTGATTATGCTGAGCTCTGCATCTCTCCTTTCCTCTAAACTGGTGCTTTCCCAGGACCTTGGCCTGAGGCCTTTCGCTTCCCTTGCACGCCGCTTTAGTCTGGCTATAGCTTTCACCATTCTTGACCAGTCAGAGAACTTTCGTAGACAATCTAACAGTGACCTTATTTCCTTTGCCAGGGTGTCATGAGCCTGGGCCTTCTTGATCTCTGGATCACTACTTGCAATCTCTCCCACCTTGACTACTTCGCTGGTCAGCTCTTTCTGCCAAAGAAAGCTTGGACCCGTGAACCAGTTGGAAGCTACAAGTTGTTTTGCTGCAAGACCTCTTGAGGCATGATCTGCTGGATTCTCTTCGGAAGCCACATACCTCCATTGCGCAGACTCCGTACTTTGCTTGATGCGTTCCACACGGTTTGCCACGAACACATGAAATCTCCTGGCCTCGTTACTGATGTATCCGAGGACAACCTTTGAATCGGTCCAGAAGAATTCTTGTAGGCAATCTATCTCCAGTTCCCTTTTGAGCATGTCACTGGTGCGGACGGCTACGACTGCTGCTGACAGCTCAAGTCTTGGTATGGTGGTAACCTTAGCAGGGGCTACTCTTGACTTCCCCATTACCAAAGAGCAGTGGACTTCACCTGATGCACTGACTGCTCTGAGGTACGAACACTCGCCATAACCTGACACGCTGGCATCAGAGAAATGATGGAGCTCGTAGCTCTGAACCTTAAAGTTTAATGGAATGTAGCATCTCTGAATCTTTACACCAGCCAGGTTTTGCAGGTCTTGGAGCCAAAACTCCCACAGGGGTCGAAGATCATCAGGTAAGATGTCATCCCAACTGAGCTTGTTATGACACATCTGCTGCAGAATCTGTTTTCCCACCAGGATGAACGGTGCCACAAATCCGAGTGGATCGTATACTGAAGCGACAGTGGATAAAACTCCTCTTCGGGTAAGTGGATTTTCTTTCACAATCACTCTGAACTGGAACTCGTCAGAAGCCACGCACCACTGTATGCCAAGTGCTCTTTCCACGTGTAGCTCTCCCAGGGCCATGTCCAGGTCTTGGGCGGCTTTTGCACATTCTTCTTTGGGGATTGAGGCTAGGACTTTCTTGCTGTTGGAAATGAACTTGTGCAGCCTGAGTTTGCCTTTGTTGCAGAGCTCTCTTGCCTCCTTCACTAACTGAATAGCTTGGCTTTCAGACGCTAAGCTTGACAAGCCGTCATCAACGTAAAAGTTCTTCTGAATGAACTTGATGGTGGCTTCACTGAAGTGTCCGTGTCCTTCGGCTGCGAGGTGCTTGAGTCCATAGTTAGCGCAGCCAGGTGATGAAGCAGCGCCAAACAAGTGGACCTTCATCCGGTAGATGGATGGTTTGGCTTCAAGATTTCCATTCTCCCACCACAGGAATCTTAGGTAATCTTGGTCTTCTGCTTTAACGTGGAACTGGTGGAACATGCGTTCAATGTCACACATGATTGCCACTGGACCTTTCCGGAAACGACACAGAACTCCCACCAAGGTGTTTGTCAGCTCTGGACCGGTCAGGAGATGGTCGTTTAAGGATGTCTCTTGAAATCTCACCGAACAATCGAAGACAACACGTATCTTCCCAGGCTTTTGGGGATGATACACCCCATGGTGTGGGATGTACCATGCTGGAGCTTTATTGAGGTCTTCTTCTGGGACCCTTTCTGCATCTCCACGTGTTATGATCTCATCCATGAAGGTCTTGTAGTCTTTGTAGTACTGTTTGTTTCTTTTCAGCTTCCGTTCTAGGCATCTGAGACGGTGGATGGCGCACACCATGTTATCTGGTAAGTTGGGTCTTTCATTCTTGAATGGCAGTGGCATCTCATAATGACCATTGTCCTTGAGCCTGATGCCTCTTTCCATCTTTGACAGGAATCGGAGATCCTCTTGAGAGATGTGACTGTCCTCCAAAGACCTTTCGACAAAGTCCGATTCCAGCACCTTGATGACATCTGCAGGTGAGACTACCTCTTTGACTTGAGTTCTACAGACATAGTGAACTTCGCTTGTGAGGTTTGAAGAGGACTGAAGACCAGGCATCACTTGCCTCACGATGACCTGGTGACTTATTCCAATTTCATCTCCATAGTCAACTACGCTCCAGCCCAGGTCTGTTCTCTGAGCAAAGGGCTGATTTTCTTTACCAGGCACCACTTGCCTTGGGACAAGAGCTTGAGGACAGTTGTAGCCGATTAGCAGGCCCACGTCGCAGCTTTGTTGAGGAGCAATCTCGTCTGCGATGTGTTCCAGATGAGGCCATGCCTTTGCAGTCTCTGGTGTGGGAATATGATCTCTGTTTGCAGGGATGAATTCTCTTGAGTAGGTCACTGGCAGAGGAATTATCTTGTCTGAGTAGAATCCTCTCACTTGTAGTCCAGTCAGTTTCCGACAGGACACAACTGTGTTTCTTGAAGCCATTGTGGAGAGCTTTAGCTGAACTGGTTCCTTCTTTGTGTGAAGAGTCTTTGCCGTTTCTTCCAGGATGAATGTCGTGTCGCTCTGTGTATCGAGGAGTGCATACACAAGAACTTCACGATCTGGCTCACTTGTGACTGACAACCACACTGGAATGACTGTGGATGTATGAGTGTCTTTAACATTCTGTAAAACTCTGTTGGATGTTGACTCACGTGATGATCTTGCTGCCCTATCTTGTGGCCGCTCTATTTTCCTTTCCCTTGACTTGCCACTGTTCCCTGCTCCACTAAGCCGTGTTGACATCCTTTCTTCTTTGGTGCGATTATCATGGAGGCAAGCTGGATGTCTTTTTTCACACATATCGCAGATCTCTCTGTTTTCACAGTCCTTCGAGCGATGGCCAAACTTCAGACAGCCGAAACACAATTTCTTCTCTTGAACAAACTTGACTCGCTCTGAAATAGTCTCATCCATAAATTTGCGACACTTGTGTAGACTGTGACCTGCCTTCTCACAGAAGACACAGCTTGTGGTAACAGCTTTCTCGTCTGAGTTGGTTGCCAATACCTTTGCTCCATGACCTCTTGTCTTTGAAACCTTGATCTTCTCATTTTCACTTGGTTTTAGAGCGTGGAGGGACGTTATTGGGTTACAGGCGATTTTGGCTTCACGTGTGAGAAACTTGACGAACTGGCTAAAGCTTGGGAACGTGTGACTTTGTTCTTCCACTTCTATCACCTTCCTATTCCATCTTGAGGTCAGCCAGTCTGGAAGTTTAGAGAGTATTTTCTGATTTTCGTTGCAGTCGTTGAGTACTTCAAGACCTCTGATCTGAGACATGGCCGCCTCACAGCTGCGAAGGAAGTCAGCGAGTTCTTGAAGTTCCACACTCCCCTTAGAGTTTATTTTGGGCCACGTATCAAGCTTATCTCTGAAGGCCTTGGCGATAAGGAATGGATTGCCGTATCTCTCTTCTAGGATGGTCCACGCTGCACAATAAGCTGACTCTGTGCCTAGCAAGAAGTAGCTTTCAATGGCCTTTTTGGCTGGTCCACCCACATACTTTCGCAGATAGTATATTTTCTCTTCAGCTGGTATGTTTTTCCTGTCAATAAGTGTCTGAAAGGAGACTTTCCAGTCATTAAATCTGAGTGGGTCGCCGTTGAACGTTGTTGGTTCAGGTACGGGAAGACGACTCGCACTGATGGACTCTGCGAATGCTCTAACAAGAGCTGCAGTATTGTCTTCTTGTTTTGGTTGTGTCAGAGAGTGAGGTGGGGAGCGATGCTGCAATAGGCTACTTTCATGCTTGACTTCCTCTTTCTCCTTCGGAGGGACACATTGATGGAGCAGCCCAAATATTTCTTCATCTGAGCATTCACTTTGTTCATATACTTGCTGTCTCGCCTTAGCAGCCTCTAGCTTCTTGATTGTCTCCAATCTTTCTAGTTCTCTGCGCTTGGCTTCCAGCACCCTTTGTCTTTCTGCATTTTCAGCCTCTTGATTAGCTCGTAAATTGGCTGCTTCAGTTTCGAGTCTTTCAAGTTCTTTGATATGACGTTCTTGCTCTAGCAGTACTTTTAAAGTGGCTTCATTGGCAGCAACTTCAGCAGCAGCATCTCGTCTTGCAGAAGACTGGCTTGAACGGGATGTTATTCTTGAGTTAGTTTGAGAATGAGCAGACGACTTGGTGCGGTGAGAGTTGACGCTTACTTTGTCTGAGGCTGCAGCTTCAATTACAGACTCTATTGATTTCACTCTTTGTTCTTCACCCCCTCTTGTGTCTAGAAGAGCCTTTGCAGTCTGGATGATTGTTCTTGTTACTGCTTCGCAGGTGTCTGCTCTGCGACGTGTGTCTTGGTCGGGAATGTCAATGTGCCTTAAATCTTCATAAACAACGTTCAGATTATCTGAGGCATTGCTTATCTTAGTAATGTGGTCACGCAGCAGGTTGTTTGAGCATTGTCCACTCAGCGCTTGTTTGGCATCCTTAGCGATAGCTTTCCACTTCTCGTAGCTCACACTGAAACGGTGTGCAAATCTTCTTACTTGCTGATCGTGCAGTTCTTGGCCCTTTTCCGTAAACCTGCGGACCCTTTGGCTTCTATGTGGCTCTTGTGAGGAAGTGTGGTTATCTCCTGTGCCTTCAGCAGCTTGTGGTTGCATGTCTGCGCAGTGCTGCTGCGCGTCTTCACCTGCACCCTCTTTGTCACTCTCAAAGAAAAGCTCAAACTCTGACATTTTGCTTTAGTTTGGTTTAAATCTAAACTTGTTTTTTAGTTGAGTAAATTACCTTGTTCACAATAATCTAAGTTATGTTTAACTTAGCTTAAGCTCAATTGAGTAGTTGTTTTTAATCTCTGATATGTGAATAGTCAGCCTTTAATTACTTGCAGCTACTGACACTACTTTGGAGAAAAATTACTCTCTGCAGCTAAATTAACTTGCTTTTTCCAAAATAAAAACTGTACTAACTGTACTCAAAGACTAGTAACACTCACTTTGTGATCTATGGAGCTATGGTCTTCTTGCCTGATAACTTGTTATAGTTATATATGGCCTTATTTAAATCTTAAATTACCACAAATGAAATTAAACAAACCAAAAATATTAACTCTTAGTTAAACTTGTACATATACCACATTAAGTAATAACCATTCACTTTTAAGTCTAAATATGACCAATTCTGCCTTACTCTCGGTACTAATAGTTCTTAATATTCACATCCTACTCATCAGTAGACACAATATCAACACAGTAGCAATATCAATCCACTTCAATTTGAGAAAAGGTAAGTAAACAAAACATTAACTAATGGGAAATGCAAAGAAATGTCTCATTCTCTTGCCCAGAACGCTTAATGTCTCTGAATTACAGCTTAATTTGCGTTATGAAACCTGATTCTTCCGTGGGCACTGCCTCTTCTCGCGCTGTCATGTGCAGATGTCTCGGCCCGACCACGACTCGCGCTCTCCGATGCCGTCTGTGAAGGCGCGCGCTGCGATGGAGATGTCTCAGCCCGACCACGATTCGCGCTCTCCTATGCCGTCTTCCTCGCCTCCTCATGCGGAGCAGTCGAGTTCTCACTGTAGCTCCCTCCAGTAGTCAACACGAAGCACGAGGTCTTGGTTAAAAAACGGGGTTTTATTTCAACAACATATCCTGTCAACCCGTGAGAACTGGGTTGAAAGAGAGAAAAAAAATAAAAGGAAATTATAAATACAATGCATGTATGTATGTCTTGAATACAGTTTGTGCCGTTATAGTTACACACTAGTTAACACAAGCTATGCACATGAAATATATCACAGACAACTGGATACAAAAGAAACATACCTCGTAGGCTGCTTCCTACTTAGGAGGGGCTAAATCTCAAAAGCCTTCTTCCTTGTCTTCTTTACTCAGATAATATACATTTAGATATCTTTATATTCTTAATATTTACTTAGCTCGGAGAGCTCTTGCGATGCTATGTTTTAGCTCTACACTTCAGATGTTGTGCCCCCTTTAATTACGTGCGGAACACAAGGATGGCGCTAATTAGTTCCGCCTCTACGATATCCTATTAATTTTAGGTAGGAACCAAAAAAATAGTCACAAACTTAACTAAAGCTGAGAGGCAGTTACAGATAGATAGATAGATAGATGGATGGATGGACGGCAAGGCAAGCATCTGATTGACAGTGGTCCGTGATCTGCTGTTATGCTACTATGCTACTGACCATTGGGGGAGCGATAGCAAGCAAGAGAGTTAGATATCGAGAGTCATAGATAGATAGATAGATAGATGGATGGATGGATGGACGGCAAGGCAAGCACCTGATTGACAGTGGTCCGTGACCTGCTGTTATGCTACTATGCTACTGACCATTGGGGGAGCGATAGCAAGCAAGAGAGTTAGATATCGAGAGTCATAGATAGATAGATAGATAGATAGATGGATGGATGGATGGACGGCAAGGCAAGCACCTGATTGACAGTGGTCCGTGATCTGCTGTTATGCTACTATGCTACTGACCATTGGGGGAGCGATAGCAAGCAAGAGAGTTAGATATCGAGAGTCATAGATAGATAGATAGATAGATGGATGGATGGACGGCAAGGCAAGCATCTGATTGCAAGATAGGCTTATCGTAAAGCCATCAGAGGACGTAATGAACCGGAAAGCCAACTGGACAGATGCCGGTTTGTAAAGAAGAACCAGAACCCAAAGGACACGCGCTACGCGCTCCTAACGGCCAACGTCCAATTCCCATTGCCGCCCCTGGACAGTCGCAACAGGGAGCTTGTTGCTCCCGTCAACCTTACGTTTTCACGTCTGTGTGCTTCCTTTGTTGCAGCCTGCATCCAGATTTTGTTTTGTTTTGTTTTGTTTTGTTTTGTTTTGTTTTGTTTTGTTTTGTTTTGTTTTGTTTTGTTTTGTTTTGTTTTGTTTTGTTTTGTTTTGTTTTGTTTTGTTCCTTACGCCTGGGTGAAGGTACTGGGGAGTGGGAGAGTCCTGACACCGTGGCTTAGTTGGTCAAAGCGCCTGTCTTGTAAATAGGAAACCCTGGGTTCGACTCCCAGCAGTGCCTTGGTTTATGTTGGCCTAGGCAATGGAAAGGAAGTTTCTAAACCCTCGATACATTTTTGCAAGATGGCCGTCCGCAGCAAGCAGCTTAAGGTTACTGTATCCGCAGTCTGGCAAACTGACCGCCAGAAGTAGAAACAATAACAAGGGGCGGGGGGAAAAGTGGGCCGTCCCTGGGTGGAATCGAACCACCATCCTTTCGGTTAACAGCCGAACGCGCTGACCGATTGCGCCACAGAGACAGACGGGGGTGTTGCGGTTGCTGCAGTCGTGCAGTTCCTTCACAGTTGCCAGAAATCATTTCCAGCACACGATTTTCTTTGTCGTTGAATGCAACATTCGTGACCATTGGGGGAGCGATAGCAAGCAAGAGAGTTAGATATCGAGAGTCATAGATAGATAGATAGATAGATACATGGATGGATGGACGGCAAGGCAAGCACCTGATTGACAGTGGTCCGTGATCTGCTGTTATGCTACTATGCTACTGACCATTGGGGGAGCGATAGCAAGCAAGAGAGTTAGATATCGAGAGTCATAGATAGATAGATAGATAGATAGATAGATGGATGGATGGATGGACGGCAAGGCAAGCACCTGATTGACAGTGGTCCGTGATCTGCTGTTATGCTACTATGCTACTGACCATTGGGGGAGCGATAGCAAGCAAGAGAGTTAGATATCGAGAGTCATAGATAGATAGATAGATAGATGGATGGACGGCAAGGCAAGCATCTGATTGCAAGATAGGCTTATCGTAAAGCCATCAGAGGACGTAATGAACCGGAAAGCCAACTGGACAGATGCCGGTTTGTAAAGAAGAACCAGAACCCAAAGGACACGCGCTACGCGCTCCTAACGGCCAACGTCCAATTCCCATTGCCGCCCCTGGACAGTCGCAACAGGGAGCTTGTTGCTCCCGTCAACCTTACGTTTTCAGCTCTGTGTGCTTCCTTTGTTGCAGCCTGCATCCAGATTTTGTTTTGTTTTGTTTTGTTTTGTTTTGTTTTGTTTTGTTTTGTTTTGTTTTGTTTTGTTTTGTTTTGTTTTGTTTTGTTTTGTTTTGTTTTGTTTTGTTTTGTTTTGTTTTGTTTTGTTCCTTACGCCTGGGTGAAGGTACTGGGGAGTGGGAGAGTCCTGACACCGTGGCTTAGTTGGTCAAAGCGCCTGTCTTGTAAATAGGAAACCCTGGGTTCGACTCCCAGCAGTGCCTTGGTTTATGTTGGCCTAGGCAATGGAAAGGAAGTTTCTAAACGCTCGATACATTTTTGCAAGATGGCCGTCCGCAGCAAGCAGCTTAAGGTTACTGTATCCGCAGTCTGGCAAACTGACCGCCAGAAGTAGAAACAATAACAAGGGGCGGGGGGAAAAGTGGGCCGTCCCTGGGTGGAATCGAACCACCATCCTTTCGGTTAACAGCCGAACGCGCTGACCGATTGCGCCACAGAGACAGACGGGGGTGTTGCGGTTGCTGCAGTCGTGCAGTTCCTTCACAGTTGCCAGAAATCATTTCCAGCACACGATTTTCTTTGTCGTTGAATGCAACATTCGTGACCATTGGGGGAGCGATAGCAAGCAAGAGAGTTAGATATCGAGAGTCATAGATAGATAGATAGATAGATACATGGATGGATGGACGGCAAGGCAAGCACCTGATTGACAGTGGTCCGTGATCTGCTGTTATGCTACTATGCTACTGACCATTGGGGGAGCGATAGCAAGCAAGAGAGTTAGATATCGAGAGTCATAGATAGATAGATAGATAGATAGATAGATGGATGGATGGATGGACGGCAAGGCAAGCACCTGATTGACAGTGGTCCGTGATCTGCTGTTATGCTACTATGCTACTGACCATTGGGGGAGCGATAGCAAGCAAGAGAGTTAGATATCGAGAGTCATAGATAGATAGATAGATAGATGGATGGACGGCAAGGCAAGCATCTGATTGCAAGATAGGCTTATCGTAAAGCCATCAGAGGACGTAATGAACCGGAAAGCCAACTGGACAGATGCCGGTTTGTAAAGAAGAACCAGAACCCAAAGGACACGCGCTACGTGCTCCTAACGGCCAACGTCCAATTCCCATTGCCGCCCCTGGACAGTCGCAACAGGGAGCTTGTTGCTCCCGTCAACCTTACGTTTTCAGCTCTGTGTGCTTCCTTTGTTGCAGCCTGCATCCAGATTTTGTTTTGTTTTGTTTTGTTTTGTTTTGTTTTGTTTTGTTTTGTTTTGTTTTGTTTTGTTTTGTTTTGTTTTGTTTTGTTTTGTTTTGTGCCTTACGCCTGGGTGAAGGTACTGGGGAGTGGGAGAGTCCTGACACCGTGGCTTAGTTGGTCAAAGCGCCTGTCTTGTAAATAGGAAACCCTGGGTTCGACTCCCAGCAGTGCCTTGGTTTATGTTGGCCTAGGCAATGGAAAGGAAGTTTCTAAACCCTCGATACATTTTTGCAAGATGGCCGTCCGCAGCAAGCAGCTTAAGGTTACTGTAGCCGCAGTCTGGCAAACTGACCGCCAGAAGTAGAAACAATAACAAGGGGCGGGGGGAAAAGTGGGCCGTCCCTGGGTGGATTCGAACCACCATCCTTTCGGTTAACAGCCGAACGCGCTGACCGATTGCGCCACAGAGACAGACGGGGGTGTTGCGGTTGCTGCAGTCGTGCAGTTCCTTCACAGTTGCCAGAAATCATTTCCAGCACACGATTTTCTTTGTCGTTGAATGCAACATTCGTGACCATTGGGGGAGCGATAGCAAGCAAGAGAGTTAGATATCGAGAGTCATAGATAGATAGATAGATAGATACATGGATGGATGGACGGCAAGGCAAGTACCTGATTGACAGTGGTCCGTGATCTGCTGTTATGCTACTATGCTACTGACCATTGGGGGAGCGATAGCAAGCAAGAGAGTTAGATATCGAGAGTCATAGATAGATAGATAGATAGATGGATGGACGGCAAGGCAAGCATCTGATTGCAAGATAGGCTTATCGTAAAGCCATCAGAGGACGTAATGAACCGGAAAGCCAACTGGACAGATGCCGGTTTGTAAAGAAGAACCAGAACCCAAAGGACACGCGCTACGCGCTCCTAACGGCCAACGTCCAATTCCCATTGCCGCCCCTGGACAGTCGCAACAGGGAGCTTGTTACTCCCGTCAACCTTACGTTTTCACCTCTGTGTGCTTCCTTTGTTGCAGCCTGCATCCAGATTTTGTTTTGTTTTGTTTTGTTTTGTCTTGTTTTGTTTTGTTTTGTTTTGTTTTGTTTTGTTTTGTTTTGTTTTGTTTTGTTTTGTTTTGTTTTGTTTTGTTTTGTTTTGTTTTGTTTTGTTTTGTTTTGTTTTGTTTTGTTTTGTTCCTTACGCCTGGGTGAAGGTACTAGGGAGTGGGAGAGTCCTGACACCGTGGCTTAGTTGGTCAAAGCGCCTGTCTTGTAAATAGGAAACCCTGGGTTCGACTCCCAGCAGTGCCTTGGTTTATGTTGGCCTAGGCAATGGAAAGGAAGTTTCTAAACCCTCGATACATTTTTGCAAGATGGCCGTCTGCAGCAAGCAGCTTAAGGTTACTGTAGCCGCAGTCTGGCAAACTGACCGCCAGAAGTAGAAACAATAACAAGGGGCGGGGGGAAAAGTGGGCCGTCCCTGGGTGGATTCAAACCACCATCCTTTCGGTTAACAGCCGAACGCGGTGACCGATTGCGCCACAGAGACAGACGGGGGTGTTGCGGTTGCTGCAGTCGTGCAGTTCCTTCACAGTTGCCAGAAATCATTTCCAGCACACGATTTTCTTTGTCGTTGAATGCAACATTCGTGACCATTGGGGGAGCGATAGCAAGCAAGAGAGTTAGATATCGAGAGTCATAGATAGATAGATAGATGGATGGATGGACGGCAAGGTAAGCATCTGATTGACAGTGGTCCGTGATCTGCTGTTATGCTACTATGCTACTGACCATTGGGGGAGCGATAGCAAGCAAGAGAGTTAGATATCGAGAGTCATAGATAGATAGATAGATAGATACATGGATGGATGGACGGCAAGGCAAGCACCTAATTGACAGTGGTCCGTGATCTGCTGTTATGCTACTATGCTACTGACCATTGGGGGAGCGATAGCAAGCAAGAGAGTTAGATATCGAGAGTCATAGATAGATAGATAGATAGATAGATGGATGGACGGCAAGGCAAGCACCTGATTGCAAGATAGGCTTATCGTAAAGCCATCAGAGGACGTAATGAACCGGAAAGCCAACTGGACAGATGCTGGTTTGTAAAGAAGAACCAGAACCCAAAGGACACGCGCTACGCGCACCTAACGGCCAACGTCCAATTCCCATTGCCGCCCCTGGACAGTCGCAACAGGGAGCTTGTTGCTCCCGTCAACCTTACGTTTTCACCTCTGTGTGCTTCCTTTGTTGCAGCCTGCATCCAGATTTTGTTTTGATTTGTTTTGTTTTGTTTTGTTTTGTTTTGTTTTGTTTTGTTTTGTTTTGTTTTGTTTTGTTTTGTTTTGTTTTGTTTTGTTTTGTTTTGTTCCTTACGCCTGGGTGAAGGTACTGGGGAGTGGGAGAGTCCTGACACCGTGGCTTAGTTGGTCAGAGCGCCTGTCTTGTAAATAGGAAACCCTGGGTTCGACTCCCAGCAGTGCCTTGGTTTATGTTGGCCTAGGCAATGGAAAGGAAGTTTCTAAACCCTCGATACATTTTTGCAAGATGGCCGTCCGCAGCAAGCAGCTTAAGGTTACTGTAGCCGCAGTCTGGCAAACTGACCGGCAGAAGTAGAAACAATAACAAGGGGCGGGGGGAAAAGTAGGCCGTCCCTGGGTGGATTCGAACCACCATCCTTTCGGTTAACAGCCGAACGCGCTGACCGATTGCGCCACAGAGACAGACAGGGGTGTTGCGGTTGCTGCAGTCGTGCAGTTCCTTCACAGTTGCCAGAAATCATTTCCAGCACACGATTTTCTTTGTCGTTGAATGCAACATACGTGACCATTGGGAGAGCGATAGCAAGCAAGAGAGTTAGATATCGAGAGTCATAGATAGATAGATAGATAGATACATGGATGGATGGACGGCAAGGCAAGCACCTGATTGACAGTGGTCCGTGATCTGCTGTTATGCTACTATGCTACTGACCATTGGGGGAGCGATAGCAAGCAAGAGAGTTAGATATCGAGAGTCATAGATAGATAGATAGATAGATGGATGGATGGATGGACGGCAAGGCAAGCACCTGATTGACAGTGGTCCGTGATCTGCTGTTATGCTACTATGCTACTGACCATTGGGGGAGCGATAGCAAGCAAGAGAGTTAGATATCGAGAGTCATAGATAGATAGATAGATGGATGGATGGACGGCAAGGCAAGCATCTGATTTCAAGATAGGCTTATCGTAAAGCCATCAGAGGACGTAATGAACCGGAAAGCCAACTGGACAGATGCCGGTTTGTAAAGAAGAACCAGAACCCAAAGGACACGCGCTACGCGCTCCTAACGGCCAACATCCAATTCCCATTGCCGCCCCTGGACAGTCGCAACAGGGAGCTTGTTGCTCCCGTCAACCTTACGTTTTCACCTCTGTGTGCTTCCTTTGTTGCAGCCTGCATCCAGATTTTGTTTTGTTTTGTTTTGTTTTGTTTTGTTTTGTTTTGTTTTGTTTTGTTTTGTTTTGTTTTGTTTTGTTTTGTTTTGTTTTGTTTTGTTTTGTTTTGTTCCTTACGCCTGGGTGAAGGTACTGGGGAGTGGGAGAGTCCTGACACCGTGGCTTAGTTGGTCAGAGCGCCTGTCTTGTAAATAGGAAACCCTGGGTTCGACTCCCAGCAGTGCCTTGGTTTATGTTGGCCTAGGCAATGGAAAGGAAGTTTCTAAACCCTCGATACATTTTTGCAAGATGGCCGTCCGCAGCAAGCAGCTTAAGGTTACTGTAGCCGCAGTCTGGCAAACTGACCGGCAGAAGTAGAAACAATAACAAGGGGCGGGGGGAAAAGTATGCCGTCCCTGGGTGGATTCGAACCACCATCCTTTCGGTTAACAGCCGAACGCGCTGACCGATTGCGCCACAGAGACAGACGGAGGTGTTGCGGTTGCTGCAGTCGTGCAGTTCCTTCACAGTTGCCAGAAATCATTTCCAGCACACGATTTTCTTTGTCGTTGAATGCAACATTCGTGACCATTGGGGGAGCGATAGCAAGCAAGAGAGTTAGATATCGAGAGTCATAGATAGATAGATAGATAGATACATGGATGGATGTACGGCAAGGCAAGCACCTGATTGACAGTGGTCCGTGATCTGCTGTTATGCTACTATGCTACTGACCATTGGGGGAGCGATAGCAAGCAAGAGAGTTAGATATCGAGAGTCATAGATAGATAGATAGATAGATGGATGGATGGACGACAAGGCAAGCACCTGATTGACAGTGGTCCCTGACCTGCTGTTATGCTACTATGCTACTGACCATTGGGGGAGCGATAGCAAGCAAGAGAGTTAGATATCGAGAGTCATAGATAGATAGATAGATAGATGGATGGATGGATGGACGGCAAGGCAAGCACCTGATTGACAGTGGTCCGTGACCTGCTGTTATGCTACTATGCTACTGACCATTGGGGGAGCGATAGCAAGCAAGAGAGTTAGATATCGAGAGTCATAGATAGATAGATAGATAGATGGATGGATGGACGGCAAGGCAAGCACCTGATTGACAGTGGTCCGTGATCTGCTGTTATGCTACTATGCTACTGACCATTGGGGGAGCGATAGCAAGCAAGAGAGTTAGATATCGAGAGTCATAGATAGATAGATAGATAGATGGATGGATGGATGGACGGCAAGGCAAGCACCTGATTGACAGTGGTCCGTGATCTGCTGTTATGCTACTATGCTACTGACCATTGGGGGAGCGATAGCAAGCAAGAGAGTTAGATATCGAGAGTCATAGATAGATAGATAGATGGATGGATGGACGGCAAGGCAAGTATCTGATTGCAAGATAGGCTTATCGTAAAGCCATCAGAGGACGTAATGAACCGGAAAGCCAACTGGACAGATGCCGGTTTGTAAAGAAGAACCAGAACCCAAAGGACACGCGCTACGCGCACCTAACGGCCAACGTCCAATTCCCATTGCCGCCCCTGGACAGTCGCAACAGGGAGCTTGTTGCTCCCGTCAACCTTACGTTTTCACCTCTGTGTGCTTCCTTTGTTGCAGCCTGCATCCAGATTTTGTTTTGTTTTGTTTTGTTTTGTTTTGTTTTGTTTTGTTTTGTTTTGTTTTGTTTTGTTTTGTTTTGTTTTGTTTTGTTTTGTTTTGTTTTGTTTTGTTTTGTTCCTTACGCCTGGGTGAAGGTACTGGGGAGTGGGAGAGTCCTGACACCGTGGCTTAGTTGGTCAAAGCGCCTGTCTTGTAAATAGGAAACCCTGGGTTCGACTCCCAGCAGTGCCTTGGTATATGTTGGCCTAGGCAATGGAAAGGAAGTTTCTAAACCCTTGATACATTTTTGCAAGATGGCCGTCCGCAGCAAGCAGCTTAAGGTTACTGTAGCCGCAGTCTGGCAAACTGACCGCCAGAAGTAGAAACAATAACAAGGGGCGGGGGGAAAAGTGGGCCGTCCCTGGGTGGATTCGAACCACCATCCTTTCGGTTAACAGCCGAACGCGCTGACCGATTGCGCCACAGAGACAGACGGGGGTGTTGCGGTTGCTGCAGTCGTGCAGTTCCTTCACAGTTGCCAGAAATCATTTCCAGCACACGATTTTCTTTGTCGTTGAATGCAACATTCGTGACCATTGGGGGAGCGATAGCAAGCAAGAGAGTTAGATATCGAGAGTCATAGATAGATAGATAGATAGACGGATGGATGGACGGCAAGGCAAGCATCTGATTGACAGTGGTCCGTGATCTGCTGTTATGCTACTATGCTACTGACCATTGGGGGAGCGATAGCAAGCAAGAGAGTTAGATATCGAGAGTCATAGATAGATAGATAGATAGATGGATGGATGGATGGACGGCAAGGCAAGCACCTGATTGACAGTGGTCCGTGACCTGCTGTTATGCTACTATGCTACTGACCATTGGGGGAGCGATAGCAAGCAAGAGAGTTAGATATCGAGAGTCATAGATAGATAGATAGATAGATGGATGGATGGATGGACGGCAAGGCAAGCACCTGATTGACAGTGGTCCGTGATCTGCTGTTATGCTACTATGCTACTGACCATTGGGGGAGCGATAGCAAGCAAGAGAGTTAGATATCGAGAGTCATAGATAGATAGATAGATGGATGGATGGACGGCAAGGCAAGCATCTGATTGCAAGATAGGCTTATCGTAAAGCCATCAGAGGACGTAATGAACCGGAAAGCCAACTGAACAGATGCCGGTTTGTAAAGAAGAACCAGAACCCAAAGGACACGCGCTACGCGCTCCTAACGGCCAACGTCCAATTCCCATTGCCGCCCCTGGACAGTCGCAACAGGGAGCTTGTTGCTCCCGTCAACCTTACGTTTTCACCTCTGTGTGCTTCCTTTGTTGCAGCCTGCATCCAGATTTTGTTTTGTTTTGTTTTGTTTTGTTTTGTTTTGTTTTGTTTTGTTTTGTTTTGTTTTGTTTTGTTTTGTTTTGTTTTGTTTTGTTTTGTTCCTTACGCCTGGGTGAAGGTACAGGGGAGTGGGAGAGTCCTGACACCGTGGCTTAGTTGGTCAAAGCGCCTGTCTTGTAAATAGGAAACCCTGGGTTCGACTCCCAGCAGTGCCTTGTTTTATGTTGGCCTAGGCAATGGAAAGGAAGTTTCTAAACGCTGGATACATTTTTGCAAGATGGCCGTCCGCAGCAAGCAGCTTAAGGTTACTGTAGCCGCAGTCTGGCAAACTGACCGGCAGAAGTAAAAGCAATAACAAGGGGCGGGGGGAAAAGTGGGCCGTCCCTGGGTGGATTCGAACCACCATCCTTTCGGTTAACAGCCGAACGCGCTGACCGATTGCGCCACAGAGACAGACGGGGGTTTTGCGTTTGCTGCAGTCGTGCAGTTCCTTCACAGTTGCCAGAAATCATTTCCAGCACACGATTTTCTTTGTCGTTGAATGCAACATACGTGACCATTGGGGGAGCGATAGCAAGCAAGAGAGTTAGATATCGAGAGTCATAGATAGATAGATAGATAGATACATGGATGGATGGACGGCAAGGCAAGCACCTGATTGACA
Source organism: Amia ocellicauda (assembly GCF_036373705.1). Lineage (NCBI taxonomy): Eukaryota > Metazoa > Chordata > Actinopteri > Amiiformes > Amiidae > Amia > Amia ocellicauda. Next base: position 60,770,294 of record NC_089851.1, on the reverse strand, counting down.
GTGGTCCGTGATCTGCTGTTATGCTACTATGCTACTGACCATTGGGGGAGCGATAGCAAGCAAGAGAGTTAGATATCGAGAGTCAAAAATAGATAGATAGATAGATGGATGGATGGATGGACGGCAAGGCAAGCATCTGATTGACAGTGGTCCGTGATCTGCTGTTATGCTACTATGCTACTGACCATTGGGGGAGCGATAGCAAGCAAGAGAGTTAGATATCGAGAGTCATAGATAGATAGATAGATGGATGGATGGATAGATGGCAAGGCAAGCATCTGATTGACAGTGGTCTGTGATCTGCTGTTGTGCTACTTTGCTACTGACCATTGGGGGAGCGATAGCAAGCAAGAGAGTTAGATATCGAGAGTCATTGATAGATAGATAGATAGATGGATGGATTGACGGCAAGGCAAGCATCTGATTGACAGTGGTCCGTGATCTGCTGTTATGCTACTATGCTACTGACCATTGGGGGAGCGATAGCAAGCAATAGAGTTAGATATCGAGAGTCATAGACAGATAGATAGATAGATAGATAGATGGATGGATGGATGGACGGCAAGGCAAGCATCTGATTGACAGTGGTCCGTGATCTGATGTTATGCTACTATGCTACTGACCATTGGGGGAGCGATAGCAAGCAAGAGAGTTAGATATCGAGAGTCATAGATAGATAGATAGATAGATAGATGGATGGATGGACGGCAAGGCAAGCATCTGATTGAAAGTGGTCCGTGATCTGCTGTTATGCTACTATGCTACTGACCATTGGGGGAGCGATAGCAAGCAAGAGAGTTAGATATCGAGAGTCATAGATAGATAGAAAGATAGATGGATGGATGGACGGCAAGGCAAGCATGTGATTGACAGTGGTCCGTGTTCTGATGTTATGCTACTATGCTACTGACCATTGGGGGAGCGATAGCAAGCAAGAGAGTTAGATATCGAGAGTCATAGATAGATAGAAAGATAGATGGATGGATGGACGGCAAGGCAAGCATGTGATTGACAGTGGTCCATGTTCTGTTGTTATGCTACTATGCTACTGACCATTGGGGGAGCGATTGGAAGCAAGAGAGTTAGATATCGAGAGTCATAGAAAGATAGATAGATAGATAGATAGATAGATAGATAGATGGATGGATGGATGGACGGCAAGGCAAGCATCTGATTGACAGTGGTCCGTGATCTGCTGTTATGCTACTATGCTACTGACCATTGGGGGAGCGATAGCAAGCAAGAGAGTTAGATATCGAGAGTCATAGATAGATAGATATATAGATGGATGGATGGACGGCAAGGCAAGCATCTGATTGACAGTGGTCCGTGATCTGCTGTTATGCTACTATGCTACTGACCATTGGGGGAGCGATACCAAGCAAGAGAGTTAGATATCGAGAGTCATAGATAGATAGATAGATAGATGGATGGATGGATGGACGGCAAGGCAAGCATCTGATTGACAGTGGTCCGTGATCTGATATTATGCTACTATGCTACTGACCATTGGGGGAGCGATAGCAAGCAAGAGAGTTAGATATCGAGAGTCATAGATAGATAGATAGATATATAGATGGATGGATGGACGGCAAGGCAAGCATCTGATTGACAGTGGTCCGTGATCTGCTGTTATGCTACTATGCTACTGACCATTGGGGGAGCGATACCAAGCAAGAGAGTTAGATATCGAGAGTCATAGATAGATAGATAGATAGATGGATGGATGGACGGCAAGTCAAGCATCTGATTGACAGTGGTCCATGATCTGCTGTTATGCTACTATGCTACTGACCATTGGGGGAGCGATAGCAAGCAAGAGAGTTAGATATCGAGAGTCAAAGATAGATAGATAGATAGATGGATGGATGGATGGACGGCAAGGCAAGCATCTGATTGACAGTGGTCCGTGATCTGCTGTTATGCTACTATGCTACTGACCATTGGGGGAACGATAGCAAGCAAGAGAGTTAGATATCGAGAGTCATAGATAGATAGATAGATAGATGGATGGATGGATGGACGGCAAGGCAAGCATCTGATTGACAGTGGTCCGTGATCTGCTGTTATGCTACTATGCTACTGACCATTGGGGGAGTGATAGCAAGCAAGAGAGTTAGATATCGAGAGTCATAGATAGATAGATAGATAGATGGATGGATGGATGGATGGACGGCAAGGCAAGCATCTGATTGACTGTGGTCCGTGATCTGCTGTTATGCTACTATGCTACTGACCATTGGGGGAACGATAGCAAGCAAGAGAGTTAGATATCGAGAGTCATTGATAGATAGATAGATAGATGGATGGATGGACGGCAAGGCAAGCATCTGATTGACAGTGGTCCGTGATCTGCTGTTATGCTACTATGCTACTGACCATTGGGGGAGCGATAGCAAGCAAGAGAGTTAGATATCGAGAGTCATAGATAGATAGATAGATAGATGGATGGATGGACGGCAAGGCAAGCATGTGATTGACAGTGGTCCGTGTTCTGTTGTTATGCTGCTATGCTACTGACCATTGGGGGAGCGATTGGAAGCAAGAGAGTTAGATATCGAGAGTCATAGATAGATAGATAGATAGATAGATAGATGGATGGATGGATGGACTGCAAGGCAAGCATCTGATTGACAGTGGTCCGTGATCTGCTGTTATGCTACTATGCTACTGACCATTGGGGGAGCGATAGCAAGCAAGAGAGTTAGATATCGAGAGTCATAGATAGATAGATAGATAGATAGATAGATGGATGGATTGACGGCAAGGCAAGCATCTGATTGACAGTGGTCCGTGATCTGCTGTTATGCTACTATGCTACTGACCATTGGGGGAGCGATAGCAAGCAAGAGAGTTAGATATCGAGAGTCATAGACAGAGAGATAGATAGATGGATGGATGGATGGATGGACGGCAAGGCAAGCACCTGATTGACAGTGGTCTGTGATCTGCTGTTATGCTACTATGCTACTGACCATTGGGGGAGCGATAGCAAGCAAGAGAGTTAGATATCGAGAGTCATAGATAGATAGATAGATAGATGGATGGATGGATGGACGGCAAGGCAAGCATCTGATTGACAGTGGTCCGTGATCTGCTGTTAATCTACTATGCTACTGACCATTGGGGGAGCGATAGCAAGCAAGAGAGTTAGATATCGAGAGTCATAGATAGATGGATAAATAGATAGATAGATAGATGGATGGACGGACGGCAAGGCAAGCATCTGATTGACAGTGGTCCGTGATCTGCTGTTATGCTACTATGCTACTGACCATTGGGGAAGCGATAGCAAGCAAGAGAGTTAGATATCGAGAGTCATAGATAGATAGATAGATAGATAGATAGATAGATAGATGGATGGATGGATGGACGGCAAGGCAAGCATCTGATTGACAGTGGTCCGTGATCTGCTGTTATGCTACTATGCTACTGACCATTGGGGGAGCGATAGTAAGCAAGAGAGTTAGATATCGAGAGTCATAGATAGATAGATAGATAGATAGATAGATAGATAGATGGATGGATGGATGGATGGATGGACGGCAAGGCAAGCATCTGATTGACAGTGGTCCGTGATCTGCTGTTATGCTACTATCGGCAGCAGCAGCTGCAGCCTTGGTGCCGTCAACCTTACATTTACACCTCTGTGTGCTTCCTTTGTTGCAGCCTGCATCCAGATTTTGTTTTGTTTTGTTTTGTTTTGTTTTGTTCCTTACGCCTGAGTGTAGAGTCATAGTTAGCTAACTAGCAAGCGAGAGTTAGATATCGAGAGTCATAGATAGATTGATAGATAGATAGATGGATGGATGGACGGCAAGGCAAGCATCTGATTGACAGTGGTCCGTGATCTGCTGTTCTGGTACTATTGGCAGCATCTTGGCTTAGTTGGTTAAAGTGCTTGTTTAGCAAACAGGAGGTCCTGGGTTTGAATCCCAGCAGTGCCTTAGGTGGGCTTTATGTGCACCTTGTGAAGCTTGTGCTTTCTATATGTTGTGTTATGAGTGTGTATTGTGGTGACCACTATCCCCTGCTGGTGCTGTTGTGCATACATGGTTCCAGGTGAGGATGTGGTGGACTACAGATGACCTAATTTATGGAACGGATATAAAAGGAGAAAGGGAAGAGGAACAGGAGAAATGAGACGGCATGGTGGGGGAATACTTCAACCGCGGATTCATTACACAAAAGACTGTTAAATTAATCTTTTGCCCACTTTGGAAGTCTTGACCATAATGGACATGTTATAATCAACACTTCCATGATTTCCACGGCACCTCAGCGTCGGGTGTGATATGAACTGGTAAAGGACTGGGGGAACTTCATTGTGGACTTTGTATCGCCACCATTTGTAATAGTGTCTGATTTGTTATGACTTTTGTTGTCCTTCCTTTTTCATGATCTTTTTGCTCATCTTAAATGTGCTGTAATTTATTCCAAATACATTTCATTGTGCTAGGATACACACATTTGTATCAGTTGTTTGAGTTGTTTGCTGTCACATTATTCGTTGTGTGCAGGTTGGGAGGGGCTGTTAAATATCCCACCCGAACTGTTACATCAACCCTTAGTTTTAGCAAGATAGGCTAATAGTAAAGCCATTGGAGGACGTTATGAAGCGGAAAGCCAACAGGACAGATGACAGTTTTTAAAGAAGAACCAAAACCCAAAGGACATCCCTGCGTGGGCTACACGCACCTAACGGCCGATGTCGAATTCCCATTGCCACCCCCGGATAAGCTCACCAGGAAGCTTGTTGCTCCCATCAACCTTACGTGTACACCTCTGTGTGCTTCCTTTGTTGCAGCCTGGATCCACACTTTGTTTTGTTTTGTTTTGTATTGCTCCTTACCCCTGAGTGTAGGCACTGGGGAACAGGGGAGTACTGGCGCTGTGGCTTAGTTGGTCAAAGCACCTATCTTGTAAACAGGAAACTCTGGGTTTGAATCCCAGCATTGCCTTGGTTTATGTTGATCTAGGCAATGTAAAGGAAGCTTCTAAAACCTCCTTAGACTTTAGCAAGATGGCCGTCCGCAGCAAGCAGCATAAGGTTAATGTGGCTGAAGGAAAGCCGCAGTCTGGCAAGCTGACTGCCGGAAGTAGAAATAATAACAGGGGGTGGGGGGTAAAGGGGGCCCTCCCTGGGTGGATTCTAATGGTCAACAGCTAATCAATTACACCACAGAGACAGACAAAGGTGTTCCTGCTGACACGTTTGAAGAAGGGCAAAAGGAACACTGGATATGTCAGAAGTGGGACTTGAACTCCAGAGGTGACTGCAACATGAACGCAGCCTCTTAGACTGCTCGGACATCCTGACCACTCGGCAGGGTACTAGGAATGCGAGTAGTGGTCCAGGATTGCCTTCCGCAGCCTGAGCTGACTGAAGGACACTCACAAGGTTGAATAAAGTAGGCAGGTGAGGCAGGGATGCTGCCCTCACCTTGCTCTGACAAATTTAGAACCGTAAAAGGACGTGGCGGAAGATGTGGGGGCAGCAGGGGCACCAGGGGCAGCTCCTCATTAGTATAGTGGTGAGTATGTCTACCTGTCTTGCGGGAGACTGGGGATTGATTCCGGGGAGCGGTGGGGGAAGCCTACACAAAGGACTTGAGAACAAGAAAGAGAAAGGTGTGCAAACTGATATCACACTGTGCAACGTTAATTAGCAACAGGAAGTACTTGATGGCAATGATAACGTGGAGCACTCTCCACTGCAGATCCCAAGCTCTCTTTTCAGCAGTGGCTGATACACACTGTGCCATACTGGCTCCCCCTTCCCCTCCTCCCCCCCCAGCCTGTCCCTCCAGGGCATGTCAGTTAGCGGCAAGAGCTGCGTTTGGTGCCGGGCCTTCACACAGGCCCCATCCAGGGACAACTCCTGCGGACCCCTCCTCAACAGGGTCCCTGAGAGGCCTCCATCATACCTCAGGGAAGGGGGAAACCAGCAAATTGGGGAACTTGAACAGGGGCTCTGGGGTCTGGAGCTGGAGGAAACACTCCCTCAGCAGCAGTTTCCCTTCAGAAGGCAGGGTGGCACCGGCCTCGGCCGAGCAGAATACCTGTCCAGCGCAGGGAGCGCACACCCATTTTCCCTTCCAGGCTGTCCACAATCCTCCAGCCAGCAGATCATGCAGCTGGAACACCCCGGTCCAGATGATGGGCATCTGGAACAGCCAGTGCAGGATGAGGGAGCTGTACACATGTCAGGCTGTGAGCAGCTGCCAGGCCCTCAACACACTGCGGTAGAACCCAGGAAGGTTGCCTGCTGCCAGCCTGCTAATGTCCATCAGGGACATTGCACTGTCCACCTGCAGCGTCCCCACATGACGGAGCAAGGTCCACGTAAGCGGCCTCCAGGACAGGAGGCTCGGCCCGTAGACCAGCTTCTGCAGGAACTGCAGATGGAAAGCAGCCATCCTGCACTCCACGTCCACCAGCCCTTGCCCCCCCTAATCACGGGGCAGGTATAGTACCCCCTTTCACAGCCAGTGCAGACCAGTCCAGAAGAAGACCACTGAGGGAGCAGCCAGCGCCATCGCCCGAGCCTCCCCCGCAGCCCCTCCGGCATCCCCTCCCAGTTCCTCTGCTCCATGGCCTGATCCCCCAGGTGCACCCCCAAGTACTTGAGACCACCTCTGCACCACTGTAATCCTCCAGGGAGTTGCAGGCCTCCCTGCCCCCCCAACTCCCCCAGCAGCAACCCCGTGCTCTTGGACCAGTTCACTTTGGTTTAAGTCCCAGAGCGAGGTGCTGATTCTGTCCACATCCCCCTCGCACCCCACCAGCACCACCACATCATCAGCGTAGGCAGAGAAGCGGAAGGGTGTCGGGCAGCAAGGGACATAAAGCCCCCCCACCACTCTGTGCAGCTCCTGCTGCAAGGGCTCAATGGCCATGGAGTGGAGCATCCCAACATGGGGCAGCCCTGCCAGATTCCCCTGTACACCCTGAAGGGGGCGCTCAAGCCAACATTGATTTTCAATATGTTTTGAGTGTCACCATAGAGCACCCTGGTCATGGCTATGAAAACAGGGCTGAACCCAAAAGCCTCCATCATCCGCCACAGGTACTGGTGCTCAACCCGGTCAAAAGCCTTTTCCTGGTCCAGCGCAATGAGACCAGTCTTTAACCCCAACAGCCTGGAGACCTCCATGATGTGCCTAATGAACAGGATGTTGTCCTGTATGGACCTACCAGGCACACACTAGGACTGGTCAGGGTGGATCAGATGGATCAGGCCATCACTCTGGAGAGGAGCTTCAGTTCTAGCACAGGTCATCCTTCTTGGGCAACAGTGCCACGAGGGCACGCCTGCAGCTCACTTGCAGCGCCCCTTGCTGGATGCTCTCCTGCATCACTGCCAGCAGGTCAGTCCCCAGCAGACCCCAGAAGGTGCTATAAAACTCAACTGGCAGGCCATCAATGCCCTTGGCCTTCCTTGTACTCAACCCATGAAGAGCAGCAGTAAGCTCCTGCAGGGTGAGCTCCCCCTCCAGCCCAGCCTGCTTCTCCTCCGGCACCTGCGGCAGGTCTCCAAGGAGATGCTGCATGTTGGTCTGAGGCTCATCCACCTCACTGGAGTACAGTGTAAATCTGATCAAGCCTGGATAGGGAGAGAGTGTCCTCCCGCACCTCCGACCAGCTATACTGCCTTTCTGCCCCATACAAACTCCTCCACACATTCTGCAGGTCATGCCTCTCCTGCAGCCCCCTCATCTCCCTGGCAGACTGGGAGTGCGGCTCAGTGTGGTTCCTGTCAAGTTTGTCATGCAGGGTGCAATTAAAATCAATAATTGTCATTGTCAAGCTGTTTTAAACCCCCCGCTCTCTCCCTGCCATTTGTTGGTGCATATACATTTATAAAAACAAACAATCGTCTCTCAACTACTGCCTTGACAACAAGCAGGCGTCCTTCCACCACCTCAGTCATTAAAACAGAAACTAATCTAAAATGCCCTGAAAATAAAACTGTAACTCCTGCACTCTGTCTTGACCCATGACTAAAACAAATCTCGCCTTTCCAATTCCTGACCCACTCCCCCTCTAGCGTGCTCTGTGTGCATCTGCATCTAAAAAGATCACGGACAGGCATTTCTGCTTGACATACTAAAACACATATAGAATAGTGACTGTGCAATTTTTCTGTGAGATGGTCTCAGGCAAGGACGTGAAGATCTGGCTTGCGAGGTTCAGTGAGCTCTCCACTCGAATAGTTGGATGTTGGATGTGGACAGTGTGTGGGGGGAACGTGGCAGTGCCGGATTCGATTGAGGCGGAGCGTGGAGAATCCAGAGAAGGTCTGCCACCTCCCCAATACTATACAGATCAGAGAAGCTAGGGGGCTGGTCTACTATGACGGGATGCCAAAACTCTGCACACACGCCTGCAGAGAAAAGTTACTCTACTACCTCTGCAGCTGTGGGGGCCATATCTATAAGAACTGCCTCCAGTCATACACAAATAGAGTTGGGTCTCCCTTCTCACGATTCCATTCTGGACCCTGAGCCGGAACATGAGGGAGGCCCGGCGCGGGAGGAGGAGGGAGAGGGAGAAGAAGAACAGATATATGACCTGGCTCCAGAACCTCCCCCTACCCCAAAGGAACCACTTAAGAGAAAGGGGGAACAGTCAGAAGGGGGGGGTTGGGTGAAGGTGAGCAATAAAAAGAGAAAAGTGGTGGACAGAGAGGAGAAATCTGCCAAGAACCCGAATAATGTCTCCTCTCTGGAGGCAGCCCAAGATAGTCGAGCTCCCCCCGGCCCACCCCTCGCTGGAGCCGAGGCAGAAGTTCCACTCCCTCCTCCAGCAAAAACGGAACATCGGGCCCTGCCTTGGTGGACCAGCCCCCTGAAAACCGCTGAAAAGAAAACCAGACCCACCGCTCCTCCATGTGTGAGAGTGGAGAGCAGAGCCTCGGGAACCGGGTCGAAAGATAGTGTAGGTGAGACCGTCTTGCAGAAGAGAGCCAGCCCTCCCTCCAGCTGCGACAGGCAGGTGAGAAAGAAAGCCCTGGAACCGTTGTAGCTGGAGGGTGAATTAGATCAGGTGCTGGCTCGTATAGAAAGAAAGGCAAAGGACAGGAATATCGGCGCCACACAGGTGTCGAAACCGCCAGCACAGAAGGGTGCCTCCTCTAGCCACCTCAGAGAAGGGGGATAGAGGAGCGGCAGGGCCACGGTCTCACCCAGGGGTCCCTGCTTTTTATTATTATTATTATTATTATTATTATTATTATTATTATTATTATTATTATTTTTGTCATTTAGCTGACACTCTTATCCAGGGCGACTTACATTTGTACCCATTTATACAGCTGGGCATTTTACTGGAGCAATCTAAGTGAAGTACCTTGCTCAAGGGTACAACTGCACTGCCCCACCCAGGATTCGATGTTAGGGGCCAAAGCCTCCATGACAGAGGAGGAGTTGGCCAGACGGCCAAAGGAGAGGAAGAGAGAGGGGAAGAGATACCCCAACTACCCCATCCCTCTTGTTAAGAAGATCAAAGGTGGTGAGGGGGGGGGTAAAAGGCACTCCTCCTCCTAATAAGTCTGGTCCAGGGGTCCTTGGGCCCCCACCTCAGGGCTGCTCCTCAGGAGCAGAGTCCGACCTGACACGCTGGTCTCAGGAGTACAGACGTGAGTGAAGCTTCCCATGTGCACCCAGACTGGTTCTCTGTCTCTCTCTCTCTCTGCAGGTCTGTGAGGAGCCGAGGCGCCGGCGCCTAGGCACCATCCACACAGATTGAGGGTGCCGGCGAGGCAACCATGGCCTGTGGAGAGGAGTTAGCACAGCAGAGACAGGAACTGGTCCGGAGTGGAGCATCAGCACTGGGAAGCATAGAAAGAACATCTCTATCAGGACTGTGAGGGCCTCCTCTGCAGGATTGTTGATTTTAATTTTATAAAGACTGATTATGGTCTTTGTTTTAAATGGTTTTAAATCACAGGGTTTTGAGGGTTTTTTTTATGTTTATGGTTTGTCTGATGTGCTGACTGTTTTTAAAATTAGAAAAAGATGTATTAGACTGTTTTGTATTGCTTTAGAAACATGTTTTGTTCTTTATTTTGTCTAATGCATCTACCGTTTTAAAACAACACATCAGATGTTTTTTTTTCATTATAGTTATTTTGGCAGTTTGCCATATTTAATGCAAATTGTTTTGATATTTAACACACTTTTGAATTCACTTGTTCTGTTTAAAACTTTTAAGGATTTTAAAAGTTTCAGAAATGATTTTAGAATTGTATTTTAAAAACAGTTTTTAATCATGAGTATTAAAACTTTGTATGTTTAATTTTCGTAATGTAAAATACTCAAACAATAAAAACAGTGCTCCTTTTGCCCTTTTTGAAATGAGTCATGGTTGGCGCCTCCCTGGTCTGTTCCGCACGTGATCCAAAAAGGTCTCAAAGACCAACTGCGGCGACTTTGGCTGATATTAGGGGAAATCATTCAGATGGCTTCTGGAAAATGATGTCGGTTACACCATGTACCTGATCACAAATGTACAGGAGGAAACAGCTAAAGGTTTCCTTCTTCACAAGGACACAGTAAGGACAGTTTAATGTCATTCATTGATTATGCACTGAGCCACAACAAAATTGAGGATCTTCTGAAATTTGAAACGCACAAGAAAGATGTGCCAATGGGACCTGAGAAATCTGAAGATGACAATCTTGTTGGATTTGGGGTGCGCGCTGAAGACACCTGGAGAGAGATTTCGATAAAGCGAAGCCGATGGTTATGCTGCATTTATTCTCAGCAGAAAATGTGTACCGGGGACAAAAATGCATAAGCTACAAAGTTACTTGCAGAGGAAAAGGGATCTTTTTTCTAGAGCTACCTCAACAGTGTCTGTGCTACTTGGGGCTGTTTCTGTTCCCTCGATGGTGTCTGTGCCCCCTCGGGCTGTTTCTGTTCCCTCAACAGTGTCTGTGCCTCCCCCACAAGAACCAGGCATGTAATTACTTCACTACTTCAAGTAGTAACGAATGTCATGAAGTTAAAAACAAAAATTAAATACTTAAATATTTTCTATTTACTAGATATACACCAATCAGTCATAACATTATGACCACCTGCCTAAGATTGTGTAGGTCCCCCTTTTTCCGCCAAAACAGCCCTGACCTGTCGAGGCATGGACTCCTGTAAGACCAGTAAGATGCGAGGTGGGGCCTCCATGGATCAGATTTGTTTGTCCAGCACATACCACAGATGCTCGATTTGATTGAGATCTGGGGAATTTGGAGGCCAAGTCAACACCCTGAACTCGTGATTCATCAGACCAGGCCACCTTTTTCCATTGCTCCGTGGTCCAGTTCTGATGCTCACGTGCCCATTGTAGGCACTTTCGGCAGTAGACAGGGGTCAGCATGGGCACCCTGACTAGTCTGCGGCTACGCAGCCCCATACGCAACAAACTGTGATGCACTGCGTGTTCCGACACCTTTCTATCAGAACCAGCATTAACTTTTTCTGTTGGATCGGACCACACGGGCCAGCCTTCGCTCCCCACGTGCATCAATGAGCCTTGGCCGACCCATGACCCTGTCGCCGGTTCACTGCTTTTCCTTCCTAGGACCACTTTTGATAGATACTGACCACTGCAAACCGGGAACACCCGAGCTGCAGTTTTGGAGATGCTCTGACCCAGTCGTATAGCCATCACAATTTGGCCCATGTCAAAGTCACTCAGATCCTTACGCTTGTCCATTTTTCCTGCTTCTAACACATCAACTTTGAGGACAAAATGTTCACTTGCTGCCTAATATATCCCACCCACTGACAGGTGCCATGATAACGAGATTATCAGTGTTATTCACTTCACCTGTCAGTGGTCATGAATACCTGGAAAAGGTAATGATAGATATATCACCATCTAAATTTACTGCACAAGCTTGTAAGTAAACGTTTATTATGTTATTTTGATTTTGAAACTAGTCAAAAGTGAAACAAGTTATCTATGTTCATTTCACATAGAAATTATCTTATTAGTGAATAAGGTGGCACAACCAAAGATAAAAACTTTAAACATGGAATATTGTTATTGCCATACTAATACTAACACTAACAATTAATCTGCTTCACAGTAAGAATATGAATAAACTTTTTTTAATACATTCAGAACGATCTAATTCTACAGTATCAAGACCACCTGGAGGTGACACTACCAACAAGGATGTATGCCAGTCAGATTGTAAATATGTATTACTTGCATAATCTTAATAAACATAACTTTCATTTGAAACATTTCTTTGTTTTTAAAACATAAGTCCACCTGTAAAGCCTACATCACCACTGTTATCAATGGTGTCAGAAGTGGCTCCATCTGGTCAAGCACAAGGTATGCTATTTACATTTCATTGATAAGTGTACTGAAATCACCATTATGTGCACATGCATACAAATACACAATTCATTGCTTTTGTTGTTTCACAAACCTAAGTTTTTGTCTGTACTGTCACTATATACATGTTTTTCTTAATGTTTTACACTAAATAATTACCAGTTTAGAAAAAATTAAACACTATAAAAAGATACTGATATTTGATATTTTATGCAGGTACAGAGTCTGTGACTGTGAGTGCCATTGCCAGCGCACCATTACAGAAAATAGTTGTGTACTGTGCAAGCTTTGTGGTCTGGACTAAAAATTATTCATATATTTTGCCTAAAGGTACACCCCTACCACCTACTTCCATACAAGTGTCATCATTTGCTTCTCCTCACACAAATAGTTTTGATAAAGGAATCAAGGGTTGGAGATGTTCTCAAGAGTGGAAGGTGTGGATGAAGACAGAATTAGAAGCCTTGGGACTGTGGCCTGGATCGCGTCCTGTATGTCTCCCAATGAACAGTGTTTCGCTGTTTTGACCAAAGTATTTTCAGCTCCACCTATTCTTTATTTGGAAACCTGAGGATAGTACCATTATGAGCAGGTTGAAAAACAATTTCACACTTCGCTGCTTACATGGATGTTCTCAGCCACAGATAGTCTCATCTGGGGTGGGAAGACCCAGAGTGATTGTTGGCATCAGTGGTCAATATTATATATTTACATCCAGACTGTGCTGTAAAGCATGAAAAAAGCACTGGTTTGCTGACAATCCACAATGGCTGGAAAAACTTTCTCTGAGGTATACCAACATTTTACTGATTGTCTGATACAGAAGCATCAATGTCAAGAGTCAGTCATCAACAAGTTTACACAGGGCACATTTGGGCAAGTAATGAGATCTGACCACACCAGGAAAGTTGCCAGAAAAATTAAGTTGACATCTGACACCATGTCATCCTACGCTGTTATGAATGAGAATTGGATGATCCTTTCCTGGGTGATGGTGCAGTTGGAATGCAGATTAGCGAACAGATATGAAGGTGCTGGTGTAGAAAATGCCCAATACCAGTGGGTAGATAGGTGAGTTTCTTTTAAACAATGGTATATATATATCTGTGTATATATTCTTAAACTATTACTTTTTTCAATTGTCTTATTAAATTTGTGAGAGATAGAAACATTATCCCCATTACTCAGGTCATACCAGGCAGGTCACTTTTATAAAAAAAGTTAAAATAACGAATTGATATCTGACTAACGGCCGGATTAAATCAAAACTTTGACCCACCCGCTAATAGCAAACTACAAACCTGTACATCATAGTGGTTACATTTATGATTAGAAGAAAATGGCATCTTACTAAAAATGAAGCTGCAACTGAGTACAGTTCTGTAGTTTTCTATTAGCGGGTGGGTCAAAGTTTAGATTTAATCCCAGCCTAATTGTGCTGTACATAAATAGTAATGCATCTTAAAGCAAGGGTGAAAAACACCTCTTTATCACATACAGTGAGGGAAAAAAGTATTTGATCCCCTGCTGATTTTGTACGTTTGCCCACTGACAAAGAAATTATCAGTCTATAATTTTAATGGTAGGTGTATTTTAACAGTGAGAGACAGAATAGCAACAAAAAAATCCAGAAAAACGCATTTCAAAAAAGTTATAAATTGATTTGCATGTTAATGAGGGAAATAAGTATTTGATCCCCTATCAATCAGCAAGATTTCTGGCTCCCAGGTGTCTTTTATACAGGTAACGAGCTGAGATTAGGAGCACTCTCTTAAAGGGAGTGCTCCTAATCTCAGCTCATTACCTGTATAAAAGACACCTGTCCACAGACTCAATCAATCAATCAGATTCCAAACTCTCCACCATGGCCAAGACCAAAGAGCTGTCCAAGGATGTCAGGGACAAGATTGTAGACCTACACAAGGCTGGAATGGGCTACAAGACCATTGCCAAGCAGCTTGGTGAGAAGGGGACAACAGTTGGTGTGATTATTCGCAAATGGAAGAAACACAAAATAACTGTCAGTCTCCCTCAGTCTGGGGCTCCATGCCAGATCTCACCTCGTGGAGTTTCAATGATCATGAGAACGGTGAGGAATCAGCCCAGAACTACATGGGAGGATCTTGTTAATGATCTCAAGGCAGCTGGGACCATAGTCACCAAGAAAACAATTGGTAACGCACTACACCGTGAAATCCTGCAGCGCCCGCAAGGTCCCCCTGCTCAAGAAAGCACATGTACAGGCCCGTCTGAAGTTTGCCAATGAACATCTGAATGATTCAGAGGAGAACTGTGTGAAAGTGTTGTGGTCAGATGAGACCAAAATTGAGCTCTTTGGCATCAACTCAATTTGCTATGTTTGGAGGAGGAGGAATGACCCCAAGAACACCATCCCCACCGTCAAACATGGAGGTGTAAACATTATGCTTTGGGGGTGTTTTTCTGCTAAGGGGACTGGACAACTGCACCGCATTAAAGGGATGATGGACAGGGCCATGTACTGTCAAATCTTGGGTGAGAACCTCCTTCCCTCAGCCAGGGCATTGTAAATGGGTCGTGGATGGGTATTCCAGCATGGCAATAAAATATTCTAATAATATTTTAAAAGTGCCTCAAAGCTAACCATATTGTGATCACAATTTGCCATTGGTTCTCTAACTACTGTCCCCCTGACTCTGTCTTGGTCATTTGAAAAGATCAAGTCAATACATGCACTCTCCCCAGTTGGTTCAATAACAAACTGAGTTAGAAAGCAGTCATTTACCATCTCAACCATTTCGATTTCTGCTTCTGTAGTCCCCACTGGGCTTTCCCAGTCTAAGTTTGGGAAATTGAAATCCCATTATAACAGCCACATCCTTGCTACATGCAGTCCTGATTACACTGTACAATGCAACATCTTGCTGAATATCTGAGTTTGGTGGCCTGTAACACACTCCTACCACTAATCCTCCAGATCTCTTGTTCAAAAGTTTCACCCACAAAGATTCTGTTCCATTACTGGGATCTAATATGAGTTATTCTGCCTCAATGTCATTTTTGACATATAATGCTACCCCACCCCCTCTTCGATTTTGCCTGTCTCTCCTAAACTGTGTGTATCCTTCCAACTTGTATTCATCCCCATCATTTTCTGTAAGCCATGTTTCTGTCACTCCTACAACATCATAGTCACATGCCAGCACTGTGGCTTCCAAGTCTAACATCTTGTTCCTTATACTCCTGGCATTGATGTACAAACATTTCAGGACTTTCCTACTAGTGGGTTCCCTTTGTTTTCTTTCCTTAGAGGAACATGTCCCATTGTCATAGCTCCCTGTCCCCCTGGTTCCTAGTTTAAATGATTCTCAATTTCACTGCACATACGCTCTCCCAATGCATTAGCCCCCCTTCTGTTTAGATGTAGACTGTCCATTTTGTACAGGTCCCATCTATCCCAGAAGAAAGACCAATGCTCTATAAACCTAAACCCCTCTTCCCTACACCAAGCTTTCAACCATGTGTTAAACTTTCTAATCTCTGCCTGTCTCCCTGGCCTGGCACGTGGTAACGGAAGTATTTCAGAGAAAACTACCGTGGAGGTTCTGCTGTTTAGTTTTGTTCCTAACTCTTTAAATTTGTCTTGCAGAACCTCTGTCCTACCTTTTCCTATGTCATTGGTTCCAATGTTTACTAGTTTAGGGAGATCTGCAACCTGAGCACCAGGCAGGCAAGATACCATGCGGGTCTCCTTGTCACTAGAACACACTGTGTGATCTACACCTCAAGAATTGAGTCTCCTACTAGAACTACCTCCCTCTTCTGGGGGGGAGTGTGCACCATGGTGCTCTGGTGCTCAACTGCCCCCCCATCACCCTCTGAGCTGTCACTGTCCAACTCTGTGTCCAGCAGTTGGAACCTGTTGAGCAATTCTAGCTCTTGGGGTGTCTCTAGGGGTTGTGCATGCCCTTTTCTGTGGTTACGACCTACTGTAACCCACCAGTTCTCTACACTGTCCTGCTCTAAGGTTTCAACTCTCCTAGGTTTTGTAGTGCACACCATCTCTCTCATGGGCTGATTGACCAATTCTTCTATATCCCTAATACAGCACAGATCGACAAGCTGAGCCTCAAGATCACGAACCTTGATCTCTAGGATTTCAACCTGTTGACAACGTTCACAAATGAAACTTTCTTGGATGAGTTCATGCAGGAAGGCAATCATTCTGCAAATCTGACACTGCAGTGGCCACATGCTTCTAAATGTTAGTTTTTTTTTTTTTTTTTTTGTCTCTTGGTTCCTATTGCCTAGTCAACTGCCAAACTTTTGTCAGTGAGAAACAGCTGTTTAAGTAGCTTTTGTCTACCTACCCCCAATTCACACCTAACAGGCCACACCTGGCTCCTCCTGCAACAGAAAAGGTTGTGTGTGTGTGTGTGTATACATTTCAGCGAGAAAGTGAATTTAAATACATTTTTTTATTTGTTTGTTTAACAAAAGACTGGTGTAGGAATTCCTCTCCTGAGCCCCGGTGAAGCTGCCCAGATGTCTGATGAAGATGAAGGTGTCAGCACTGCTGATGAGTCTGACAATGATGACGAGGACCCTGACCATGGCAGTGAGGATGAAAACAGCACCTCTGACATTGACGGGGGAGTTGGGCAATCAGCAGAAAGAGAGGTAACTATAAAGGCCCTAGAAACTTCTATAGTCATGTGCTTATTTACTTAGAGACTCATTTCAGTTTTAAGTGTTATTTTCTTTTCTCTTCATTAGAATAATGGTGGCCCTGACACCAGTGACATTGATTCCTCTGCCGGCTCTTTAAGACCCAGAACAAGACTGACCATTGCATGCTTCTGTTCTTGCCTTGCTAGAACCCACAAGAGTTTTGATTCAGACAGTGAAGGTGGGAGATATAATTGTAAATACCAGGATGAGCATGTTAGACTGGTGATGAGACATACTGTAAAGGCCAGTGTCGCCCTTGTGTTAAAACATTGTATAGGCCGTGAATTAGTTGATAAATGTGAAGCCTGTCTGATAGGAGACCCCAGCCAACTACATCACATCTGTCTAACTTTAGATCATGAGCAAGGTAGTGTCTGGAGTAGTGTAGCTCTTATATGCGACAAAATAAGTGTCACAAGTTTGCTAAACGTTTTGTTATGTGTTGCTCGTACCCTACGTGGAATGAGTATAAACAAGCAGACTGAGAAAGAAGTGAAAACTCTTTTGCATAGCCTAGAAACATGCGCTCTACCTTCAAGATGGTTTAGTGACTTGTTAGAAAGTGTGGATGAGAAAGTAATGCAAATAGATAGTCTTATCATGTGTTTTACAAACATAAATAAAATACTGTTTGTGTCTGCTCTGCTTTTCTGTATAATAAGACATTACATTTTAATTCCTATATTTTTTCAGAGAAAGAAAGCCCTGGGGACCTTGGAATTACGTTTACGTATGTTTGAGGAATCTTGTCATCCTCACTCTAATAGCTTGCAAGATTGGTGATTTGTATGATACTGGTAATTCTGATGTGAAATCTCTAGTTGAGGATGTTGAGAAAACAGTGGAGGCACTTCCCAATGTGCTCAAGAGAATGCTGTATAAAGAGTCACCGCCTGGTGAATCTGCTTTTACAGCTGTCCAAAACGTTCTGCAGAGATCTTTTGGAAATACTATTCCTATCATGACCAAACCCAATTTCTACACTGTGCTAGACAGAATAGCCATGATCAGTGTCACAGCCCTTGCCATTAAACAAGTAGAGGGAGTTGCTAGTGCAGTACAATTCAGTTGTTTCTTCCTGGCTGCTGTAGGTGTTCGGGAGGCGGGGTCATTGGTCACCTGTGTCAGTATCTACCTCACTGTCTACATCTGACCTGATGTCTTGTTATCATGTTTTAGAACTGTCACAATAAAATACTGACATTGATGCATATTTTACCGAGTGTCATTTTTTGAATGTCTATACCTTTCTTTTTCTTTTATTTTGCTAACACTGTACCATCCCAAACCTAATCATAAAATATATAACATAAAAACATCACACTCACATCACTAAACACAGTTTAAAATACTTTTTATTAAAAACTTTTTTTATTTTATATTGCCAACACCATATCATACCAAACCTAGTCATAAAACATATAACCTAAAACAAATAATAATACGTTTAACTGTTGTCAAGATGACCTGTGCCCTTTCCAAAATTACTGTTAGCCTAACAAGATGGCGGTCATCCTAACAAGATGGCTGACTAGAGAGGGTCAAAGGGGGGTGGTAGGAAGGAGGAGATGGTTCCGGTTCAAAGGTTAACCGGGGGTAAGGAGGGGGCTTTGTGGCCCATGGGGCATCTGGGTAAGGAGGGGGCTTCCTGGCCCATGGGACATCTGGGTGAGGAGGGGCTTCCTGGCCCATGAGGCATCTGGGTGAGGAGGGGCTTCCGGCTGTCACTTTGACATAAGCTGCCATTATCACTACTGAACAGATTGTTCAATAAATCATGGACAGCAGCAGCAGTAACTAATATGACTAAAACATGTTTGGTTTCTACGGATGGTTCATCAGCAGGGAAAACTCAGGTTCTTTTACTGTTCCACAAAAGTGTTCAAATTGTATGGGTCTGAAGGTCTGACTGATTCAGGAATGCCTTTTGAGCAGTTTATTACAACCATGTATTTCCAGAGGGTGCTTGATGCCACAAAACAAAGAGTAGTGCAGAAGAATGAAAAGAAGAGGAAGCAGCCTGAACCCCACCCTGCTGGCTGACTGTGCCGCTTCTGCCAGCTACAATTACAACAGGGGCCAAACAGACCCCACGTCCATACAATGTTACCAGGAGTGGCTGGAAAATACATATACTGTCCGACCAAGGTGTCTGAACATTACAAAAATCTGGGCATGACACAGGAGATAACATGGACAGAAATGCAATCCTCAGAGAGAGATTGGCAGAGAGAGAAAGGAAAATAAAATGGTTTGTCTTCCAGCAATAGCTGTAATACCTTGCATTTGTCCACATTGAATTTCATCTGCTAGGTGTCGGCACACAACTGAATATTATCTAAGTCCCTTTGAATAACCTGTGCTGCCGAGATTGTATCTGCTGAGCCACCTATTTTACTATCATCTACAAATTTGACAAGTTTGCTAACTATCCCAGAGTCTAGATCATTAATATAGATTAGAAAAAGCAAAGGCCCTAGTACTGATCCCTGTGGAACTCCACTAACAACCTCACTCCAGTTAGAAGCAACTCCTCTAATCGACACCCTCTGCTTCCTATACATCAACCAGTTCATAATCCATCTACTTACATTACCCTGAATGCCTACAGCTTCCAATTTGACGTGTGAACAGAGAGCTCCTGCGATATTTCAATTTTTTTCAGCAAACGTTATTTTCTTGTTTTTATTTTAAGCGATGAACTGCAGTATATTATGTGTATTATTGTTTTAAAACCATGTCTAAACAAAAAGGCAAGAAGGGGCCAGCGATGGAGGCGACTCAACCCGATTCGGATTCAGGCATGACTGGGGCTGGCAATCCCTCACCAGAAAGTGGCGGAGACCTGGCCTTTCTTGTCGCAGCGGTGAGCAAAATACAGAGCTCCATAGAATCGTTTTGATCTGAAATGCGTGAGGCTATTGCTACTCTTAAGGGCACTCGTATGGCAGCCGACTGCAGGAGGTAGAGAGGTCTCTGAGCGACATATCTGACAGGGTGACGGAAGCCTCTTGCAGCGGCCTTTCTGCAGAGAATGAGATGCTCAAATGGAAAGTAAAGGATTTAGGTGGAAGGGGACGGAGGAACAACCTGCGTGTTGTTGGTGTAGTGAAAGGAGTGGAGGGTCGTGATCCTACTACTTTCCTGTCGTAGTTCTTTGTTGATATCGTTGGGAAGAATAAGTCGGACTCCCTGCCTGTTCTGGATCGTGCTCACCGATCGATAATGCCAAGACCTAGGGAAGGAGACAGGCCCCATCCCATTATTCTTAGGGTGCACTACTTCCAGGTTAAGGAGTAGATTCAACGGCTATCGAGAGAGCTATTGAAGGGAGATTATGACCACTGACAGGTGAAGTGATTAACACTGATAATCTAGTTATCATGGCACCTGTCAGTGGGTGGGATATATTAGGCAGCAAGTGAACATTTTGTCCTCAAAGTTGATGTGTTAGAAGCAGGAAAAATGGGCAAGCATAAGGATCTGAGCGACTTTGACAAGGGCCAAATTGGCTATACGACTGGGTCAGAGCATCTCCAAAACAGCAGCTCATGTGGGGTGTTCCTGGTCTGCAGTGGTCAGTACCTATCAAAAGTGGTCCTAGGAAGGAAAAGTAGTGAACCGGCGACAGGGTTATGGGTCAGCCAATGCTCATTGAAGCACATGGGGAGCGAAGGCTGGCCTGTGTGGTCCAATCCAACAGATGAGCTACTGTAGCTCAAATTGCTGAAAAAGTTAATTCTGGTTCTGAAAGAAAGGTGTTACATATTGATTACTTTTAGACAATAAGCTACTCCCTTCTGTTAACTCTTGCATTTATGATAGTATAGTAATATCTGATCAAGCCCCTTTTGAATTAACGCTTCTATAATCAATCTCCACCTTGGGGTCCTTGGCAATTTAATTCTCAATTTAATTCCCTATTATAAGTTTATTATTTTGCAGATAGGTCTGTTCCTACATATCAACACTATCCCAGTCATCTCCAATTCCACACTATGGGAGACCCTGAGAATTTACCTGCATGGAAAAATAATTTCATACGTTGCTCAAACTAATAAACAGCAATCACAGCTCCCACGCCTGACCTCTATAAGGATCGATTAACTCTGCAGACTGAATTCAAATTCTTGTCTATCAAGCAGGCTGAACATCTACTATATAAGTCCTGCCATACTATGTATGAACATGGGGACAAAGCAAGTAAAATCCTGGCTCATCAATTGCGTCAGTCTGTAGCTGCCAATTTAATTACTGAGATTCGCACGCATACTGGCTCAACCACTGTGGATCAGCAAGAAATACATGGATTTAGGGTCTTTTATTCCACTCTATACACTTCTGATTTCCCTTCTGTACAATTCTTTTTTTGATAACTTAGATATTCCTGCAATTAATCCTGAATCTAAAGCAAGCTTAAAACAGCCTCTTTCTCTTGAAGAGGGCAATTCAGTCAATGCAGAGTGGTAAGTCTCCAGGTCCAGACTGGTTTCCAGTGGAATTTTATTAAAAAATCTGCCCTCAACTTGCCCCTTTGCTCAGTTCTGCATTTTTAAAATCCTTCACTTCTTTGTCCCTACCTCCAACCTATGTCAAGCATCTATTTAATTGTTATTAAAAAAGGACAAGAACCCCTTGAACTGTGCTTCGTATCATCCCATCTCCCCTCTTAACACAAATGTAAATATCCTTGCCAAGACTTTGGCACATCGGCTTGAGGCAGTCCTACCTTCAGTAATCTCGCTTGACCAAACAGGGTTAATACATTGATTAATGATGTGTGTGTTATATATACTTACACCTGGAAAAGCAAACTATATCACTAAGGGGCAAATAGCAGCAATTCGTTTTTACTAATGCACCTGACCGAGTATGTCAATTTTTTCGGGTATAGCTCACACAGGAAACTTCTCATGTTCATCCTTTCAACGTTACAGCAAAGACCAAGCGATTCTGCACAGTTCAGTATATAACATTCACCATAAATTACGATTTCACTGAGAGAGAAGAGGACACCCCTCGAGTGAAGTCATTCACTCGTGGTGGCACTCGATTTCAGTTTGAAATGACTTTATATTCAAATTATATTTTTAGTTTCGCTTTAATTTTCTCTTGTACTTCTTCCCTGTTTCTCTACAGCTTAAACAATCCCTCAATATAAACACATCTCAGTTCACAGTATTTGTATTTGCATGCAGAAGTCTTTGTGTGTTTGAACGAATACTTTCCACTCTAATACTGTACTGTTGCAAGTGACTGATTGTGACTTAGGGCAGGATTAAATCAAAAATGTTTGCGCTGCGAGTCGCTTGCAGAAGCATTAGCAGCATGACTGCGAGTGGAAATTGCGCTGCTAAACTATCGTGGTATTAAATCTGACCCCATTTGCGCCGCAAAACGACCTTCTCTCAGCTCCTTTCTGGCACAATGGGAGAGAATAAAACACAACTTTCACACAGCCGCTACTACAACACTACACCACTATACTCTTTCATGTTTAGTTAGATGCTACTCTCGTCTAATTTTTAAAGTAACTCCCATGATGTACAGTTGTGTAGTTTGCTATTAGCGGCTGGTTAAAGTTGTAGTTAATCCCGCCCAACAATACATTGGGAGTGGTTACATTTTCGCTGCATTAAATCAAGAAAATATCTGCGAGAAAACACCCTGAAAATGCTCTCGCAGTCTAAAGCCTCTCGCGGTTAAGGCACAGTGAAGAGAAAGCGCAGCTCCGGCTTTATTCACAGTGCGGCTCTGTGTCAGTGAAATAACTGTGTACAATGCGATAATAATACATTAGATGTTGCGCCCAACATCTACATAAACGAAATGTTGCTTATTATTCGTGCACATAGAGAAAATATATATTTATATTGTTTTGTTCAGCAATGTGTCCGTGTTCGTTTTGTTTCGTTTTGGTTTCATTACTTGTTTATTCTGCTCTTGCTTTCTTCCTTTCATGTCTTAACAATTGATTCCTTCTTATCAGATCTTTCATGGGAAAAGTGCTACTATCAAGTGTATATACACTATCAAGTGTATATTACACCTCACTCGTACTCACTACAATGATGTATATTAAGCCTATACCCTATGTTACGGGGGTGTTTCCATGTTTGATACATTTGGATACACGGATTGAATGTGGATTGTGATTGATGCATTTTGTAGCTGATGTTGGACAGTACAGTATTTCTACAGTTCACGCATCTCTCTCTACAGGCTGCTCGGTGCTTCTCACTGACAGTTATAGGGGCTGGAAAACGGTGTTTCTACAGACGCATAATGGGGGGGAGTTTGGACGCTGTTCTCCGTTGCTTCGTACGTCTTTGATCGTAATATTTTTAGGGGGGCTGACAGAAAATGTAGGGGGGCTGAAGCCCCACTGAATAGGGTCTAGCGACGCCCGTGGGCTATATGTATATTTGGGAATGAAGGCGACTTTTAAGACACAAACACTACATCGAATTACACTGTCAGCAGCTGTATAATTGCTATTATAAATATGTACACAAAAAGGTAAAGCATCTGGAGACGTCTGGATGACATTTATAGAATATTGTTACAGGCATATATGGTTGTATAACTTGCAAGCCAGTACACATATAAGTGTGTGACGTTTAGGCACTGCACATTGGGTGCAAAAACCCCCACACACACAAAAAAAAAAAAAAAAAATATATATATATATATATATATATATATATATATATATACAGTGAGGGAAAAAAGTATTTGATCCCCTGCTGATTTTGTATGTTTGCCTACTGACAAAGAAATGATCAGTCTATAATTTTAATGGTAGGTGTATTTTAACAGTGAGAGACAGAAAAACAACAAAAGAATCCTGAAAACCGCATTACAAAAAAGTTATAAATTGATGTGCATGTTAATGAGGGAAATAAGTATTTGATCCCCTATCAATCAGCAAGATTTCTGGCTCCCAGGTGTCTTTTATACAGGTAACGAGCTGAGATTAGGAGCACTCTCTTAAAGGGAGAGCTTCTAATCTCAGCTTGTTACCTGTATAAAAGACACCTGTCCACAGAAGCAATCAATCAATCAGATTCCAAACTCTCCACCATGGCCAAGACCAAAGAGCTGTCCAAGGATGTCAGGGACAAGATTGTAGACCTACACAAGGCTGAAATGGGCTACATGACCGTCGCCAAGCAGCTTGGTGAGAAGGTGACAACAGTTGGTGCGATTATTCGCAAATGGAAGAAACACAAAATAACTGTCAGTCTCCCTCGGTCTGGGGCTCCATGCAAGATCTCACCTTGTGGAGTTTCAATGATCATGAGAACGGTGAGGAATCAGCCCAGAACTACATGGGAGGATCTTGTTAATGATCTCAAGGCAGCTGGGACCATAGTCACCAAGAAAACAATTGGTAACACACTATGCCGTGAAGGACTGAAATCCTGCAGCGCCCGCAAGGCCCCCCTGCTCAAGAAAGCACATGTACAGGCCCGTCTGAAGTTTGCCATCATCTGAATGATTCAGAGGAGAACTGGGTGAAAGTGTTGTGGTCAGATGAGACCAAAATCAAGCTCTTTGGCATCAACTCAACTCGCCGTGTTTGGAGGAGGAGGAATGACCCCAAGAACATCATCCCCACCGTCAAACATGGAGGTGGAAACATTAGGCTTTGGTGGTGTTTTTCTGCTAAGGGGACAGGACAACAGCACCGCATCAAAGGGATGATGGACAGGGCCATGTACCATCAAATCTTAGGTGAGAACCTCCTTCCCTCAGCCAGGGCATTGAAAATGGGTCGTGGATGGGTATTCCAGCATGACAATAACCCAAAACACACAGCCAAGGCAACAAAGGAGTGGCTCAAGAAGAAGCACATTAAGGTCCTGGAGTGGCCTAGCCAGTCTCCAGACCTTAATCCCATAGAAAATCTGTGGAGGGAGCTGAAGGTTCGAGTTGCCAAACAGCCTCGAAACCTTAATGACTTGGAGAGGATCTGCAAAGAGGAGTGGGACAAAATCCCTCCTGAGATGTGTGCAAACCTGGTGGCCAACTACAAGAAATGTCTGACCTCTGTGATTGCCAACAAGGGTTTTGCCACCAAGTACTAAGTCGAAGGGGTCAAATACTTATTTCCCTCATTAATATGCTAATCAATGTATAACTTTTTTGAAATGCATTTTTCTGGATTTTTTTGTTGTTATTCTGTCTCTCACTGTTAAAATACACCTACCATTAAAATTATAGACTGATCATTTCTTTGTCAGTGGGCAAACGTACAAAATCAGCAGGGGATCAAATACCTTTTTCCCCCACTGTATATATTCTAGAAAAATATGGAATAATCTGAACAATCAATTATCTAGTAGCAGGTGGCCAACGTTATGCCTTTATCCTAGACACAGCAGCCTATATAACACGGAGATGATATGCAACAACATAATGAAACCAGTAATAATGTAGCATCAGTCAATCATTCATTACTAATCACATATCACACACGCATGACGCCCTGCTCTCGCGCCCTCGCTGTCACTCAGATTTCAGACACTGTGATTGGCTCGCGATTTCTCTCACGCGCCCGCCCACCCCAGAAACCCCGCCAGAAAATCCGGCTCCTCCCGCTCGCAGCTCCGCACATTTCAGATTTAATTCAGCGAGGAGCTGAGCTGCGAGATCCCCTCCTGTGACTCTTCTGGGACTTTTCGCGCTCGCAAACATTTTTGATTTAATCCTGCCCTTAGTCTTTTGCTGTTACAATGTACAAAGACAGAGTAGGTCCGTATTTTCGGGTGTAGCTCGCACAGTACACGTCTTATGTTTACCCTTTCAACTCTACTTTGTAGAGCCAGCGATTCTGCATTGTTCAGTATATAATATGTCACCATAATATACGATCTCACTGAGATAGAAGAGGACAAAATCGTGCCCCCGTGTTGCATCGTTAACATTAAACAGTAGTAATGCACTCGCGGTGGCACTCGATCTCAGATTGAAATGATTTTCAAATTAAAGCAATAACCCACCACTACAGATTCAGCAACGTCATTGCTGTTGTACCATTGTTCATATTCGTGTATTTATTTTAATAACTTGTATTTTCGTGTTTTGTGAATCACTTTTAATTCTATGTTTTAGTTTCACTTTCGGTTTGTCTAGCTTTTCTCAACGGCTTTCTTTCTGAAACTACCCCTCACTATAACAAATCTCAGTTTATACTATTTGTATTTGCTTGCAGAAGTGTCTGTGTGTTTAAACAGATACTTTCCATTGTAGTACTGTTGCAAGTGACTGATAGTTCTTAGTTTTTACGATGTGCATGCCAAAGATGGCGCCTGAATCTTGTTTTCTCAGTGAAAAATATGATATATGCTGCCACAAGTGGAGACAGTGCATCATTACAGTAAAAAAATTGACTTTTTGTCTAAAACATTTGTTCATTGCGCCCATATTTCTTCACGTAGGAACTTTTCTTATAGAATATTTGTAGAGAACAGTCCACAGATGCTGTATACCAAAGCACACATCAACCAGTCAAATGGTCTATGAGGAGCTGAGGCTCAAGTGTTTTCAGCTTAATTGAAAATTGTGAGCACACCATGTGACTTATCATTTTTTTGATATATCCAAATCAAGTATTTACATAAGCACACTATGTAGAAAAAGTTTCATAACTCAACTCTTTACCATTCCTGATAAAACACTGTTTGAAAACGGTCCAATTTGTTGGACTACATTCAAGATGGCTGCCAAACCATGTGACGTTAGGCCACCATATTGTATTTAAGTGACCATACCATAGCCCCTACACTCATACCATAGTTTGGTGAGTTTTCACCAAGCAGTTCAAAAGTTATAGGCATTTGAAAATATTCTGGCGGAAGAAAAGAAAAATAAATAAATAAATAAATAAGTAATAATAATAATAATAATAATAATAATAATAATAATAATAATAATAATAAAAATCCTTACAACAACAATAGGCTTCCAGGCATCCTGGACCTGGAAGCGTAATAATAAATATATCTGCAAGCAGCAATGCAGGGGGCCAAATACACATCTACACAGTACTAACACAGTCTAATACATTCTAATGTACTTCAAACCTGCTATTTATGACACGTTATGCAATTTAAGCATTGCTTTAAGCATCTCGTTTCATCAATCGTATTGCCTTTAACAAATCTGATGGAGGATCTAGCCAAGGGCATGTGTACAGAATTCCACATCAATCGTACCTGCGGTTTCACAGTTGAAGACGTTTGAAAATTGTCCAAAATCTGTCACTTAAACCAATCTGGCAACCAGCCAGTGACAAATGACTTCCATATTACATATGGCAATTCTCTACACAGCTGTGTATCACTGTATGAAGTGTATTGTTTGTATAAGCTTTTGAAAATAACTGCAGAAACATTTTCATAATAATACTAATGAAATATATTCGTTGCAGACAACTATTGAGGCTTCCAGTCAATAAATGTATGGTTTCACACCCCTAATAATATAAATCAGATGAAAGCAAATTTTGACAAAATCGGAAGAGTTTTCATGTTGAAGTTCCCCCTCTTGTGGTCAAATATGTTGAAGTACAAGCCAGTATTAATCTCAAAAAGTCAACTACCCTGATTAGATTTCAATATATCATTTTTAATTAAATTAGTTTAATAATATAAATAGCTCTGGTATCATAATAAATGAGTAAACACTTTATTCTACAAGTCTCATTTGTGTACTTGTATAGCATAGAACTGCTGCAGCTTTTCAATTCGGAGTTGTCATCCGAACCTCATTTAGTAGCTTAATTTCTGTTTCATTTGGTTGTCACATTGATTACCGATGTGCACGTTATATATAATTATGGCTTGTAAATGCAATGTTTTATACACTGTAAAAAATTAATCATGGGTCTTGTAATTTTCACTAAATGTTTTTACGTAATAATTAAAAATAATGTGTACATTTTATTAATGAAATTGTGGTTTAGTGTTTGATACAAAATATTGAGAAGATTTCACTAATAGAACCAAGAGATACATTTTCCTCTTTTATTTAAGGACATTTCTGCAATTTTAAGGCTTAAGAGAATTAGTTCAATTTTAGTTGCCAATTCTGACGAGCTGATGAGTTGAAACAGGTGTCTTAAATTAACGAAATCCAATATTCCACAAAAAGTGTGACAGGTAAAATGTCTTTCTCTCTAGAGATCAGTATGGATTGAAAGGTTTGTTTGATGTTGGCTTGAGAAAGAATAGCCAAAAGATAGATAGATAGATAGATAGATAGATAGAATTAGATAAGTGCTGATTGGCTCGCAAATAGAACCTTATAGTACGAAGTTTGAGGTCAACTTTGTAGACAGAACCTTTTTGTTTTCTAAATAAAAAGTCCAAAACTGAACCTTATAATTCCAAGGGGATGAACTTGAACAATACTTTTTTACAATTAAATTGTCTAAAACTACTGTGAAAATATTTAACACAAATAAGACTTTTGTCAGCCACTATATTAAAAAAGGTAACACTTTATTTTGGTGGTCCACTTTAGAAATTCTACTGATTATAAGTAACTTTGCAACTACGTGTTAACGTAATCTATTAACCCTAACCTAACAGTTTACTTGCAGTCTACTAATACTCTAATGAGAGTAGTTACTTACAGTTAGTAGAATGTCTAAAGTGGACCATCGAAATAGTGTAACAAAAAAAAAAAAATGTAGGTTATATCTTTCAGTCCTCAAACCCAAAAGGCGTGATGTAAGGCAGAGTGTAATCTCATTTACAGAGACCAGCTAGTAAGAGCTGTGTGAGTAAACCTCACTCCACTTGGCCTCAAGACGTGCCCCAGTGACTGATGCTAGAGGCTATGATCTTTAGCGTCCTTGTTAGTGCACCCACCTCCAATGCCGGTGAAGCTGGTTCGAATTCTGCTTGGAGCGGTGCAAGTAGGACCAGTTACATTTACAGATTGGGATCAACATCAGTGTTAAGGTGCAAAGCTTCAGTTGAAGCAACCCTTCGGATCCCAGTGAATCAGGCACCCCAGTGAGCGCTTCCAGTAACAGTTTAGACTCTCAGCAGGAGACAGGCCCGGGAAATAAAGTCACTGACACAATGTCAGTTTGTTTATCTTCGTTTATTGAAAGTTTCACACAGCCTTTTATACATCTACAAGCAATATTTCATAGGTGGTTCGGGGCAGTCCCGAACCTGAATGAAATTTTCTTTGCATATGTCCCAGGGCAGTTCCGAGACACAGGAAGAAATAATTGATAAGGTATTCTTTATAATTGGGAAAACAACTTTACCCCAACTATCAGAATAAGTAAACTGAAAATTAGAATTAATGTGGGGGCTGTTTTACATTCTGAATGCACTATATTCCTCATGTAAACATGGTTAATTTGCAGTTTTCCCCCCTACACTGGTGTCACCAAATGTATTTTTTTTTCTTTACCCTGAATACACCCTCTGTCATTGGTGAAACTATATTTGAGCTTGTTATTTTGACAGTGTGTGCCGTCCACTGAAACATATTTTTTTGTTTTAGTGTTTACAAAGAAATTTAGAATTTTAAGCTGTTATTAGAAAAATGTTTCAAAATGTTTGTTTACAACCGTACACAAATAAACTTTATAATTATGGACAGATATATAATGATAGAGAGACAGACAAGATAAAAATACTTATTTAATGGTTGTTTTACAGTGCGACAATACAGATGTACAGCAAGATCTCCTGCCGCAAATAATGAAAATTGCCATCTGCAAGAGGGATGATCAGGAGGACGTCAGCATCATCTTGGAGGGGGTGCAAGTCATGGCTGGCTTGGAAAATCTGTCTAGAGCCTGTGCTGTTTTTCTTGGACTGACGTATGCACTAAACCTCACCTACTCGAAAGAACTGAGGCACACATTTGAGGCCTTTCAGAAGCTCTTCTTAGAACTGGATGTGTGCAAGTTTTCCCCCAAATTACTAACACTTAAAAACAAACTCATGTCTTAGATTGAGAGGCAAAGCATTATTACCAAGTTCTGGTGGAAAAAAAACTGCACTGATTGAGCGTTTGATACTGTTCTACATAAATGGTTTTATACATTTTGCTACAAGTTGTTATTTGTATGCACATGTTTTTGTGTAACAAAATGATGTTTCTCAATGACATGGGAAATGTAAACTTTTTTTTTCCATGTCTTAAAACTGCTGCTTACATTTTATATATATTTGTTATTTATGGTTACAGTCCAAAAAGACAATAAAAGCATGTTTGTCAACAAAAACTGCATTTTGTATTCATTATTATGTTAACCTGAAAAAGGCAGTACATTTTATAATTAAGTCATTTTAATTAATACAAATGAGTAAATTTTACTTGATTAATTTGTGAGAAAACATAAAATAAAAAAGATTAAATTAAATTAATTGTGTGCCATAGACTAAATAATTTAGGAAATTTTACTTAATTTATTTGGGTAGATTTCGCAAAAAAACTAAACTTTAAAAAATATGTGTAATAATGTTACCATAATTTTTTTAAGTAGATTGCATGTAACATTTTTTACAGTGTACAATTCCAGCTTGTAAAAGCAATGTTTTTCATAAAGCGAGAAATATGTCCAATTACTAATATCAAGCGCCTCAATGAGCAGGTCCGTTTATTCGATTGTAGCTCGCACAGTAAACGTCTTATGTTCGCCCTTTCAATTATATTGAATAGAGCCAGCGATTCTGCACAGTTCAGTATACAACATGTCACCATAAGTTACGATTTCACTGAGAGAGAAGAGCACAAAATCGCCCCCGTGTTGCATCGTTAACTATTTAACCAGGAACTGATGCATGGATCCAGCCAATCTCAGTTTGAAATGATGTTCAGTTGACAGCAATAATCCACCACTACAGATTCAGCAACATCACCGCTCTTGTACCACTGTTGATTTTCATGTATTTTATGTATTTTACATGTGTATTTATGTTTCATGTGAATCACATTTAATCCAATT
This sequence comes from Amia ocellicauda, assembly GCF_036373705.1. NCBI lineage: Eukaryota > Metazoa > Chordata > Actinopteri > Amiiformes > Amiidae > Amia > Amia ocellicauda. The sequence continues at coordinate 60,739,249 of NC_089851.1, read as the reverse complement.
TTTTAGTTTCACATTTGTTTTCTCTTGCTTCTCTTCAAGGTTTCTCTACAGCTGAAATAATCCCTAATTTAAACACATTTACACTATTTGTATTTGCAGACAGAAGTGTCTGTGTGTTTAAAATAATAGTTTCCACTCTAATACTGTTGCAAGTGACTGATAGTGTTTTGTTGTTACGATGTACATGCCCAAGATGGCCGCTTCATTTTTTTTTATCTCAGTGCTGTTTGTGGTATATGCTGCTACCAGTGGTGACAGTGTGTTATTGCAGGCTTAAAATTGAACAAAATGTACAGTAAGTCAAAATATTTTGTTCATTACTGCTATGTTTCTTCATGTAGGAATTGTCTTTTAGAATATGTGTAGAACACAGTCCAAAGATACTGTATACCAAAGCACACATCAGCCAGTATAAGGGTTTATGAGAAATCGAGGCATAATCCAAGATTGTTGCCACACTGTGTGACTTATCAATGTTTGGTAATACACATTTCAAGTACTAACATCAGAGTAGTAATGATGGCACTTTATGTCAAAGTGACAGGTGGCCCCGCCCCTACTCAGAAGCCCCATGGGCTGGGAAACCCGCCTTACCCAGAAGCCTCACGGGCCATGAAGCCCCTCCTTACCCAGAAGCCCAATGGGCCAGGAAGCTCCTCCTTACCCTGTACCCTTTGATCCTCTCCTGTCAGCCATCTTGTAAGAATACAGGTTTTACCCTTTGACCCTCTCCTGTCAGCCATCTTGTTTGGATGACCGTGATCTTGTTAGGATGGCAGCCATCTTGTTTGGATGACCTCCATCTTGTTAGGATGACAGGCATTTTGGAAAGGGCACAGGTCATCTTGACAAGTGTTCGCCGCCATCTCACCCTGATGGTGTATGTGTGTGTGTGTGTGTGTGTGTGTGTGTGTAATGTTTAAGAGTTTAAACTTATTATTATTTGTGTTAGGTTATGTTTTATGATTAGGTTTGGTACGATAAGTTGTTACCAAAATAAAATACATTAAAATAAAAAGAGAACAACAACATAAAGTTTTAATAAAAAAGTATTTTAAACTGTGTTTAGTGATGTGCATGTGATGATTTTAGGTTATATATTTTATGATTGTTTTTGGGGTGGTATAAAATAAAATAAATTAAATTAGAAAAAGAGAACAAAATAAAGTTTTGATCAAAAAAGTACTTACCCAGAGTGGAATTCCAACCCACACAGACATACATCTATTAGATCTTAAGTCCAATGCCTTAACCACTCAGCCACCTGGGTGTTACTATTTGGTATAAGTTACTAAGTTGAAGGGTGTATTCATTAATCACGAGAAAATGAACCATGAAGAGAGATTAAAAGAGATCTATTATACGCCTAAAGAAGCCGGTCGTTTTGGAGGACTCGATACACTGCTGAGAAGTGCCAGAGCAAAGGGTGACCGTATAAAAAGAGAACATGTTTCACAATGGTTATCGGATCAATATACATACACAGTGCACAGACCAGCGCGGGTGAGGTTTAAGAGGAACTTGACACTGGTACAAGACATTGACTGGCAATGGCAGGCAGACCTGGTGGAAATGGGTCAGTTCTCAAAGTTCAACAACGGTATGAAATACATTCTAACCTGTATAGATGTGTTGTCCAAATACGCCTGGGCAGTACCATTAAAAAACAAAATGGGTCAGCAAGTGTGTGCCGCCTTTAAAAGAATATTCACCCAAGGGCGCGTTCCAAAGAAACTGCAGACAGATCAGGGGAAAGAATTCCTCAACCATGGTTTTCAAAGTCTTCTCAAGCAATACCAAATTGTACATTTTGTGACAAATAGTAAAGTGAAAGCCAGTGTGGTAGAGAGATTCAATAGGACTATAAAATCGAAAATGTGGAAGTACTTTAGAGCTGTTTCACAGTTACAATCACACATTCCATAGAACTGTCAAGGAACGACCAGTAGATGTCACCCATGACAATGCCCTGAGGGTGTGGAGGACTGTGTATGGGTCATTTGTAAAAAGCAAACCTTCAAAATTTAAGTTTAAAGAAGGTGATCATGTGAGGGTGTCGAGAATAAAAGGGAAATTTGAAAAGGGGTATGAGCAAACATTCACAGATGAAATATTCATAGTTAAAGAATGTGTGCCTGGATTAAGGCCTATTTACAAACTAAAAGATTATGCTGGTGACGACATAAAAGGTCAGTTTTACACCGAAGAGTTACAAAAGATAAACCCAAATGGTGACAGAGTCTATCGAATACAGAAAATTTTAGACTCCAGAGGCCGTGGCCGGGGTAAACAAGTTTTAGTCAAATGGCTGAGTTGGGGAGTTAAATTTAATAGTTGGATCAAAGCTTCAGAGGTGAAAGACATAGCCCCGGGGGTTGTGAGAGGATAAAAAATTAGTGAAAATGGATTTTACCTGACTTTTACCAGTAATGCCTCGGAGACACTATTTCCTAACAACAAGAGCTCCAACTTCACTGACCATCTAGCCAAATCCATCGATCTACCAGGTAAATGGGAGGTAGGGATGGTGGAGATGCACTACCCCATGACCATCAATACGTTTGACAGGAAACAGAGCTTTGAATTGCATTCTGAGACAACCGATACAAACTGGTATTATGAAATATCACAAGGCTACTATAAAAACATTGATGTATTGTTAACAGCCATGAATAATGCTGTCAAGGCCGTCCCCACATTGCCCAAGGTATACTTTCAATACAACTATATTAGAAGCGTGAGGCTTTTCAGGGATTCGACTTTATTGTTTTTTACCACGGGCCAGCTAGCACATGTCTTGGGGTTCATTCCCGAGAAGGGGGGGGGGGGAAATCGCCCCAGCCTGCGGATATTACAGCGGGTTTTAACCACATGTATGTTTATACCGATATAATTGAACACCAACTAGTGGGTGACATGTATGCCCCGCTTCTGCGCTGTGTACCTAAAAAAGGGGAAGAAGGCAAGTTTGTTACGCTGTTATATGATAAGCCCCACTATGTCCCCCTGAGCATGGATCAATTCGACACCATCAGCACTGAAATAAAGACTGACCAGAACGGACATGTGACATTCGCATACGGCAAGGTGATAGTGAAGTTGCATTTCCAACCTGTTAGATACAACCACTTTTAAATCATGGTGATTGTTAAAAACTATGGAGACCCGCACATGTATAGGAACTACTACAAGTATCAGGCGGGTAACGGCCTCCCCGGTTTCGCCGGGATGCCAGTACAATACGGTGCGGGGGTAGCTGGTAGCTATGCCTTTTCTGAGACGCGGATTAGAAATTGTCAAACCACACGTCAAATTGGCTGCCAGAAACATAGCTAAAGATGTGGTCGGGTAGGTTACAAGTGCGGTGCCCAGTAGAATTCATGCTCCGAAAGGTCAGGAGAGGCATTAAAAGGAAAAGAACGACACCACTGGGGCTCACAGGACCGCCGGCCCCTGTTAAAAGGACTATACAGAAGAAACACAATCATAAGAGAAACGGGGCTGGTAAGAAGAGGAGCTCCAGGCAACAACATCACGGGGATATATTTTAAACATGGCTTTCGTTCACTGTAGTTCTGAGGAGTGCACCAAATCTGAACTGGACCTTTTTCAGCTGGTGCCCACACAGACCAGCATTGAGAAGAGTTTCTATGTGGAGGTGCCCCCCCTCACAGCGCTCTCTGACAATGCCCCACTGGAATTCTACATCACTGGAAACGGAGAAGACTATCTAGATCTGAACAACACGATCATCTACCTGACTTGTAAAATTACTAAGCATGATGGCACTGATCTGGCCCAGGATGATCGGGTGGGCCTGGTAAATTACCCCGTGGCCTCCCTTTTCAGCCAGGTCGACATCACAATCGGTGACAGACTTATTAGCCAGAGCAACAACTGTTATCCATACAGGGCTATAATAGAATCCATTCTCAACTACAGTGAAAGCACTTTGAACACACAGTACTCAACAGGCCTTTTTGTCAAGGACACAGCCGGCCAGCATGAAGTAACCGCACTGAACGGGACAAACCTGGGGTTCAGAAATAGAGCGGCCTATACAGCAGGAAGCCGAAAACTAGAATTGTTGGGTTGTATTCATGCAGACATGTTTTTTCAAGACAAATTAATGCTGAACGGCGTTGATATAAAAATTCAACTCACCCGTAACAGAGAAGCGTTCTGTCTCATGAGCAACGCTGAGGATTTCAAACTGTCGGTTCTCTCAGCAGCTGTGTTTGTGAAGAGGGTCCGGGTGGCCCCCGCTGTCAGGCTGGGTCATGCCGATGTGCTGCAGGTGGCTAATGCAAAATACCCTGTAGATCGGGTTCATATGAAAGTGTTCAGTCTGGCCAGAGGAAGCAGGGTCTGCAACCAGGAAAATGTGTTTCTGGGACAATTGCCTAAAATAATAGCAATTGGTTTTGTGGATAAACCCCTTCTACTTTAAACATTGTGATATTAATTTCCTGGCCCTGTAAGTAGATGGGGAGCAGATCCCTACTAAACCGCTACAACCGGATTTCGCAAATGATAACTTTAACCTGGTGGAAACAGCCGGAAAGCACCTCAAAGACAAGCCTCTGGTAGTGGACCGTAAGGAGTTTGCCAGAGGTTACACACTGTTTGCATTTAACCTCAGCCCGGATCAAGAGTGCACTGGGTACTATTCGCTCATAAAAACAGGGAACCTGAGAGCAGAAATTAGTTTTGCCCAGCCATTACCAACCACCGTGAACATGATAGTGTATGCTGTTTTTGACAACATTGTTGAAATTAACATTAATCATTATTAAGATAAGTCCTTTACGACTACAGTTGAAAAACGATTGCCTTGTGGCTTTCAATACTCTGGTCATGAATACGCAACAGATTGGGGCCATCATGACTAAGGACAGTTACACAACAGACTATTTTCTGGGTGTGTTTCCATCTGACGAGCTCCCCAAATGGTCAGGAGTCCACAGGCCGGCCTGTTTCGTCATCAACACACATCCGCATGACCGACCCGGGGAGCACTGGCTTGCTATCTATCTAGGAGGAGATGGAAAGGCCGAATTCTTTGATTCTTACGGATTCCCCCCCAATGCTCCTTTTTTCCCTAAATCAATCATGCGTTTTTTAAACACAAACTCAGTGTTAACAGTGTTAACTCCAGACAGTTGCAGGATGCTTTATCCAAAACATGTGGAAACCACTGTGTGTATTTTTTACAACAGCATTGTAAGGGGATAGCTTATAATCAGATATTGGATTTGTATTCTGAAGATTTAATTAGTAATGACAACATGGTAATGCAGTTTGTGAAAAGTTATAACAGGAGAACGAGACCTATGTATCTGTTTAAGCTTCATGTAAATGAGAATTGTCAGATGTGTAACCGAATGCATGATTTTAGGATCTGTCATAATTGCTAAATCAGTCATGAACAGAAATAAACAATGTTAGAACAGTGTATGAATAACACTATAGACACTATAGAATGATAGAATAATGCTTGTGTGTATGTTTGTGTGTGTGCGTTTCAGCTTAATGACGTGGCATTCTCATATATGTAACGCCTGCTAACCTGATAATAAAATATTATATACACATGAATTCTGTTTATATGTAGTTAATAAATCCATACATACAAACACCATTGTTTATCACGCGCTACATTTTTTATTCAGCACACACAAAAACCAAATAAACTAAAACAGTGAAACACCACTGATAATGTTCTTTGACATACAAACACAATAATAATAATAATAATAATAATAAAAATAATAATAATAATACATTTTTTATTATCAGAATCACACAAGGATTTAACATTTTACAGATAACATCAATGTATGTATTTCTATAGCCTATATATAAACAAACAACAACCAAAATAATAATACAAAAAATAAAACCATGAGGACCCGCTTTACAGAGACAGCCATGGTAATTTCCCAAACAGCCGATGCTTTTTAGCTGGCTGGTCTCTTTGTGGTGTTTCGGGTGGGGCAGCCGCCCCCTCCATCGGAATATCAAAGTCTGGTTCAGGAGAAATAGGATTTCTCTGTATAGACATAGAACTGTCTCTAGTAGGTGTTGTTTTCAGTTTCTCCAACACCTCCCTGTTTATTCTGTTAGACAGTACCGAACCGGGGATGTTAATCTCCGCCATCGCCATCATAAAACTGCCCCAGCCTTTGGGGGCTCTTCCTGTGGCCAGCGTGTGCGGCTGTGTGACAGCCCTAACCAGATCAATCACATGAGACCCACGAACAGGGCCCCCCTTGTACACAAATTCCCCATTCTCATTCCAGCTAGCTATAGAATTGTTGGACACCATTTCGGCATTTTTATTTTGCTTTTGTGGGATAGCGTCTAAAATATAATCGAAAACAGGCTCTGTGTGCGGTTTTTCGGCCGGGGTATCGGTGTCAGGCATCTGCAAAGTCAAAGTGGCTTTTTCAGATTCTGCCTGCCGCGTCAGGGCCAAGTACCTCTGCAGCGCTTTGTCATATTCACCCAATTGAGAGCTTTGCAGAATATCTTTCATTTCACCATCCAATTTATATGTGGCTATTTTTCTGATGTCATGTTCAACTGGAAAGTCCTCTTTAATTTGGCCCATCTGTTTCTGAGGTACTAGATACATTTTCTCAGTGAATTGCATTTTCATCTGGTCAGTAAGCCGGTAATGAGGGGAATGGCAATACTTAGCAAATTACCGATAAACCCCCCAGACTGATTCAATAGATTTCTCTTTCTATTAACAGACACTGTCTTTTTACTAAGTGTTTTTATAATGTGGCCACTTTTCTTGAGTTTCTGAAATTGTTTAGCGCTCAAGCGGATGTTTCCTTTCAGTGTATTTAGAGCGATTTCTGACACGGCCTGTACCAGGTCGCTTCCAGCGGCGCACAGAATGGCCTTGTTGCGGCTTGGCTTTAACCAGCAGCTGCAGGAGAGCCAGTTTTCTCTTCATACGCAGTGACATACTGACAGCCAGAGTCACAGACAGCAAATGTGCTCAACGCTGGAAAACCAGCGGCTTTTACTTTCTTTGTTTTTTAAACACATAAACCACCGGGATGTCAGGGGGGAAAAGACCCGTCCTTAAACGGTATTCATCAGGGGTCTTTGACATGACATCGACAAATAAGTATCCGAAATACTTCTTGGTGGCATCTTCAAAAGCTTCCAAAAAATATTGAGATTTGCCTGGATACATCTGTCGAGCTAACGTTGTAATCTGTAATTTATCTCTCGGTCTTTTGCAGTGTTCTCATCTCAAAGTGCCAGTCACGTTTAACACGTACTATCCCCGGTTGCCGCAGTGCAATATCTTTTATTTCACCATTTGCACCAGCCTACTTATCCGCACAGTCAAGTATCAAATCTTTTAGGCTATCGACATTAATGTTCTCACTATTAGCCACGTTTAATGTGATACCCTTTACCTTGATACAGGCTTTCCCTCCTGAGAGCTTATATCCATAGGATTTAGGTCCTGTTGCAACAAACTCTGTAATGTGCTGATCCGGAGGCAGCTCACTTGTCAATTGACCCAGATAATCTCCTAACTTGGGGTCCCACTGTCCTGGTCTGCTTACATAAATGATTGAATCAGTGTCATAATACAAACAACGACCATGTAATGAATCCAGAAGAGAGTACAGTTCTCACCTAGCATAGGCGGTGGTGAAACTGGCAATACAAATATTTACATTTGAAAGCTGTGTGTAGTGCTCTTTTCCCCGTTTCCAGGTGACACAGGCACATAAAATCATCGTCATCATCAATAAAATCACAAGACAGGACCTCGTGGTATGGGGCAAACACGTATTTAAATAATTCGTTGGGGTCTCTCACAATACTGGTGTTTTGTAAATCTGGTCGTTGTCCAAATTTTCCCCATAAAGAATTCAAAAAAAGTTTTGAAATCTGTCTTTTGGCCGGATTCTTAGTAATGTTGTAATGGTCCAAGTGTACCCCCTCTCTGTCATGATACTCTCTGATGTAGTGTTCACGGTCTGTGTCATTTTTGCACCACTGGGGGTAGCCTGAAGCTTCGTGTTTGCCTTTTAAATGCGTTTTAATATATTCACTAAACAACGTGTTGGTCGAGTGCTTAAAGTGCCAGATCTCGTATATTTCTGCTATTCTGTAACCCTTATCTACAGCAGACAGCAGCTCTGGCGTGCACCAGACACTGGTAAGCGCTCTCTGCTCGTCGCTGTTTGTTCAGGGGGAGCCCTGCTGGGTGTCAGCGCACGTCCGACAGAGTGTAAAGAACAGTTTTTTACCAACTCTGGTCGGTAGCACAGGGAAAAACAACCTTCTAGGAGGGTAAACTTTGACTTTTGCGAGCCCAAAGTAATTTTGTAAATCTTCAAAGCCCTTCAATATTATATCCGGGTGACCAACGGGGTACAATTTGGTTTTATTTACAAACGGGTACAGACTGGTGAAATCATAGTAACGGAGTTCCTAGCCAGGTTTTGGTTGATAATACAGGGTCACTGCATTCGTCCACCCACCGAATAGAGACTCCCTGGGGTCTAAAGGCGCTGGTAACTGTGATTCGGAAATAAATGCCCTAACATCCTGGTCTTCATTCAGCATTGTCTTCCATTTGTGTTCCCACATCACTGTAACATCAAACCCTTGTAATTTTAAGAATTCGGTTTTATACATTGTCTTTTGATATAGCCAGCCGAATGTTGTTTTTGTCACACTGTTAACGTCATTTTCGCTATAACAGGTATCGCAACCATGAAAAAAACATCCATGGTACTCAAAAGCAGTGTACACACCGTTTATTACTGCAAAACCATCTAGATAGTACGGGCCAAATTTATGCTCACCACCCAGCTTTAGTGCGTGTTGTATACTGATGTTGTCTGTGTGTTCAGTATACATGAGCCACTGAATAGCGGGGGTCGAGAACCGCTTTTTCTGGTTGTGATAATTGTCGTGCGGGACTAATGCTATGGTCTGCGGTCTGAGAAACATGTACCGGTACATGGTCATACACACAGAGGCTAATGTGATGTACTGAATTGGGTCAAGACTGACTTTAATCAGGTCTGAATCAGGGTCAGACGGACACTTCAGACGTATCTGCTCTGTCATACTTAATATCTCGTTTCTAAATGTAGAACAAGCTTGTCTCAGTATGTCCACGTCCTGTCTACAATACCGCTTCAATTCATCGAGTTTGTGCTCATCGTACCATTCCTGAAACTGTGTTTTATCAGCACCCATCATGTAGTCTACCCCGTAAAATTGTTCAGCGGGTAAGGGTCCTACATAATTTTGGTTTGCGACCGTGTTAAAGAAGTGTGGGAAATGGCCTTTCTCACCCTCAAACCCCATTGCTTTTGGCATATTGCTCAGTTTCAGAGGCAAGAAATGTAATGAATCAATGAACCTGATGTTCAGAGCGGTCACTGTCATGCACATAATTTTACCTCCTTGTGTGATGAAGTGTGTAGCAACCTTTCCACGTATGAGCTCTCTAATGACCAAGTAGTTATCATAGCCTTTACCATTGTGTGAAATAAAAGTGTAGTTTTTAAAACACGTGTCAATGAAACATTTCACAAAGTCAGATAAGCAAGAATCCCCATAAAACTCCCATGTGCGTTTGTTGTTTATGTGTGAGGCATAAACATAATTTGGGATGTGTGTCCTGTTTCTTGCATGCATTCAAAATCAAAGAAAATGTATTTTTCCGATTGTTTGGGGATGTTTATTATGCTCATGTAGCATACATGATTGTCAGGTGTCTGGATAACACTTTTACAGCGCGGAAAGAGCTTTTCTTCACAAGTGTGCATTATTGGGAGAAAAGTCCGGCACTCTGTACAGTAAAAGTGTTGAACACACTGAATCTCTTTGGTGGCAGCTTTAGCCTTGTGTCTCCTGAGACAGACACCACCTCTACAGAATATTTTACATACATCGCATCTGGTGATGGTCTCTTTAACCTCAAAACAGTGGGGGTCTAAACACGCTCTGCACAAATTCCGACACGTGTGACTATTTTTATGCCCATATACTGCGTGGCAATAATCACAGAAATAGTTAACACCTATAAATGTTCTGATGTTTAAAACCCCGTAGTAATGCTGTTTGTGAAGTAAAACAAACATCTGTGCATTCTTTCCCTTTCCACAGGCGGTACACACTGGCGGCAAAACATAAATTGTTACCTTGGTTTTTGAAATCAGTGAGGCATGCCCTTTTCTTGTCTATTATCTTGCAAAACAAAATACCTTTTATACGTCTCCGTACCCCACCTTGCATATTAGGATTTCGGTGTGACTTTGCAGTAAATTAGCTATGCTCTCTAGGAAATCTGTTTCATCCAGCTCCCCCAAATGTTGCCTCCTCTAACAGAAAGCATTATTTAATGACCCCGAGCTCAGTCTAAGCTGTACAAAATCATTAGGACCCACATTGTGTGATATTTCATTTAACAGCCCTTGCACAGCAAAAGTACGATTCTACCAGATCCAGATTCACAAACCTGAATTCTTCATAAAACTCCATTCCCCGGAACCTGTTAAGTTCCCGGTCATAGTGACGAATACGCTCCAAAAACACCCGAGGCGGGTCCCCGCCATCACCACCCTCAACCATTTGTTCAGCATTTTCATTATTCACCTCTAACATTGCTACATCACCACCCCCAATCTGATTATCATTATTATTCGCTTCTAATGCTTACCCATCAGACACGTGCAAATCTATATATTCCTGAATTTCCAAGTCTGGTTGGTTATTATTATCAGCTTCTAATGCTAATTCATTAGATTAATTAGATTAATCTAACAGATTAATTTTAACAGATTAAAATACTGTTTGTGCCTGCTCTGCTTTTCTGTGCAATAAGACATTATATTAATTCCTAAATTTTTTCAGAGAAAGAAACCCCCGGGGCCCCTGGAATTACGTTTACGTATGTTTGAGGAATCTATGTTTGAAGATGTCATCCTCACTCTAATAGCTCACAAGTTTGGTGATTTGTATGATACTGGTAATTCTGATGTGAAATCGCTAGTTGCTGATGTTGAAAAAACAGTGGCGTCCCTCCCCAATGTGCTCAAGAGAATGCTGTATAAAGAGACACATCCTGGTGAATCTGCTTTTACATCTGTCCAAAAAGTTCTGCACAGTTCTTTTGGAAATACTATCCCTATCATGACCAAACCCAATTTCTACACTGTGCTAGACAGAATAGTGTCACTGCCCTGGCCAATAAACAAGTAGAGGGAGTAGCTAGTGCAGTACAGTTCAGTTGTTTCTTCCTGGCTGCTGTAGGTGTTGGGGAAGCGGGATCATTGGTCACCCGAGTCAGTATCTAATCTCACTGTCTACATCTGACTTGATGCCTTGTTGTCATTTTTAGAGCTGTCACAATAAAATATTGACATTGAAATATATTTTACTGAGTCTCATATTTTGAATGTCTATACCTTTTCTTTCTCTTTTATTTTTCCAACACTGTACCACCCCAAAAATAATCATAAAATATATAACCTAAAATCATCACACGCACATCACTAAACACAGTTTAAAATACTTTTTTATTAAAACTTTATGTTGTTGTTCTCTTTTTATTTTAATGTATTTTATTTTGCTAACAACTTATCATAACAAACCTAATCATAAAACATAACCTAACACAAATAATAATAAGTTTAAACTCTTAAACATTACACACACACACACACACATACACCATCAGGGTGAGATGGCAGTAAACACTTGTCAAGATGACCTGTGCCCTTTCCAAAATGCCTGTCATCCTAACAAGATGGAGGTCATCCAAACAAGATGGCTGTCATCCTAACAGGATTACGGTCATCCAAACAAGATGGCTGACAGGAGAGGGTCAAAGGGTAAAACCTGTAACCTAACAAGTTGGCTGACTGGAGAGGATCAAAGGGTACAGGGTAAGGAGGGGCTTCTTGGCCCGTGGGGCTTCTGGGTAAGGCGGGGCTTCCCAGCCCATGGGGCTTCTGGGTAGGGGTGGGGCCACCTGACACTTTGACATAAAGTGCCATCATTACTACTCATAAGCGCAATATGTACAATATCTTTCCCGTTCCTGAGAAAACTATGTTTGAAAACTGTAATTGTTTGCCTGGACTACAATCAAGATGACTACCAAACCATGTGACATTATGCCGCCATTTTGCGATCTAGTGACCATGCCATAGACCCCTACATCCATTCAAAGTCTGGTGACTTTTTTGACTGCGGTTCAAAAGTTATAGGCATTTGAACATATTCTGGTGGAAGAGAAGAAAAAATAAGTATAATAATAATAATAATAATGACCAGTAACAATCAGTCCAATACATTCTAACATAGTTCCATACTGCACCATATGCATTTATTTGCAACTTGACCATCTCTGAAATTTGATTGGCTCATGGCGGCCATTTTGTTTTCTCAATCAACTTGCCTTGAACAAATCTGATAGAGGAGCTAGCCAAGGTCACGTGTACAAAATTTCATATCAATCAGACCAACCATTTCGGAGATGAAGATCTTTGAAGATTCTTGGCCAATCCAATATGGCTGCCAAACCATATGACTTATTGACTTGTTTTGAACAAATCTGAATTTAGGCCATAACATAACATCACACACCAAGTTTCACATCTGTCCCGTCTGCGGTTTCGGAGAAGAAGATTTTTGTATATTTTCCAAAATGTGTCACTTAAGCCACTATGGCCACCAGACCATGTGACATATGGCCTCCATATTGAATATGGCATAGTACTACATAGCCATCTATCACTGTATGAAGTTTCATGAGTTTTCATCAAGCATTGGTTTCTATAGGCTTTTGAAAAGATACTGCTGAAAAATAATAATCCTAACAATAGGGTTCCAGCAACTTCGTTGCTTGGCCCCCAACTTTTGAGGCTTCCAGGTGCTTGGAGTCGAGAAATGTATGGCTTCAGACTCATAAAAATATGAATCAGATGAAGACACATGTTGACAACAATTGTTGCTTAAAGGTTTTGGTAAGTAGAGTATTCAAGGTCAAGTTCCCCCTCTTGTGGTCTAATATTTTAAGGAACAAGCCATTTCAATCTCAATAAACCATCTACACTTATTTGATTGAAATGTATCAATTTAATTACATTAGTAGTACCATCAATACTTCTAATATCATAATATAGTAGTAAACACTTTATTCTCTAAGTTTCATTTTGTGTACTTTAAAACACAATCTAACCATTTAAGTAGCTTTAGATTGCTGCTGCTCTCCATTTTTCCATTTACCTTCTCAAGCTTATTTAGTTGCATACCTGGTGTTTCATATAGTTATCACGTTGATTTCTGATGTATGTGTTATATATATTTACAGCTGGAAAAGCAAAGTATATCACTAAGGAGCAAATAGCTCCAATTAGTTTTTACTATTGCGCCTGACCGAGTATGTCCGTATGTCCGTATGTTGTCTTATGTTCAACTCTATAGATCCAGCGATTAAATTATCCATTACAGAAATTATCCATTAGGACAAGGCACATCAGGAGGTCTGTGCAATAGGAACAGTCTGGACACCATTTTAAGTTCCGAACGGAATTAACGTCTTTACTATCTACATATTTATTTATTTATTTATACATTGTTTTTTTTTTTTTTTTTTTTTTACATTTTGGCACAAATTATCCTCCATACTATCCATGACAAAATTAAAAATAAATACATGGAGAAAATAATAAATACATGAATTAATGTGGAAATAAATAGATGGATAAATAAACAGATTTTGAATTAAATACAATAATAAATACATCTCCATGTATTTATTAGAACATGTATTTATTTATTTCAACATTTATTTATTATTTTCACTGTGAATTTGTTTTAAATTTTAATTACAGTGAAAATAATCAATACATTAATACATAAATACATGTTCATATGGACATTTATTTATGTCAACACTACTACATTTATTCATTTATTTATGTAATGTGAAGCGATTCAAGTAATGAATAAACAATGTATTTGCTAAAATAAGTTTTTCTTAAACTTTAAGGGGAACTGCACCACAATTTTATCTTAATTCTGTTATTTGTATAAATTGTTTTAAATATAGCAATGTCACAAATGTCTGAAGTGAAGATATATTTATTAATATGATTTTCTTAAGGAATAGGTGGCCATTTTCTCTCCACCAGACCCTCGGTAACAGTCTGTACTAGTATGTGTAAGACCTGTAGGCAATACAAAGTAAAAGCATAATAATAATGATGATATTATTTATAACTAGAATGCTAAAGTTCCATGAGAAACATTGTGGAAGTACAGTAAGCAGTATGTTTCAGTGTACATGTAATATATTAAGTACTATAGTACATCACAAGGTACTACAGTAAACTATAGTATACAACAGGGTAGTTCAATATTTGTCTAAGTACCGTAGGAGGCACTATAGTACATTACAAGATACTATAGTATATCACGTAACAAGAGTATACTGTAGTATAACAGTGTACTATCGTATGTCACACATTATTCAGTATACCATAGTATAAAAGTTTAGTGTGGTATACAACAGTGTCCTACAGTATTTGTTGTACTACTGTAGTAAGTACTATAGTATAATTGTATTGTTTTATTGTCTATCTTAATTGTAGTTTTAATATTTAATTAACTATATTTTCTTGTAAAGAGCTTTGCGATACACTATGAAATTTCCATGGAATCCGAATGTGTTCAATTTCGTTGGATTTCATGAAATCCGAATGCATGAAATTGCATGATTTAATCAGGTGAATACAGATTAAATCGTGATGCAATTGCATGCTATATAAAGGGTGTTTGGGAGCGAGACTACATGGTGAAGTTTTGAGTTTTGAAAGAGAAAAGCAAGATCAAGAGTGTAAATATGTATAGGAATATTTAGTTATGGCAGCTTCTGCCATGCTGTACATTGGCAAAAAGAAGATGGCTTCACTCACATCTATGCAAGTGTACACTCAGTATTTGTTGCAGAAATTAATGAAAGCAATACTAGTTTCAGTACTGTACTTCGCAAAAACATATTTGCATATTTGTTCAAAACTTGTACTTTAATATTTTTGCGATATCTAACACTGATAGTCCTACATTGTTTCATGTGTGCATGTATTTAAACAAAACAGAAACAAACAAAAAACAACATTGTTCTCTTTTCTTTGCTAAAACTATTTTTGTTACATTGAATCAGGGGTATGCATACATCTGGAAGGCACACTATATGTAATGGTAAGTTACAACAACATAAATGACACAGTATATATATATATATATATATATATAATCATCACAGTATAGTTCTTAAAAGATCATTTATCAAGCAGATTTAAACAAATTAAAAATGTCTATTATAATGACTGGCTAGTATACAGTACGCACTAGAAGCACCGACATTTCAAACTACCTACAAGAGCCAAAACTATAGTATAATAATGATCAAATAAAAAACTTAATAAAAAAAGCTAAAATGCTGTAGGCATATTTAATACATATATTTAGGAAAAGTCAGGAATTGGTATCCATAGTGTATTCAGGAACACATAGTAATTCAAATTAAATCAGTCAAACTGACCAGCCGTGCACTTCTAGAGTTAAATTATAAAGGCAAATCATGCAAAAGATCACATCACGTGTACAGTATCAGCACACAAACTACAGGGTCACAAGCCGCTAATGGGAAACTAAACTTTGGATTCAAACTCGATTTGTAAGGAAATATTGAAGACAAGGAAAGGTTTTCTGTTTCATTTGCATGCAATGCTTTTCTTACAAGAGCAGTGTAGTTTACAGTATAATTTGTGAGCACCCATTTGCTGTAGCAATTATAATTTAGTTTGCTTATTATAATGATTTGGTGTTTTTTAAATATATATTCCTATATATATATATATATTTTACCATTCATGTTACAGCGTTGTTTTTATTTTAATAAGTGCCCGATTAATCAGCAATTGCCCATTGATTAACCGATCAAATATTTGAATGGACTGACAGCCTTAATATATATGTGTGTGTGTTATTGTAATGAAATGTATGGTTTGTATTATTATTAGCAACTGTACGCTATCCAAAACAGAGGTATGGTATATTTTGCTTTTGACAGCTTAAAAAGAAAAATATGTGAACAAAGACCAATCAAGGCTAACTTACCAGTATACAAAATAACATTTATAAATATAAATGTAAAACTTTTTGAAGAGCCGGTATTAATGTTTTGTATAAACTGTATAATGTTTTATATTAATGATTGAAAAACATGTCAACAGAGCCAATTGTATTAATTGTCAAGCAAGCAAATTTTAGCAAGGCTGTTCTGACACTGCAGAAGTCACTCCCAGCATCTCCTTCAAGATTTCTGTGGCTAATCTGTGGCTGGAGAGGTCACCTCATCATTATTGATCAACAGTTGCTTTGAGAACTATGAGACCAGACCTCTGCCAGTAGATCAAAGGAAGCCATCTTGATATGTTTATTCATTTATTTACAGTAGTTTACAATTAAGATTAAACATTAATTAGTACATTTTGTGCACCCCCAATTCCTAATATGAGGGGCAAAGCTAACGAACTGAGCTTCCGTCCCTCAGTCCCAACAGCTTTCATATGATATTATTTTAATATAGTGATACAACATTTTGTGACATTCCTGTTTTGGATGCCCTATTTTTCAAGTTTGATTGTAATACATGAGTGTTATTAAAGTTTTAACTTAGAGTTACAGACTACATTTGCTGGGCACATCTAAAGACTAGCAAAAATTTATATTTGGATTTCGTTTTGTGAAAATTACTTCACGCTGGGGAATGATTTATTGCAGGATTTACATATGGTAAGAACAGTATAATTATTAATACTATGTATGTGTAACAACGGAGATAAAGTGCTCAGTTTAATTTATTTAAAAATGTGTTATGCTAATTTAGGTAAGGTAGCTGGGGTTTATTAGGGTGTGTGCAGGGGTTTTAGAGTTGGTGACCACGTGTGCGGAGCAACACCTGTAACTGTGTGAACTTCTTCTGGGCAAGAGGCGCGTAGTTTTTTTCTTCAATAAATCTAGCAGCAAGTAAGCAAGCGATTTGTGGGCTACTTGTTTTCCCCCGCTGAAAATACTACATTGGCATCAGAAATGAGGATGGACACTTACGGCTCCTGGCCAGCAGACAGGGGAGGAGGGGGCGCAGGCCAGAGACTCCAGCTCTTCAGGCAGTGCCTCGCAGCCAAGCGTGAGCGGCAGTGTGTACAGTGTCGGTCTGCTGTGTATCGCTGTTTCAATAATTAAATTATTATTATTATTTATCTCTTGGCAGACACCCTTATCCTTACAATACAAAATAATAAATAATAATTCATAATAACCAATAAAATGCCCCCCCAATGCTACAGTATGTAAGTTACTATAAGTACATGTAAGTTATTGTTAACAGTAGTAAGCTACTAGTAGTAGTTTTTGAAAATAATCGAAACGTTAAATGATTTGAAAAAGGTGTTTAAGGAAAATAAGCTAAGGCTATTAGATAAGGATAATATAGGGAATTAATTGGCTGGTATGTATACTATGTTTCTACCAAAGTTGTAACAGGAGTTGGAATTTTGGGGGTAGAAGAAAAGCTGTAAAAATCCTCAGATTAAACTTAATGGATAATTATTTACTGAATATTGGCATATATCATTTGTTTGTACATTTTCTTATCTTGAAAATTATCAAAAAGAAATATAACAAACATTAGAATTAGAGTTACCCTGTGTTAGACTTGTGTCCTTAATTAGAGATAATTAGAGTTGCCTTGTGATAGACTGGTGTTGCTGCAGGGTTGGGCTTCGGAACACTTTAATTTTGTTAAAAAGTAAACAAAATTGGAAACATATATATACACACACATTTAATTGCATGTAATTAACTTAATTAAAAAAAAGTAAATTAAAAACTAAAACAGTAAAATATGTGTATACAAAAAAACAAATCAGTCTGTTACTATTTTTATATTATACATACTTATTTAAAATAACACATCATCCAATAGGCTTCTGGTTTGGAGCCAAACAATAGCACTAAATGCTACTCCTCATTGCTAATTGCAATAGATTGATTGCATTTTTTTTTTACTTTGGATAGTTATGTCTGCTACTACAGGGAGAAGCTGTTCGATCTCCTCCACAGTCTTCAATCCCATCTGCCGTAGAAGGTCCTCCACTGGGGCAAGCAATTGCTCCCCTTTCTCTGTGAACAGTAGGAAACCTTCTTCGGTGTCACAGAACCTCAGGATGGTTTTCTGTTTCTTTTCTGTTTTTTATGTTGACTCCTGAATGAGAATTAATTAGATGCTTTTCTGGTTTTACCCAATTTATCCTGATTTCTAAAGGAATTAACGGAATGTAAAAAAGATTTGGAGAGGTTGAGCTTGAGGTGGTGTGAGTGCATCCAGGCAGAGATAGCAGACAAGCAGGAAGAGATGCAGATTTGTCTTTGTGAAGGACGCATCAATCAAAGCCGAGTTGCTTGAATTTGTGCGCCAGGAGTGGCATAAAGTCACCCAACAGCGATGTGAAAGACTGGTGGAGAGCATGCCAAGACGCATGAATGCTGTGATTGAAAATCACCAAATATTAATTTCTGAACTCTTTGTAAGTTAAAACATTAGTATTATGTTTTTAAAAAATTAATATGAACTTATTTTCTTTGCATTATTTGAGGTCTGACAACACTGCATCTTTTTTGTAATTTTGTCCAGTTGTAAATTTCTGCAAATACATGCTCTAAATGACAATATTTTTATTTGGAATTTGGGAAAAATGTTTTCAGCAGTTTATAGAATAAAACAAAAATGTTCATTTTACCAAAACATATACCTATAAATAGTAAAACCAGAGAAACTGATAATTGTGCACTGGTCTCTTAATTTTTTCCAGAGCTGTATACACCTTTATATGCGCTGCCATATCAAACATTTAACACTAAAGCATGTTGTGAATAAATGTTATGCTTTGGAATTTTAATATTGACATGAATAGACAATCCATGCAAGTAAACTCAAACACACAATAACAAGTGGTATTGTCACTGTTGTATCCCACACATCCCGCAATTCACAAGCTCCCCTGCAGAGGTCAGCATCACCGGAATTCTAAACCCTCACATTCCCCAGCAATCAGCCACTTAACATTCCTCGGCACCATGTGCACTTGTTCTATCATCCTCGAACTCCCATTGTACCAACACTCTCCTTCACCGTCCTCTGCTCCTCTCTGCTACACATATAAACCCCTCTGTGACTTTAATTCACTGCTAAGTCTTGTATCCTTTTGTTATTGATTGTTTACAACCTCCACGTGTTCCTCCACCAATTCCCGTATTCTCCCTACCAGCCTGTTTGCCTGATCATTGACCCCCTGCTTGTCTTATCGACCAGGACTTGTGGATTTCCCTGGATATTACGGTTTGCCGGCATTGACCACAGCCTGTTTCTGACCACCTCTCACTCCGCACCTGGGTTCCCCGCCATGGCAGTCCTTCGTTACAGGTATACAGTCCGGTCCATAAATATTTGGACAGACCCAATTGTCAATTTGGCTCTGTACACCATCACAATGGATTGGAAAGGAAACAATCAAGATGTGCTTTAAGTGTAGACTTTCATCTTTAATTGGAGGGTAGTTACATCCAAATCGGGTGAATGGTGTAGGAATTAAACCAATTTTTATGTGGTCCCCCCAATTTTAGGGGCTCAAAAGTATTTGGACAAACTAACATAATCATTAATTAAATTGTGAGTTTCAATACTTGGTTGTGATGCGGGACAGTGGCCTGTCCGAATGCCAAATATATTTGCACCATTGTTGCAGTAAGATTGTGTAACCCATGTATGAATTTAAGCTTTGTGTATTGCTCCGCAGAGGACAGGTGCAGTAGTTCTGTGTAGCTGATTTTTAGAAAAACATTTTCATCCAAGGCTATAGAGAAAACAGAAGACAAAGGAGAAGTCTGTGATCAAGTTTGGGGTACATCATTGACGTCATCCAGTTGCCCAGCAACCAAAGGGAGGCATCTTGTATATGATAGCATGTTCTTTAGAAAAACCTTAGATGTGTCTTGCTGACTGACCATCTCCAGAGCACTTAGTTGTAGCTGAATAAACTATTTTGGTATTATTTCAGTTAAATCGGGTCCTGAGTATTCCTTGTCCGCCTGTTTATTGAGGGAGTAAAATGTCTCCCTATCAGTTGCAAATCCTTTGCAGTCAATGACTGCCTGAAGTCTGGAACCCATAGACATCACCAGATGCTGGGTTTCTTCCCTGGTGATGCTATGCCAGGCCTGCACTACAGCTGTCTTTAGATCCTGCTTGTTCTTGGGGTGTTTTACCTTAGATATCAAAACAAACCAATCAGAGAGCAAAAACATTAGGTGGGGCCAAATCCACTAATAAGAACGTACTGGTGAGCGCAGGAACACCAAAAGGCCAGGAACACCACGGAAAACAACTGTGGTGGATGACAGAATATTTTCCCTGGTGAGGAAAACCCCTTCACAACAGTTGGCCAGATCAAGAATACCCTCCAGGAGGTAGGCGTATCTGTGTCAATGTCAACAATCAAGAGAACAATCGCTAATCTCAAGATGGAGCTGGGGGTAGGTGTTCCATGGCCAGGCTGTCGTTCCCTCTGCCAAGTGTGTACAGGCCAAGATACCTCCATTACTTCAATCACTACATCTTCCGCTGACTTCTATAGGGGGCTGCGTGAACTACTGAAGTAATGCTGTAGAGATAAGTGTCCTTAAACTGGGAAATGGAAATAAAGATTAAGTAAGCATCACTCATTGAAGAAATGCATCACAGTGTCTCTGTCAGCCTGTACAGCAGCGCATGTTTGCCGTAGCCAACATTTATTCAGTGCCAAATTTCCTTGCACAAAGCCATAGCAGATTCTCAAGCCCTCCCATGTTGTTGATTATCTTGTATCCATGTATTAAGAATAATGGTAATGCTTTATTTTAGTGTATTTTTATTTAAGTGTCCATTATAAACAATCTATTAACATGTTATGTTATTATTATATGATTAATTTTACAAATTATAAATATATTAGACATTTTTAAACTTTTTTGCTATAATATGTTTTAAGGTATTTAATAACATATTTAATAAAGGGTATAATAACATGACATTCGCACACCGATATCAATCTATTATCATTAACTGCCATGCCAGTTAATTACTGCTATTATCCATCCATTTTTGAAACCAGTTATCCTGGCGAAGGTCGCCGAGCACTGATCCCGGCAGGCAAAGGGCACAAGGCAGGAATACACCCAGGACGGGACCCCAGTCCATCGCTGGGCAACACACACACACACACACACACACGCAGACACACCCACATACAGGGCAATTTAGAGAAGCCAATTAACCTAACCCACATGTCTTTGGACGGTGGGAGGAAACCCACGTGGACACGGGGAGAACATGCAAACTACATAGTATAGCAAAAATGTTTAAATAAAAATGTCTAATATATGTATAATTTGTAATAATCATATAACAATAACATAATCAATAATTTGTTAATAGATTGTTTATAATGGACACTTGTTAGCATAATAACTAATGTATGTTATCTATCTGTATGTAATGCTGTTGTCCTATAAGTCCTTACATTTGTAAACAGGGATTATTGAAATAACCATTACTTATTTTGTGAAAAAACAGGGAAACAGAAATAAGGAATGAGTAACTATTACTTATTTCTCCAGAAATAAATAAGTAAACTTTACTTATTTTGCAGAAAAAAATAAAACAGTTTATTATTAATATATTGAGGAAACAGTGAAAAAAATAACCATTACTTATTTTTTAAAAATAAGGAATCTACTTCATAGAGGTTCTGAAATCAGCATACTTCTCATGGCAGGAAAGGAAACTGGAAGCCTTTTGACACATTTCTTGACTTTGATTGAAGATTTTCCAGTATTTTAATCAGACCTCCTGCCAGAATATATTCTGCAGTGGGTTTCAGAATGGGCTGCCAAAACTGCGTAATCTCCTCCACCAACCTTTCCTGGTTTTCCTTTGTTTGGTAAAACTGCATTTATGGAAGATACCCTTACAAAAATAAAATATTTAAAAATATATATTATTCTGAAATATGAAATGTATTTTAATGTATTAATATGTTTTATAAATGTGCATACCATTTTATAATATATGGTGAAAATATACTTTTAAATATCAATTGCAGTTTTAGTATGTCACTTGATACATAAATATGGTCAAATACACTATATTATACAATACAAATATTGCTTAATATAACTTAAGTATATTCAGAATTATATGTAAACTTGTTTTTAATATATATAATTATATGCAAATATACTGTAACATCTACACATGTATTTTATACTAAATATATAAAAATGCATACATATATGTCTCCTTATAATATACATTTAGTATACTGCTAAATACACAACAATCTCATATTGCATGTATTGTATACTGTGAATATATTAGACTGCAAAAATGTTGCATTCTAAATATACTGGTAGAATATATTTGGATAAACTTCCAAACACATGTATACATGAAGTGTAACTTATAACATTGGGATACTTCAATACTTTAATAGATTTCACTTGGTACTCACTTGGTGTTTGACCCCCTTTTGCCTTCAGAACTGCCTTAATTCTACGTGGCATTGATTCAACAAGGTGCTGAAAGCATTCTTTAGAAATGTTGGCCCATATTGATAGGATAGCATCTTGCAATTGATGGAGATTTGTGGGATGCACATCCAGGGCACAAAGCTCCCGTTCCACCACATCCCAAAGATGCTCTATTGGGCTGAGATCTGGTAACTGTGGGGTCCAGTTTAGTACAGTGAACTCATTGTCATGTTCAAGAAACCAATTTGAAATGATTCGACCTTTGTGACATGGTGCATTATCCTGCTGGAAGTAGCCATCAGAGGATGGGTACATGGTGGTCATAAAGGGATGGACATGGTCAGAAACAATGCTCAGGTAGGCCGTGGTATTTAAACGATGCCCAATTGGCAATAAGGGGCATAAAGTGTGCCAAGAAAACATCCCCCACACCATTACACCACCACCACCAGCCTGCACAGTGGTAACAAGGCATGATGGATCCATGTTCTCATTCTGTTTACGCCAAATTCTGACTCTACTTTCTGACTGTCTCAACAGAAATCGAGACTCATCAGACCAGGCTTGTGCAAATTGTAGCCTCTTTTTCCTATTTGTAGTGGAGATGAGTGGTACCCGGTGGGGTCTTCTGCTGTTGTAGCCCATCCGCCTCAAGGTTGTACGTGTTGTGGCTTCACAAATGCTTTGCTGCATACCTCGGTTGTAACGAGTGGTTATTTCAGTCAAAGTTGCTCTTCTATCAGCTTGAATCAGTCGGCCCATTCTCCTCTGACCTCTAGCATCAACAAGGCATTTTCGCCCACAGGACTGCCGCATACTGGATGTTTTTCCCTTTTCACACCATTCTTTGTAAACCCTAGAAATGGTTGTGCGCGAAAATCCCAGTAACTGAGCAGATTGTGAAATACTCAGACCAGCCCGTCTGGCACCAACAACCATGCCACGCTCAAAATTGCTCAAATCACCTTTCTTTCCCATTCAGACATTCAGTTTGGAGTTCAGGAGATTGTCTTGACCAGGACCACACCCCTAAATGCATTGAAGCAACTGCCATGTGATTGGTTGGTTAGATAATTGCATTAATGAGAAATTGAACAGGTGTTCCTAATAATCCTTTAGGTGAGTGTATAGGGCATGTATTACAGATTCATTCAAAAAGGTCTCACTTTAGATTTGAGGAAACACTATTTACTTGTATCAGCGGTCATTCATTTGTCATTAATAGTTCTTCCAATTTCCGACCTTTTAGTTCCAGAGACCAATGTTTTGGTACCAGCTAAAAAAAACAAAGACAAATGTACATTAATTGGACAAATATGAAATATATAGTTACATGTAAAATGTGGCCCAATATACAACGCTACAATTATTACAATTTACTTGCACTGTAATTACACGGTAACAAGAGTGAATTAACCAAGTAGGTTGTGTATAGTTAATTCAATTATTAAATACTAGTATGGATGATGTATGATTACAGAACGAGCTTACATACACTAAACAAGTAGTATGGCTTATTTACATGTAGTGTGTGTTTTTTACTTTACATATTCATGTAAAATGCTGCCAACCTTTGTGATGTTACCGATGACCTTAAACTCACCCCTTCTTAAAGTGTAACCACATGTGGTGATCAGGTGAGGGTCTGCCTCAAGCAGTTGTTTTGTTTCTTACGCCTGGGTGTAGGTACTGGAGAATGGGAGAGTCCTGGCACCGTGGCTTAGTTGGTCAAAGTGCTTGCCTTGTAAACAGGAAACCCAGGGTTCGACGCCCAGCAGTGCCTTGGTTTATGGTGGCCTAGGCAATGGAAAGGAAGTTTCTAAACGCTCAATAAATTTTTGCAAGATGGCCGTCCGCAGCAAGCAGCTTAAGGTTACTGTAGCCGCAGTCTGGCAAGCTGACCGCCAGAAGTAGAAACAATAACAAGGGGCGGGGGGAAAAGTGGGCCGTCCCTGGGTGGATTCGAACCACCATCCTTTCGGTTAACAGCCAAACACGATTGCGCCACAGAGAGAGACAGAGGTGTTGTGGTTGCTGCAGTCGTGCAGTTCCTTCACAGTTGCCAGAAATCATTTCCAGCACACAATTTTCTTTGTCGTTGAATGCAACATACGTGACCATTGGGAGAGCAATAGCAAGCAAGAGAGTTAGATATCAAGAGTCATAGATAGATAGCTAGTAGGTGGATGGATGGAGGGCAAGGCAAGCATCTGATTGACAGTGGTCCGTGATCTGCTGTTATGCTACTATGCTACTGACCATTGGGGGAGCGATAGCAAGCAAGAGAGTTAGATATCAAGAGTCATAGATAGATAGATAGATAGATGTATGGACGGCAAGGCAAGCATCTGATTGACAGTGGTCCGTGATCTGCTGTTATGCTACTATGCTACTGACCATTGGGGGAGCGATAGCAAGCAAGAGAGTTAGATATCGAGAGTCATTGATAGATAGATAGATAGATGGATGGATGGATGGACGGCAAGGCAAGCATCTGATTGACAGTGGTCCGTGATCTGCTGTTATGCTACTATGCTACTGACCATTGGGGGAGCGATAGCAAGCAAGAGAGTTAGATATCGAGAGTCATTGATAGATAGATAGATAGATGGATGGATGGATGGACGGCAAGGCAAGCATCTGATTGACAGTGGTCCGTGATCTGCTGTTATGCTACTATGCTACTGACCATTGGGGGAGCGATAGCAAGCAAGAGAGTTAGATATCGAGAGTCATAGATAGATAGATAGATAGATGGATGGATGGACGGCTAGGCAAGCATCTGATTGACAGTGGTCCGTGATCTGCTGTTATGCTACAATGCTATTGACCATAGGGGGAGCGATAGCAAGCAAGAGAGTTAGATATCGAGAGTCATAGATAGATAGATAGATGGATGGATGGATGGACGGCAAGGCAAGCACCTGATTGACAGCGGTCCGTGATCTGCTGTTATGCTACTATCAGCAGCAGCAGCTGCAGATTTGGCGCCGAGGCTTAGTTGGTTAAAGCGCCTGTCTAGTAAACAGGAGGTCCTGGGTTCAAATCCCAGTGTTGCCTTAGGCGGGCTTTCTGTGCTCCTTGCGAAGCTTGTGCTTCCACTTTGTCGACCATCAGTTTTAGCAAGATAGGCTTATCGTAAAGCCATCAGAGGACGTAATGAACCGGAAAGCCAACTGGACAGACGCCGGTTTGTAAAGAAGAACCAGAACCCAAAGGACACGCGCTACGCGCACCTAACGGCCAACATCCAATTCCCATTGCCGCCCCTGGACAGTCGCAACAGGGAGCTTGTTGCTCCCGTCAACCTTACGTTTTCACCTCTGTGTGCTTCCTTTGTTGCAGCCTGCATCCAGATTTTGTTTTGTTTTGTTTTGTTTTGTTTTGTTTTGTTTTGTTTTGTTTTGTTTTGTTCCTTACACCTGAGTGTAGGCACTGGGGAATGGGAGAGTCCTGGCACCGTGGCTTAGTTGGTCAAAGCGCCTGTCTTGTAAACAGGAAACCCTGGGTTCGACTTCCAGCAGTGCCATGGTTTATGTTGGCCTAGGCAATGGAAAGGAAGTTTCTAAACGCTCAATACATTTTTGCAAGATTGCCGTCCGCAGCAAGCAGCTTAAGGTTATTGTAGACGCAGTCTGGCAAGCTGACCGCCAGAAGTAGAAACAATAACAAGGGGCGGGGGGAAAAGTGGGCCATCCCTGGGTGGTTTCGAACCACCATCCTTTCAGTTAACAGCCGAACGCGCTGACCGATTGCGCCACAGAGACAGACAGAGGTGTTGTGGTTGCTGCAGTCGTGCAGTTCCTTCACAGTTGCCAAAAATCATTTCCAGCACACGATTTTCTTTGTCGTTGAATGCAACATACGTGACCATTGGGGGAGCGATAGCAAGCAAGAGAGTTAGATATCAAGAGTCATAGATAGATAGATAGATAGATAGATGGATGGATGGCAAGGCAAGCATCTGATTGACAGTGGTCCGTGATCTGCTGTTATGCTACTATGCTACTGACCATTGGGGGAGCGATAGCAAGCAAGAGAGTTAGATATCAAGAGTCATAAATAGATAGATAGATAGATGGATGGACGGCAAGGCAAGCATCTGATTGACAGTGGTCCGTGATCTGCTGTTATGCTACTATGCTACTGACCATTGGGGGAGCGATAGCAAGCAAGAGAGTTAGATATCGAGAGACATAGATACATAGATAGATAGATGGATGGACGGCAAGGCAAGCATCTGATTGACAGTGGTCCATGATCTGCTGTTATGCTACAATGCTACTGACCATTGGGGAAGCGATAGCAAGCAAGAGAGTTAGATATCGAGAGTCATAGATAGATAGATAGATGGATGGATGGACGGCAAGGCAAGCATCTGATTGACAGTGGTTCTTGATCTGCTGTTATGCTACTATGCTACTGACCATTGGGGGAGCGATAGCAAGCAAGAGAGTTAGATATCGAGAGTCATAGATAGATAGATAGATAGATGGATGGATGGACGGCAAGGCAAGCATCTGATTGACAGTGGTCCGTGATCTGCTGTTATGCTACTATGCTACTGACCATTGGGGGAGCGATAGCAAGCAAGAGAGTTAGATATCAAGAGTCATAGATAGATAGATGGATGGATGGATGGACGGCAAGGCAAGCATCTGATTGACAGTGGTCCGTGATCTGCTGTTATGCTACTGACCATTGGGGGAGCGATAGCAAGCAAGAGAGTTAGATATCGAGAGTCATAGATAGATAGATAGATAGATAGATGGATGGATGGACGGCAAGGCAAGCATCTGATTGACAGTGGTCCGTGATCAGCTGTTATGCTACAATGCTACTGACCATTGGGGGAGCGATAGCAAGCAAGAGAGTTAGATATCGAGAGTCATAGATAGATGAATGGATGGATGGATGGCAAGGCAAGCATCTGATTGACAGTGGTCCGTGATCTGCTGTTATGCTACTATGCTACTGACCATTGGGGGAGCGATAGCAAGCAAGAGAGTTAGATATCAAGAGTCATAGATAGATAGATAGATAGATGGATGGACGGCAAGGCAAGCACCTGATTGACAGTGGTCCGTGATCCTAACCCTAACCCTAACCCTAACCTCTAACCCCTAACCCTAACCCTAACCCTAAAATATAATTAGCCCACAATTTAACTAGGCACTCAAACCAACCTCTAAACCCAATCCCTAAACCTAACCATTATTCAAATGTAACCCTCAATCCTATCCCCATAAATCAATTTCACAACTTAGCCTTAAATTTATTCCCCATAACTTATTTCCCCCCCAAAACAAAACCCAGACTCCCTTAAAAACCTAGGTAATAGACTTCCAGACTCTATAATTAAATTTTAATCCCAATTCCATACATTCCCCTTACTTTTAAGACGTATTCTTGTACATACAAACTTCACATCATTCAATTACACCACATCTCATCCCACTGAATTACCTTAACAAAACAGACTATAGAACGAATACTTTCGGATGCATCTTTTAAGGACACAACAATAGCCTCAACACCTGTGAGTGCCAGTGCACTTGAGGATGTCAGAGGAACCAAAGGTTTGATTCACCTGACAACCTCAATAACCTATTTTTTTAAACCTAACCCTAACCCTAACCCTAACCCTAATGACCTGTGGCCCCATGCCATGCAGAAGTCCACAGCTATGCGTGTCAGCATGCCCTGCTCCTCATCCCCAATGTGCCACTTGTAAGAACTGTGTAAAAAGCGACAGAGAACGTGATCAGCAAAGAAACACAATTCTCCTGAGAACGACAATCATCGTGCCGATCGTAATCTCAGTGCATACCTGGATGCCAAACAAGCCAAGCCAGTGGTTCCCAAGCATTGTAATGCCACCGCACACTTTGCTGAGACCAAAAACCTTTGCGGTGCACCAACATGAAAAAAAATAAGGATTTACTAGGTATTGTCTCACCTGAATGGCAAAGGGTGCTAAAACTATTATCACACATTGCACATTGCATGTTAAAGTTTGTCAGTAAGGGAGTAATTAAAAGGGCAAATGTGTGAAATGCAAGGAGTGACCTTTAGTGGTTAGGTAAAAAAGTAGACAGACAAACTAAATAATTACTTGATACAAATCATTTATTTAGTGCAGACAGATCAAGACCAGACACAATAAACTATTCGCAGTAAATATAAATTCACAGCGAAATAGGTTCAGTTCACAATATCCTATAACAAGCTCTATTCAACGAAGTGGTTAAACGTTACAAAGGGCATTACAATTGTTGAAAAACAATAGCACACGGATCAAACATGAGTTCACAATATCCTATAACAAGCTCTATTCAATGAAGTGGTTAAACGTTACAAAGGGCATTACAATTGTTGAAAAACAATAGCACACGGATCAAACATGCTATCCCCGCCGTTTTATTCGATTTGATTAGACGTTTCGCGACCGAAATGTTTTGTGTTCGGACTGAATGCACACCTGAGCCGAGCACGATCACAATACATATGAACAGTTAATCTAAGCAGTGTCATATTGTAATCGTTTCAGTTTGTTATCAACCCTTTCGGATCCAAAACCAGGAGTCAGACACCCTTTTCGGTGGACACGCTGTTGACTTCTCACAAGCACCATCCGCCTTCACAAAGGCAGCGCTAGCAGTGGAAAGAACGAAGAACTGCAGGAGAAACGCCGGGGCTATTTAGAGCCCGATTATTCATCAAAGAGGGGGGAAAGCAAAGCCAAATGAGACTTAGAGGAACAGGAGACATCCAACAACAGTACACAACGGTACAGTACACAATCAATACATAACAATGAACAGGCCCTTAATTCACTCTTTACAGTCCTTTCTCTTATCTCCCAGCAGCCCCTACGGAGATGGCCGCATATTAATCGAGAGGGGCGGTGCAGCCTCTCCATCTCCGTTACAGTATCAAAAAAATAAGCCTACCAAAAGGGCAAGAACAAACACATTGAATAATATTGATAAAATAGATTTCGTTCACCAGTCCAACTTAGAGAAAGGACAAGCAGAGTGCAAGATATAAAGGAATTCACCATCTGTCCCTTTCATCAATTGCCTTTCAGTACCACTGAAAGCACTGCAACTCAGTGTAGGTGTGCGTTCAGTCCGGCAAACACAACATTTCAGTTATGAAACGCTTTCTACAGGTGATGAATAAATGTAACATTTTCACAAATTTGAATAAGTTTGATTTGACACAAGATTTATGAAGTTGACCTAACGAAATGACATAATATTTTTGAGGGGATAAAAATCTCAAGACACAATTGGGTAGTCCTCAAGGCACACGGGTTGAAAACCACTGAGCCAAGCCACGGTGCTTCTTGAATTTGCACGGCCACTGAGACTGCCAGGGGAAGGTGGTGAAAGGCTTCCCTTCGATAGCTCAGTTGGTAGAGCGGAGGACTGTAGGTTTCAGGCAGCGGGCATCCTTAGGTCGCTGGTTCAATTCCGGCTCGAAGGAAGCAGTGCTTATGGTTTGACGTCGGTTTTGGACGAGCTCCCAAATGTCAAGCCGTTGGAATTGCATGAGGACAAGGAGAAAACCCCGGAAATTCGGATTTGTAGTCGAGAACTCGCATTGCCCAAACATCTCATATGCATGTGACCCTTTTCACCGTGAGCCCAGTTTTCTAAACCGACCAGAAATCGGTATGGAACAATCATGAAGCCAACACATTGTGAAGCGCATCTCTGAAGCCCGGGTAGCTCAGCCGGTAGAGCATCAGACTTTTAATCTGAGGGTCCAGGGTTCCAGTCCCTGTTCAGGCACTGTTTTGAGACCATGTTGACCGAGGGCCATGGCGTTGAAAAGCCTGGACGGCCTTCCTGGTGACAATGAGATATGCAGTTGCGGCTAGGAAAGGTGTCCTGTCCTC
Source organism: Amia ocellicauda (assembly GCF_036373705.1). Lineage (NCBI taxonomy): Eukaryota > Metazoa > Chordata > Actinopteri > Amiiformes > Amiidae > Amia > Amia ocellicauda. Next base: position 60,708,645 of record NC_089851.1, on the reverse strand, counting down.
TTTGCTTCTTTCGGCAAATATCCAGCCTGGGCAAGTGTTGTCTTCCAGAGGCAAGTCAAGCCAGGAACTGTGAGAGATGTTTTTGCTGTTGACGACGTGTCACTTTAGAACAGGACAACATGCATCTCTACTTGACTTGGCACAATCTGTGAGGGTTGGGCCAACACAACCTACACAATGTGTCCACACATTTGCTGGCGTCTTGAAATACTTGGAATGACCTGTGGCCCCGTGCCATGCAGAAGTCCACAGCTATGCGTGTCAGCATGCCCTGCTCCTCATCCCCAATGTGCCACTTGTAAGAACTGTGTAAAAAGCGACAGAGAACGTGATCAGCAAAGAAACACAATTCTCCTGAGAACGACAATCATCGTGCCGATCGTAATCTCAGTGCATACCTGGATGCCCAACAAGCCAAGCCAGTGGTTCCCAAGCGTTGTAATGCCACCGCACACTTTGCTGAGACCAAAAACCTTCGCGGCGCACCAACATGAAAAAAAATAAGGATTTACTAGGTATTGTCTCACCTGAATGGCAACAGGGTGCTAAAACTATTATCACACATTGCACATTGCATGTTAAAGTATGTCAGTAAGGGAGTAATTAAAAGGGCAAATGTGTGAAGTGCAAGGAGTGACCTTTAGTGGTTAGGTAAAAAAGTAGACAGACAAACTAAATAATTACTTGATACAAATCATTTATTTAGTGCAGACAGACCAAGACCAGACACAATAAACTATTCGCAGTAAATATAAATTCACAGCGAAATAGGTTCAGTTCACAATATCCTATAACAAGCTCTATTCAACGAAGTGGTTAAACGTTACAAAGGGCATTACAATTGTTGAAAAACAATAGCACACGGATCAAACATGAGTTCACAATATCCTATAACAAGCTCTATTCAATGAAGTGGTTAAACGTTACAAAGGGCATTACAATTGTTGAAAAACAATAGCACACGGATCAAACATGCTATCCCCGCCGTTTTATTCGATTTGATTAGACGTTTCGCGACCGAAATGTTTTGTGTTCGGACTGAATGCACACCTGAGCCGAGCACGATCACAATACATATGAACAGTTAATCTAAGCAGTGTCATATTGTAATCGTTTCAGTTTGTTATCAACCCTTTCGGATCCAAAACCAGGAGTCAGACACCCTTTTCGGTGGACACGCTGTTGACTTCTCACAAGCACCATCCGCCTTCACAAAGGCAGCGCTAGCAGTGGAAAGAACGAAGAACTGCAGGAGAAACGCCGGGGCTATTTAGAGCCCGATTATTCATCAAAGAGGGGGGAAAGCAAAGCCAAATGAGACTTAGAGGAACAGGAGACATCCAACAACAGTACACAACGGTACAGTACACAATCAATACATAACAATGAACAGGCCCTTAATTCACTCTTTACAGTCCTTTCTCTTATCTCCCAGCAGCCCCTACGGAGATGGCCGCATATTAATCGAGAGGGGCGGTGCAGCCTCTCCATCTCCGTTACAGTATCAAAAAAATAAGCCTACCAAAAGGGCAAGAACAAACACATTGAATAATATTGATAAAATAGATTTCGTTCACCAGTCCAACTTAGAGAAAGGACAAGCAGAGTGCAAGATATAAAGGAATTCACCATCTGTCCCTTTCATCAATTGCCTTTCAGTACCACTGAAAGCACTGCAACTCAGTGTAGGTGTGCGTTCAGTCCGGCAAACACAACATTTCAGTTATGAAACGCTTTCTACAGGTGATGAATAAATGTAACATTTTCACAAATTTGAATAAGTTTGATTTGACACAAGATTTATGAAATTGACCTAACGAAATGACATAATATTTTTGAGGGGATAAAAATCTCAAGACACAATTGGGTAGTCCTCAAGGCACACGGGTTGAAAACCACTGAGCCAAGCCACGGTGCTTCTTGAATTTGCACGGCCACTGAGACTGCCAGGGGAAGGTGGTGAAAAGCTTCCCTTCGATAGCTCAGTTGGTAGAGCGGAGGACTGTAGGTTTCAGGCAGCGGGCATCCTTAGGTCGCTGGTTCAATTCCGGCTCGAAGGAAGCAGTGCTTATGGTTTGACGTCGGTTTTGGACGAGCTCCCAAATGTCAAGCCGTTGGAATTGCATGAGGACAAGGAGAAAACCCCGGAAATTCGGATTTGTAGTCGAGAACTCGCATTGCCCAAACATCTCATATGCATGTGACCCTTTTCACCGTGAGCCCAGTTTTCTAAACCGACCAGAAATCGGTATGGAACAATCATGAAGCCAACACATTGTGAAGCGCATCTCTGAAGCCCGGGTAGCTCAGCCGGTAGAGCATCAGACTTTTAATCTGACGGTCCAGGGTTCCAGTCCCTGTTCAGGCACTGTTTTGAGACCATGTTGACCGAGGGCCATGGCGTTGAAAAGCCTGGACGGCCTTCCTGGTGACAATGAGATAAGCAGTTGCGGCTAGGAAAGGTGTCCTGTCCTCTTTGCTTCTTTCGGCAAATATCCAGCCTGGGCAAGTGTTGTCTTCCAGAGGCAAGTCAAGCCAGGAACTGTGAGAGATGTTTTTGCTGTTGACGACGTGTCACTTTAGAACAGGACAACATGCATCTCTACTTGACTTGGCACAATCTGTGAGGGTTGGGCCAACACAACCTACACAATGTGTCCACACATTTGCTGGCGTCTTGAAATACTTGGAATGACCTGTGGCCCCGTGCCATGCAGAAGTCCACAGCTATGCGTGTCAGCATGCCCTGCTCCTCATCCCCAATGTGCCACTTGTAAGAACTGTGTAAAAAGCGACAGAGAACGTGATCAGCAAAGAAACACAATTCTCCTGAGAACGACAATCATCGTGCCGATCGTAATCTCAGTGCATACCTGGATGCCCAACAAGCCAAGCCAGTGGTTCCCAAGCGTTGTAATGCCACCGCACACTTTGCTGAGACCAAAAACCTTCGCGGCGCACCAACATGAAAAAAAATAAGGATTTACTAGGTATTGTCTCACCTGAATGGCAACAGGGTGCTAAAACTATTATCACACATTGCACATTGCATGTTAAAGTATGTCAGTAAGGGAGTAATTAAAAGGGCAAATGTGTGAAGTGCAAGGAGTGACCTTTAGTGGTTAGGTAAAAAAGTAGACAGACAAACTAAATAATTACTTGATACAAATCATTTATTTAGTGCAGACAGACCAAGACCAGACACAATAAACTATTCGCAGTAAATATAAATTCACAGCGAAATAGGTTCAGTTCACAATATCCTATAACAAGCTCTATTCAACGAAGTGGTTAAACGTTACAAAGGGCATTACAATTGTTGAAAAACAATAGCACACGGATCAAACATGAGTTCACAATATCCTATAACAAGCTCTATTCAACGAAGTGGTTAAACGTTACAAAGGGCATTACAATTGTTGAAAAACAATAGCACACGGAACAAACATGCTATCCCCGCCGTTTTATTCGATTTGATTAGACGTTTCGCGACCAAAATGTTTTGTGTTCGGACTGAACGCACACCTGAGCCGAGCACGATCACAATACATATCCACAGTTAATCTAAGCAGTATCATATTGTAATCGTTTCGGTTTGTTATCAACCCTTCCGGATCCAAAACCAGGAGTCAGACACCCTTTTCGGTGGACACGCTGTTGACTTCTCACAAGCACCATCCGCCTTCACAAAGGCAGCGCTAGCAGGGGAAAGAACGAAGAACTGCAGGAGAAACGTCGGGGCTATTTAGAGCCCGATTATTCATCAAAGAGGGGGGAAACCAAAGCCAAATGAGACTTAGAGGAACAGGAGACATCCAACAACAGTACACAACGGTACAGTACACAATCAATACATAACAATGAACAGGCCCTTAATTCACTCTTTACAGTCCTTTCTCTTATCTCCCAGCAGCCCCTACGGAGATGGCCGCATATTAATCGAGAGGGGCGGTGCTGCTTCTCCATCTCCGTTACAGTATCAAAAAAATAAGCCTACCAAAAGGGCAAGAACAAACACATTGAATAATATTGATAAAATAGATTTCGTTCACCAGTCCAACTTAGAAAAAGGACAAGCAGTGTGCAAGATAAAAAGGAATTCACCATCTGTCCCTTTCATCAATTGCCTTTCAGTACCACTGAAAGCACTGCAACTCAGTGTAGGTGTGCGTTCAGTCCGGCAAACACAACATTTCAGTTATGAAACGCTTTCTACAGGTGATGAATAAATGTAACATTTTCACAAATTTGAATAAGTTTGATTTGATACAAGATTCATGAAGTTGACCTAACGAAATGACATAATATTTTTGAGGGGATAAAAATCTCAAGACACAATTGGGTAGTCCTCAAGGCACACGGGTTGCAAACCACTGAGCCAAGCCACGGTGCTTCTTGAATTTGCACGGCCACTGAGACTGCCAGGGAGAGGTGGTGAAAGGCTTCCCTTCGATAGCTCAGTTGGTAGAGCGGAGGACTGTAGGTTTCAGGCAGCGGGCATCCTTAGGTCGCTGGTTCAATTCCGGCTCGAAGGAAGCCGTGCTTATGGTTTGACGTCGGTTTTGGGCGAGCTCCCAAATGTCAAGCCGTTGAAATTGCATGAGGACAAGGAGAAAACCCCGGAAATTCGGATTTGTAGTCGAGAACTCGCATTGCCCAAACATCTCATATGCATGTGACCCTTTTCACCGTGAGCCCAGTTTTCTAAACCGACCAGAAATCGGTATGGAACAATCATGAAGCCAACACATTGTGAAGCGCATCTCTGAAGCCCGGGTAGCTCAGCCGGTAGAGCATCAGACTTTTAATCTGACGGTCCAGGGTTCCAGTCCCTGTTCAGGCACTGTTTTGAGACCATGTTGACCGAGGGCCATGGCGTTGAAAAGCCTGGACGGCCTTCCTGGTGACAATGAGATAAGCAGTTGCGGCTAGGAAAGGTGTCCTGTCCTCTTTGCTTCTTTCGGCAAATATCCAGCCTGGGCAAGTGTTGTCTTCCAGAGGCAAGTCAAGCCAGGAACTGTGAGAGATGTTTTTGCTGTTGACGACGTGTCACTTTAGAACAGGACAACATGCATCTCTACTTGACTTGGCACAATCTGTGAGGGTTGGGCCAACACAACCTACACAATGTGTCCACACATTTGCTGGCGTCTTGAAATACTTGGAATGACCTGTGGCCCCGTGCCATGCAGAAGTCCACAGCTATGCGTGTCAGCATGCCCTGCTCCTCATCCCCAATGTGCCACTTGTAAGAACTGTGTAAAAAGCGACAGAGAACGTGATCAGCAAAGAAACACAATTCTCCTGAGAACGACAATCATCGTGCCGATCGTAATCTCAGTGCATACCTGGATGCCCAACAAGCCAAGCCAGTGGTTCCCAAGCGTTGTAATGCCACCGCACACTTTGCTGAGACCAAAAACCTTCGCGGCGCACCAACATGAAAAAAAATAAGGATTTACTAGGTATTGTCTCACCTGAATGGCAACAGGGTGCTAAAACTATTATCACACATTGCACATTGCATGTTAAAGTATGTCAGTAAGGGAGTAATTAAAAGGGCAAATGTGTGAAGTGCAAGGAGTGACCTTTAGTGGTTAGGTAAAAAAGTAGACAGACAAACTAAATAATTACTTGATACAAATCATTTATTTAGTGCAGACAGACCAAGACCAGACACAATAAACTATTCGCAGTAAATATAAATTCACAGCGAAATAGGTTCAGTTCACAATATCCTATAACAAGCTCTATTCAACGAAGTGGTTAAACGTTACAAAGGGCATTACAATTGTTGAAAAACAATAGCACACGGATCAAACATGAGTTCACAATATCCTATAACAAGCTCTATTCAACGAAGTGGTTAAACGTTACAAAGGGCATTACAATTGTTGAAAAACAATAGCACACGGAACAAACATGCTATCCCCGCCGTTTTATTCGATTTGATTAGACGTTTCGCGACCAAAATGTTTTGTGTTCGGACTGAACGCACACCTGAGCCGAGCACGATCACAATACATATCCACAGTTAATCTAAGCAGTATCATATTGTAATCGTTTCGGTTTGTTATCAACCCTTCCGGATCCAAAACCAGGAGTCAGACACCCTTTTCGGTGGACACGCTGTTGACTTCTCACAAGCACCATCCGCCTTCACAAAGGCAGCGCTAGCAGGGGAAAGAACGAAGAACTGCAGGAGAAACGTCGGGGCTATTTAGAGCCCGATTATTCATCAAAGAGGGGGGAAACCAAAGCCAAATGAGACTTAGAGGAACAGGAGACATCCAACAACAGTACACAACGGTACAGTACACAATCAATACATAACAATGAACAGGCCCTTAATTCACTCTTTACAGTCCTTTCTCTTATCTCCCAGCAGCCCCTACGGAGATGGCCGCATATTAATCGAGAGGGGCGGTGCTGCTTCTCCATCTCCGTTACAGTATCAAAAAAATAAGCCTACCAAAAGGGCAAGAACAAACACATTGAATAATATTGATAAAATAGATTTCGTTCACCAGTCCAACTTAGAAAAAGGACAAGCAGTGTGCAAGATAAAAAGGAATTCACCATCTGTCCCTTTCATCAATTGCCTTTCAGTACCACTGAAAGCACTGCAACTCAGTGTAGGTGTGCGTTCAGTCCGGCAAACACAACATTTCAGTTATGAAACGCTTTCTACAGGTGATGAATAAATGTAACATTTTCACAAATTTGAATAAGTTTGATTTGATACAAGATTCATGAAGTTGACCTAACGAAATGACATAATATTTTTGAGGGGATAAAAATCTCAAGACACAATTGGGTAGTCCTCAAGGCACACGGGTTGCAAACCACTGAGCCAAGCCACGGTGCTTCTTGAATTTGCACGGCCACTGAGACTGCCAGGGAGAGGTGGTGAAAGGCTTCCCTTCGATAGCTCAGTTGGTAGAGCGGAGGACTGTAGGTTTCAGGCAGCGGGCATCCTTAGGTCGCTGGTTCAATTCCGGCTCGAAGGAAGCCGTGCTTATGGTTTGACGTCGGTTTTGGGCGAGCTCCCAAATGTCAAGCCGTTGAAATTGCATGAGGACAAGGAGAAAACCCCGGAAATTCGGATTTGTAGTCGAGAACTCGCATTGCCCAAACATCTCATATGCATGTGACCCTTTTCACCGTGAGCCCAGTTTTCTAAACCGACCAGAAATCGGTATGGAACAATCATGAAGCCAACACATTGTGAAGCGCATCTCTGAAGCCCGGGTAGCTCAGCCGGTAGAGCATCAGACTTTTAATCTGAGGGTCCAGGGTTCCAGTCCCTGTTCAGGCACTGTTTTGAGACCATGTTGACCGAGGGCCATGGCGTTGAAAAGCCTGGACGGCCTTCCTGGTGACAATGAGATAAGCAGTTGCGGCTAGGAAAGGTGTCCTGTCCTCTTTGCTTCTTTCGGCAAATATCCAGCCTGGGCAAGTGTTGTCTTCCAGAGGCAAGTCAAGCCAGGAACTGTGAGAGATGTTTTTGCTGTTGACGACGTGTCACTTTAGAACAGGACAACATGCATCTCTACTTGACTTGGCACAATCTGTGAGGGTTGGGCCAACACAACCTACACAATGTGTCCACACATTTGCTGGCGTCTTGAAATACTTGGAATGACCTGTGGCCCCGTGCCATGCAGAAGTCCACAGCTATGCGTGTCAGCATGCCCTGCTCCTCATCCCCAATGTGCCACTTGTAAGAACTGTGTAAAAAGCGACAGAGAACGTGATCAGCAAAGAAACACAATTCTCCTGAGAACGACAATCATCGTGCCGATCGTAATCTCAGTGCATACCTGGATGCCCAACAAGCCAAGCCAGTGGTTCCCAAGCGTTGTAATGCCACCGCACACTTTGCTGAGACCAAAAACCTTCGCGGCGCACCAACATGAAAAAAAATAAGGATTTACTAGGTATTGTCTCACCTGAATGGCAACAGGGTGCTAAAACTATTATCACACATTGCACATTGCATGTTAAAGTATGTCAGTAAGGGAGTAATTAAAAGGGCAAATGTGTGAAGTGCAAGGAGTGACCTTTAGTGGTTAGGTAAAAAAGTAGACAGACAAACTAAATAATTACTTGATACAAATCATTTATTTAGTGCAGACAGACCAAGACCAGACACAATAAACTATTCGCAGTAAATATAAATTCACAGCGAAATAGGTTCAGTTCACAATATCCTATAACAAGCTCTATTCAACGAAGTGGTTAAACGTTACAAAGGGCATTACAATTGTTGAAAAACAATAGCACACGGATCAAACATGAGTTCACAATATCCTATAACAAGCTCTATTCAACGAAGTGGTTAAACGTTACAAAGGGCATTACAATTGTTGAAAAACAATAGCACACGGAACAAACATGCTATCCCCGCCGTTTTATTCGATTTGATTAGACGTTTCGCGACCAAAATGTTTTGTGTTCGGACTGAACGCACACCTGAGCCGAGCACGATCACAATACATATCCACAGTTAATCTAAGCAGTATCATATTGTAATCGTTTCGGTTTGTTATCAACCCTTCCGGATCCAAAACCAGGAGTCAGACACCCTTTTCGGTGGACACGCTGTTGACTTCTCACAAGCACCATCCGCCTTCACAAAGGCAGCGCTAGCAGGGGAAAGAACGAAGAACTGCAGGAGAAACGTCGGGGCTATTTAGAGCCCGATTATTCATCAAAGAGGGGGGAAACCAAAGCCAAATGAGACTTAGAGGAACAGGAGACATCCAACAACAGTACACAACGGTACAGTACACAATCAATACATAACAATGAACAGGCCCTTAATTCACTCTTTACAGTCCTTTCTCTTATCTCCCAGCAGCCCCTACGGAGATGGCCGCATATTAATCGAGAGGGGCGGTGCTGCTTCTCCATCTCCGTTACAGTATCAAAAAAATAAGCCTACCAAAAGGGCAAGAACAAACACATTGAATAATATTGATAAAATAGATTTCGTTCACCAGTCCAACTTAGAAAAAGGACAAGCAGTGTGCAAGATAAAAAGGAATTCACCATCTGTCCCTTTCATCAATTGCCTTTCAGTACCACTGAAAGCACTGCAACTCAGTGTAGGTGTGCGTTCAGTCCGGCAAACACAACATTTCAGTTATGAAACGCTTTCTACAGGTGATGAATAAATGTAACATTTTCACAAATTTGAATAAGTTTGATTTGATACAAGATTCATGAAGTTGACCTAACGAAATGACATAATATTTTTGAGGGGATAAAAATCTCAAGACACAATTGGGTAGTCCTCAAGGCACACGGGTTGCAAACCACTGAGCCAAGCCACGGTGCTTCTTGAATTTGCACGGCCACTGAGACTGCCAGGGAGAGGTGGTGAAAGGCTTCCCTTCGATAGCTCAGTTGGTAGAGCGGAGGACTGTAGGTTTCAGGCAGCGGGCATCCTTAGGTCGCTGGTTCAATTCCGGCTCGAAGGAAGCCGTGCTTATGGTTTGACGTCGGTTTTGGGCGAGCTCCCAAATGTCAAGCCGTTGAAATTGCATGAGGACAAGGAGAAAACCCCGGAAATTCGGATTTGTAGTCGAGAACTCGCATTGCCCAAACATCTCATATGCATGTGACCCTTTTCACCCTGAGCCCAGGGTGTCTGCTAAGAAAGAAGTAGTGAGAAATGACAATCGGTCGTCTGCACGCCCCCCCCCCCAAAAAAAAAAAAAAAAAGGAAAAAACGGCAGGAAAATTCGCCCGCATCGAAAGGGGTCGATAGATCCGCTGCGACGCAGGAGTGCGAGAGGACTCAACGCCACCGAGCACGGGCGCGAGAGGGAGAGCTGCCGCAGTGCGACAAACCGCCCGCGACGCAAGCACCAGATGTCCGCGATGCCAAGGGGAACCGGCGCGCTGCGGAGAACCTGACCAAAATATGGAACGCTTCAAGAATTTGCGTGTCATCCTTGCGCCCAGATAGGCTGAATGTGCTCTGTATCGACATACTAAAATGTAACCAATGGGAACGACTGCTTTTTCTAAAATTCCACTGAAATTGGCAGCCTCAGCCTGCATTTATTGCTTACAATTGCCGCTGGAACAACCCCCGATTTCCCACGCCACTCAATGTGTTTTCTTTCAGCTGGTTGGCTACATGACCCGGAGAGGCGGGCTTTGCGGGTGGACTTCTAATAGTAAATACGTGTTTTGTCAGACGTTGCCTAGGGAGTGAAAAGAATCTTTGAGACATACAGACAGACATACAGACAGACATCAATATCTCTCTCTCTGTCTCTATCTATATATATATTCTATCAATCTAGCTTTATCTTTATCTATCGATCTATTTTTCTATCTATGCCTCCCTCCCTCCTTCTTTCCTTCCTTCCTTCCTTCCTTCCTATTATTTTATTTTTTTGCTATCGATCCACGTAAGTAAGCATTTTCTTAATTGATCAATCGGTCTGTCGATAATGTGTTAATACGATCTGTTTTTATGACCTGCTGTGTTTGCGGTGTTATTTCATGCTTTTTATACATTTGATAATAACCCTGGTGTTTTGTGTAAGGTATGTGTCTTCTATACTGTTGAGAGAGAAGTGTTTTGAACCGTAAAAAAGTCAAAGAAACGTATAGTGTTTCACTGCGTCACATAATGATAAGAATAAGAATAAGAATAGTATTAATAATAATGATGATGATTATTATTATTATTATTATTATTATTATTATTATTATTATTATTATTATTATTATTATTCCATCCATCCATCCATCCATCCATTCATTTTCGAAACTGCTTATCCTGGTGAGGGTCGTGGGGAAGCCGGAGACGATATTATTATTATTATTATTATTATTATTATTAGTCATTGTGTCACATCATCATCATAATAGTATTAATAATGGTATTAAAATACTATTTAGTAGTAGTAGTAGTAGTAGTAGTATGTGCTGCATTGAAACATAAAACAGAAAAAATCGTGTAGCGTTTCACTGCGTCACATCATCATCATCATAATAATAGTAATAATAATGAGGATGATGATAATAGTACTAGTACGAATCATAATACGAATAATTGTAGCAGTGATACAAGGTATATGATGAATTATAACATATCTTGTATTATTTGTTGTCATTTAATTGAAAGTATTGTTATTTTTTAATATTATTATTATTATTATTATTATTATTATTATTATTATTACTATTCAAAATAATAATAAAACATACTAATTGTAATGATCTCCTTGGATGTATGTTTCAGGGAATTAAGAGCACCCTGGCCTGCAGTTGTATAGTCAGTGTAGTTGTAGTTAGACAGAGAACCTGGGTTTATTACAGGTATGTGAGATGGATAAGGAGGCAGACTCCCCAGCCCGGAACGCAGATGGCCAAATTCCTGGCATACATCCTGCGGCGGGACAGGGAGTCACAGGCCCAGAAGCCAGCAGCACAGCCTGCCTCCTCCCAGCCCACACCCTCGGTGCCTGCACCCTGCCAGCCTCCCAGGACGAGTGCCTCGCAGTCGACTCCCACCTTCTCCTCGTCTGCCACCAAGTCCAGAGCTCCAGTGGCAAAAGGTTCATTTTGTGGAAGTGTGTGATTTGAGCAATTAGAATTAAATGTAGTTTATTAAGGCAGCAATTAGGTAAACAGTTATACCAGGGCTATCACACAATTTAAAGTTCACACTTAAAACAGACCGACGGCAAACACACGATAATCGCACACATTTTGTGATTTCAAAAACAAAATACACCAGTTACCATGACCCCTGTACCAAATGCCCACCGTTACAGCGCACGTTTACTCCTCCTTCCAACGGTGTCCAGGAAGGAGCGCCCGTCACTGGCCTTCAGCAACGATGCACTCACTGACGCTGAGCTGCTGGCAGCTGTGGAGGACATGGCCCCCCCGCGTAAGTCTTCACGCAGCTGTTACAAATATCAGCCTATTTCAATACATGTCTAAATGTCATTCATTTCAGGTTCAAGATGGAGTTCTTGCCATTTGGCACAAACTAACTTGTATTGTTGTATTTTGTTAGCTTAAGATGGACGGATCTCCCAGTGTAAGGTAAGTGAGATGGACCCGGGGTCCACACGGTGCTTTGGCTACATATCGCTTTACAGTCACCTCGTCTGCCCTGCCTCGACACCCCCAAGTATCTGTGACCCCTGGCTTTATGCGCTGAGCTGCATGTTTGCTATGCGTTGCATCCTTACCGTGTGTGCTGTGCATGTGGAGTGGCACGCTGTGATATAGTGTAGTGGCATGGCGTGATGTAGTGGCATGGTGTGATATGATGTAGTGGCACAGTAACATGGTTGATTGAATGATAAGGCTTCATAGACCTAGTCACCTTGGAATTAACATAGATTTGGATAATTTCACCATTAGTTACATCTCTGTTGTTGCGAGATTTTGAATCGCCCGTTTTATCTCTAGTGTCTTCAGTGCAGGAGCCGGGGGCAGCGGCCATGGCTAGCTCAGCTCAGCAGCCGACACCGCTCGGTTCAGCGGAGCAGCCTGGTGGGGGTAAGAGTGGTGTGTGTGTGTGTGTGTGTGAGTGTGTCTTTGTGTGTTTGTTAAATCTGGGTGCAGTATCCGTAGTGTCCTGGCAACTCCTGTCACTGTCTGTCTGTCTGTCTGTCTGTCCCTGTGTTTCTGCAGGTCCTGCTTCCTGAGGGCTGGAAGCAGACGCTGCCCGCTGAGCAGCTGCAGTGGGTCTCCAAGGCCCTGTTCACTAGGAGCAGGTTTGGGAAGCTGGAGCTGACCTCGGACCTGCGTCTGTGGTTGTTCCCTCCCTAGCCCTGCCCGGTGTATCGGCAGCCCCCGGCCTCTCCCAGCCTGCACTTCGCTCGGCCGCTGTTCCTGTGGATGCCCTACCGCATTTGGGCTGTGAAGCTCACCTGCATCCAGCCCCAGTGTGAGGGACACAGGCTCAAAGAAGTATGCAGGCTGGTCCGGAGACGTGCTGCAGCAGCTGGATGTGGCTCATCGGAGCCAGTTCCCGGCCATCCTCACCTACCCGTATGGAGACAATTCACCACACAGCATCTGTGCTTTCCCTCCCCCCCTCCCTCTCTGCTGAAATGTTTCCTGAACTCTAACTGCTGTACTGCTGTGTCTTGGGCAGGCTGTCCTGCGACTACACGGTGCTGAGTCTCATGAGGGAGCACACCCTGGGGAACAGCGCCACCCGGCTGTGCAAACAGCTGCAGGAGCAGCACAGCGAGGCGTGGCAGCGTAAAAACCCTGCGGTACCTCGCAGACTGCGAGCCCTTTGTGACCTCTGCACCTGTAGTCCCGAGCTTCCGGCCACCGCCACCCATGCCACCGGTGCCTGGACCCAAGTGGCTGCTGGCAGTGTATGACCTCGACGTGCTGGAGCAGCTGGCCGAGGTAAAGGCCCAGGTCACGTCTGTGTTCGGGTCCATTTTAAAACTGGACTCGACAAAGAAGGTGAGTATCGTCAGTCAGATTTTTTGTGCTGCTGTCTCAGCGGCCACTTGGTGCATCGTGGTGCCGCTCAGCTGAACGCATTACAATTAAAGACCTAATAACTTAATGTGTCTCATACATTTTTCAGTTGACCAGGAAGCTCGCAGGAGCAGCCACTGGCACGGCAGCGTGGGCCACCAACGTCGGCAATGAGTTCGGGCAGGTCCTGAACTCGGTGCTAACATGCGGAGAGGGTGAGGGGCTGCAGCCCATGGCTGCTGGGCTGGTGGAGTGGTACCGCTTGGCCGGAGAGGCTCCCCCTCAGATCCTGTATGTGGACTGGGACTGCTGCTCTGTGGCTGGACGGTCGAAGGTGGCCGGGGGGCACAGGATACGGAGCGGCTCATCCAGGAGCTGCTGGACATTTTTGACAGCAGGAGGGGGCTGGACACCATGGGCGTGCCGCTGCTGGACCACAAGCAGATCCAGGCCATCTGGAAGACACAGCGGCCCCACCTCGCCTGCATTCAGGACCCCGAGGGGGTGCAGCTGTATACCCAGACAGGGCAGCTGCGGAAGGGGGGTGTGCTGCTGCCAGTATACCGCTGCGCCCGTGGATCGATCTCCTTGGAGTCTTTCCACCTCCACCTGGCCCTTTTCATCCCAGGTTAGTGCCAGCTGCACCGCAAATAAAGACGCCAGATTCTGTTATGCTTTTTGAACCCAGTGGATCAGTAGACTAGTTTTTTTTTCTGTAATTGTTACAGTACGTGTATATTTATATACTATGGCTTTGTGAAGAGTATATTTTGAACTGTATTGAAGTGTGTGTTTCTGTTTCCTCCTGCTCTGCTCAGGCACCAGTGCCAGCGATGTGCACTTCCTGGCATTTCTGCTGGAGGGCCTGGTGAGGTGGAATGCGGACCGTACAGTGGCGGCCGTGGAGGATGCTGGCAAGCTTCTGTGCTCCTACAGTGGCTCCTTGCAGAACGCCCTGGGCACCCTGAGCCAGAAGGTGCTGGCCAGGGACCTGTCGGAGGGGTTCGTGAAGTCAGGCGTGTACACGCGTCAGTGAGCGTGTCAGTGTGGGGGGTTGATTTGTAAGGTGCTCTTTAGCAGTGTTATGAAAATAATAAAAGCGGTGAACCCATGCTTCTGTTATGATTGTGTTGAAGGGGAGCTCATTGGGATCAAGTACCTGTACTCACAGACAGGGAAAGAGCTCCAACGTGTGCACAGCGACCCCAACGTCCCGGACGAGGCAGCTGGCCAAGACTCAGACAGGGAGGAGAGTGACGACGAGGGCTTTGAGGAAGACGATGACCCCACCATCTCCAACCCCTTCGCCCCGTCTCCTGCCCGACTGCCCCAGTCTCCTGCGCGGTCAACGGCCCGACTGCCCCCGTCTCCTGCGCGGTCAATGGCCCGACTGCCCCCGTCTCCCGAGATGGAGCCCCCCTGCGCTGCAGGAGACGCCCCCCCGTTGCTAATCCCGAGGTGAGGAGGCAGTGATGGCGCTCAGCTCGTCTCTTACATTGTAGTGCACAAAACCCTGGAATGATAGCTATTGCCAGAACATGGTCCTGTAACTGACTGTCGTCTGTATCCTGTTGTTTCAGGAATCGTGCGGCCCTGATGGCGTTCCTGGGCTCCAGCACGTCCAGCAGTTGGCCAGCTGTCTGGTGGACCTGAGAGCCCAGGCATTCCTGACCAATCGCCAGGTGGCGGAGCTGGTACACCTGTGGCAGCAGCTCCCCGAGGGAGACAAGCAGCGCCTCTTGTACCCGTCCCATCACAAGGACAGGCTGACTCAGGGGCGCTTCAAAGCTGGGAGGAGGTCTTCAGTCGCTCCGGGAGTGGACAGCTTGAAGAGGTGTGATATAAAGACACATTTTAAATCACTGCCGAGAAGCAGATGAATACGAGTATGTGCCTGTAAGTAGTGACTGTGAGGTGTGAAGGATGCTTCCTAACACAGATCTCTTACCTGGTTGCAGGTGCATGGTGGCCGGACACGAGCCGCTTGGTAGAGGCCATCTGACACCAAGCTCAAGCATTTTCCTTACCTTCTCTGTGATAGCGACCTTCCCTGGGCAGGGTTGCTGTTCCCAGTTTTCTTTTGTGATGTTGAGGAGGCCTCGCGATCTGTGGGAAAAAAAAAGCTCAAAAGGTGAAAAACCTGTGGAAGATTGGGGTACTTCCCAGATGGTGAATATGAGAAAAGGGAGCAGTTGATCCCAGTTACGCCCATCCCTTTCCATCGTCCTCCTCAGCATGCTTTTTAACGTTTTGTTAAACCGCTCCACTAGCCCGTCCGTCTGTTGATGGTAAACAGAAGTGTGAAGACTTAATTCGGAGAAGATGGCACACATCTTTCATTACCTTGGACATGAACGGTGTACCAAAATTTCTTTGGGCAGCCCGACTCTGGAAAACATTTGGATTAGCTCTTGGGCTATATTTTTTGTGGTGGCATACGCAAAGGCATGGCCTCAGAGTACCTTTTGGCATAGTCCACTACCACCAGGATGTGCTGGAAACCTTTGGCCGACTTGGGTAAAGGTCCAATTAAATCCATGCCTATTCTCTCAAAAGGCATGCCTATTACCGGAATCGGTATGAGAGGGTTGCGGAACGATGGCATGGGGGCCGTACGCTGGCATTCTGGACAGCTTTGACAGTAACGTATAACCTCAGCATATACCTCTGGCCAAAAGAATCTTTGCAGCAGCCTCTCCAGGGTTTTTGCTCTTCCCAGGTGTCCCCCAAGCAGGTGGCTATGGGAGAGATTCAGAACAGTGTGCCTGAAAGGGGTGGGTACAAGGAGCTGTGCATAGACAACATTATTTTTCTTTGTCATTTGATACAACAGGTTAGGGCGCATGGCGAAATGAGGATATGAAAGTGGTCGGGTGGGGTCCACAGCCGTCCCATTTATTACCTGCACATTCCGCCGGGCGTTTTGAAGTGTAAGGTCTTCCATCTGGGCAGTCCCAAATCTCCCACAGTACTGGGTCAGATCTGGTGGAAATCACGCATCGTCCTTTCGGTGTGTAGATCCTCATTTGGGC
Source organism: Amia ocellicauda (assembly GCF_036373705.1). NCBI lineage: Eukaryota > Metazoa > Chordata > Actinopteri > Amiiformes > Amiidae > Amia > Amia ocellicauda. The sequence continues at coordinate 60,692,128 of NC_089851.1, read as the reverse complement.
AAAGGGGTATCTTTTCATGTCCCCATGTATGCAGGTGATTGAAATAGGAGCAAGCCGCTTCCTCTGGGTTTTGGGCATGATGTCAGGGATCACCAAGGTGACCATGCTACCTGAATCCAGCAGGGCATCAACTCTGCGGCCCCCTATGTTGACCGGGCTGAGATGGGGAGGTTCATTACTGGAACTCCCATGGGTGGATCTGACATGACCGGGTTTGGTGGAGGCCATGCCCACCTGCATGGGTTCCTCTCTCTTGGGGCAGTTCCATGATACATGTCCTTTGTCCCCACAGAAGAAACATTCCCGTCCATCTCTGTCCACTAGTCCCCTGGGGTTCTGGGTGGGTGTTGCTTCCCTGGCGCTGGTGATCGCTCCTGGTCATCCAGTTTAGGGGCGGGGGCTGGGGTTCTTCTTCTCCCCAGGTTTCTCAATCCTCTGGCTTCAACAGTTCGTTTGAGGTGTGACATCGCTCCACCAAGTCCACAACCGCATCAGCTGTGGTAGGGCTGCACTGGCGGATTATTTTTTTGAGTTCATAAGGCAGTCCCCTAATGAACCGGTCCACCACGGTTCGTTCCACCATAGCCCCCAGGTTGAGGCTAGCCGGTTCTAACCATTTCTTGGCCAAGTGGTCAAACATTTGCGATCGAGGTGCTTGCTCAGTTTGAAATGTCCAAGCATGAAACCGCTGAGCCCGTAACGCTGGGGTGACCCCTATCCGAGCAAGAATTTCTCTTTAATTTCTTATAGTCATTGGCATCAGCAGCCTCCAAGTCGGAGCAGGCTTTTTGTGCTTCCCCACAGAGAAACGGTGCAAGGATTCCGGCCCACTTGTCCTCCGTCCAGCCTTCACGCTCAGCCGTCCGCTCGAACGTCTTCAGGAAGGCTTCCACGTCATCAGCCAGAGTTATTTTTTTGGAGGGATCGTGTAGCAACGATGGGGACTGAGGCTGCTTGGAAGTTGACCTTGGCAACAGCTAGTTCAGCAGACATCATCTGCATGTCCAGCTCCATCTTCTGCTGACATCTTTGTTGTTCTTCCAACAGGAGGCGGTTGGTCTCCTGTTGAGCCTGATTGGCAGTAACAAGTTGTTTCAGCAGATCGTCCATGTTCTCCTTTCTGGTTCTATGTTGTGAAATCTGAACCTGCCTGCATTCTTCACCACTGTAACGAGGTGCGGGGTTGGGTTACTGCAGCCAAATGATTTTAGGCGGGGAATAAATGTCAAAACACAAGACAAACCAAGGAAGAGGATAATAAAGACCACGCTGTTGGTTTATTTTAGTTCTGTCGTGGATATTGAAACTTGAAAACAAAAACCTAGCTCTTTGTACAGAGCACTTTCTGTAGCAGGAATGGTCTGCTACACAAAAACAAAATCCCTGACTAGCCTTGGAAAGCTAAGCTGTTTCCCAGGGTTAACAAAACAAAGACAGACAAACTAAACAGTCTTGAGGGGTTAGGCAGTCTCGTGGTCAAAAAGGGTTTCAGGGGTCTTCACCAGGGTCGTAGTCTTCCAAAACAATCCAAACGCCTTTCAAGGTCCTCAGCCAGTCCAACTTGTCATCTAGTTTCCAATCCAGTTACTTTGTCCTTTCTTTTGCTCCTCTGTTCACCCTCCTTGTCTTTCCGTCCACCCCCCACTTCTAAGACAAAGAAGAAACCACAGTGTGAGTTTAAATAGTCTGTACTGATCAGCCACACCTGCTTGCAGTCTGGGTGATTTGTAATCAAAGGCAGGTGCGGCTGTTCTGCTGCCTCGCCAGTGATTTTCCATTGGGCTGTCCATGGTCCTGATCCATGGAGTGTCTGGCTCTGCTGTCCATGGTCCTGTCTATGGCAAAAGAGAGCATTAGGGCAGGCACATAGCGGTGATCGAAGACCCGCCCCCTCAACTCGTTACAATGTATAAGAACATAAGAAAGTTTACAAACGAGAGGAGGCCATTCGACCCATCATGCTCATTTGGTGTCCATTAATAACTAAGTGATCCAAGGATCCTATCCAGTCTGTTTTTGAATATTCCCAAACTTTCATCTTCTACCACATTGCTGGGGAGTTTGTTCAGATTGTGACGCCTCTCTGTGTGAAGAAGTGTCTTGAATGCCTTGGGGCCTCCTTGCTTTCCTCTGAATTGCCTCTATAGCAGCGATATCTTTCTTGAAGTGTGGAGCCCAGAACTGTACACAGTATTCCAGATGAGCTCTAACTAGTGCATTGTACAGTCTCAACATTACTGCCCTTGTTCTCAATTCTACACTTTTGACAATATACCCTAACATTCTGTTTGCCTTTTTTATTGCTTCCACAGATTGCTTGGATGGAGAAAGTGAGGAGTCCACATAGACTCCTAGGTCTTTCTCATGCATTACTTCTATTCCTCCCATAGAGTAATTATAGTGGACATTTTTGTTACCTGTATGTATTACCTTGCACTTGTCCACATTGAATTTCATCTGCCAGGTGTCGGCCCACAACTGAATATTATCTAAGTCCCTTTGAATAGCCTGTGCTGCCGAGATTGTATCTGCTGAGCCACCTATTTTAGTATCATCTGCAAATTTGACAAGTTTGCTAACTATCCCAGAGTCCAGATCATTAATATAGATTAGAAAAAGCACAGGCCCTAGTACTGATCACCGTGGAACTCCACTAACAACCTCACTCCAGTTAGAAGCAACTCCTCTAATCGACACCCTCTGCTTCCTATACATCAACCAGTTCATAATCCATCTACTTACATTACCCTGAATGCCTACAGCTTCCAATTTGAGGCTCAGTCTTTGGTATGGAACCTTATCAAATGCTTTTTGAAAATCTAAGTATATCATATCATATGCTTTCACATGATCCACAGCTGCAGTTGCATGTTCAAAAAATTCTAATAAATTAGTATAACATGATCTGCCTCGTCTAAACCCATGTTGACTATCTCCAAGAATATGGTTTTCATTAAGATGCTCCTCTATTTTCTGTGTAATCATTTTTTCCAATATTTTACAGGTGATGCAGGTGAGACTGATTGGTCTGTAATTTCCTGGCTCAGTTTTGTCCCCTTTCTTGTGGATTGGTATGACGTTTGCTGTCTTCCAGTCAGTTGGCACATCCCCTGTTTGAAGTGTCATTTGGAATATTTGAGTTAGAGGCCTATAAATAATTTCCCTAATTTCTTTAAGTACTGTTGGAAATATACCATCTGGCCCAGGTGATTTGTTTGTTTTTAATTCTGCTAGTCCCTTTAGTACCTCCTCATCCTTTACCCTAATCTCTCTTAGGATTTGACTGGACTGGTTGTTAACCTGTGGCATGTTATCTGTTTTTTTCCTTTGTAAAAATCTCTGTGAAAAACTCATTTAGAACATTTGCCACATCTTGTTCATTTTCCAAGATACTTCAATTTTTGCCCTTTATCTGTTTCACTTCCTACTTTATTGACCTCTTGCTGTGGCAGTATTGAAAAGCTCTTTGCATTAGTTTTAGTTCCAAGAGCTATGTTTCTTTCTATTTCCCTATTTGCTTTCCTGACCCCTTTCTTAAGGTCTCCTTGCAGCTCAACATATTCTATGTATTTGTTTAATCTCCGTCCCTTTTGTATGTGCTATACAACATTGTTTTTCTCTTGATATTTTTTTGCATACCTCTATTAAACCATTTTGACCAATGTTTTTTGGTCCTCAATTTGCTAAGTTTTGGTACATAGACTCGTTCAACTTCCTACCCATGAAATTGAGCGGGCACTTTTTTAACATGGTCGAAACACAGAATTATAGAGGACCCTACCCAGCACCCAGTTATTACGGGGTTGAAACCAAGCAATCAATTAATCAGATTCCAAACTCTCCACCATGGCCAAGACCAAAGAGCTGTCCAAGGATGTCAGGGACAAGATTGTAGACCTACACAAGGCTGGAATGGGCTAAAAGACCATCGCCAAGCAGCTTGGTGAGAAGGTGACAACAGTTGGTGCAATTATTCGCAAATGGAAGAAACACAAAATAACTGTCAGTGTCCCTCGGTCTGGGGCTCCATGCAAGATCTCACCTCGTGGAGTTTCAATGATCATGAGAACGGTGAGGAATAACCATAGTCACCTAGAAAACAATTGGTAACACACTATACCGTGAAGGACTGAAATCCTGCAGCACCTGCAAGGTCCCCCTGCTCAAGAAAGCACATGTACAGGCCCGTCTGAAGTTTCCCAATGAACATCTGAATGATTCAGAAGAGAACTGGGTGAAAGTGTTGTGGTCAGATGAGACCAAAATCGAGCTTTTTGGCATCAACTCAACTCGCCGTGTTTGGAGGAGGAGGAATGACCCCAAGAAAACCATCCCCCACCGTCAAACATGGAGGTGGAAACATTATGCTTTGGGGGTGTTTTTCTGATAAGGGGACAGGACAACTGCACCGCATCAAAGGAACGATGGACGGGGCCATGTAATGTCAAATCTTGGGTGAGAACCTCCTTCCCTCAGCCAGGGCATTGAAAATGGGTCATGGATGGGTATTCCAGCATGACATTGACCCAAAACACACAGCCAAGGCAACAAAGGAGTGGTTCAAGAAGAAGCACATTAAGGTCCTGGCGTGGCCTAGCCAGTCTCCAGACCTTAATCCCATAGACAATCTGTGGAGGGAGCTGAAGGTTCGAGTTGCCAAACGTCAGCCTTGAAACCTTAATGACTTGGAGAGGATCTGCAAAGAGGATTGGGACAAAATCCCTCCTGAGATGTGTGCAAACCTGATGGCCAACTACAAGAAACGTCTGACCTCTGTGATTGCCAACAAGGGTTTTGCCACCAAGTACTAAGTCGAAGGGGTCAAATACTTATTTCCCTCATTAACATGCAAATCAATTTATAACTTTTTTGAAATGCGTTTTTCTGGATTTATTTTGTTGTTATTCTGTCTCTCACTGTTAAAATACACCTACCATTAAAATTATAGACTGATCATTTCTTTGTCAGTGGACAAACGTACAAAATCAGCAGGGGATCAAATACTTTTTTCCCTCACTGTATATAACTTCAGGTGTGAACATTCATGCTGTTGAAAATTACGGGAACTATTAAAAAAATAACAGAAGGCTGTTTTCGCTAGCTTATTATATTGGTAGTTGTGGCTGAACTGCAATGAATTAGCTAGCTAGCTAGATACAATATATGTGGAGTGACATTAGTCAAATTACACAATATTATCATACCTTCTCAGACCAGCAATTTAAAATAGTGTGCTGGGCAGTGCTTCTCTTCATTTTCAGAGCTGCTACCTGTGCTCACCAATCTGCAGTCAAAGCACTCAGCTCTGTGTTGAGGAAAGTGCGAACGTTTGCGAAGGAAAATTGGGTGTTACCAATTTGTGCAATGGAGGGGGACTTAAGTATTTTTGTCTGATTTATTATGACAAACTCACATTCAATTAGGAACAAACATATTGCTACAAAATAAATAAATTCTACATATTTTTCATGTGATCATGATACAAATATTGGGGGGGTTGTAATTGCTACGCCCCTGTCTTCAGCTGACATTAAATTTCCTCCTAAAAGAACCATCCCAATTTCAAAAACCTATAGCTCTGAAAATATTCGCATCACATGCATATGGATGGTATAATTTGAAAGGAAATCGCTTGAATGCTCAGAACATAGCTTGGAGTAACACAATACATAACACAAAATAATACAAAATAGTTTTTTCTGCTTCAAAATGCAAAGTTATACTTAAAGAAGGCACCTATTTGTATATCTGGCTAAAGCTCCAAATATCCATTTAGCGGTGTAATGGAGTGAACCCATCTCCAATACAACCACAGTACTTGTCACTGGTTTAGTGTGATGCAGTGTGTTGTAGTTAAAACATTTTTTAAAAGTTATTAATGGTGGTAATTTGTTGTATTAAAAAAAGGGCATGGTTGGTATTAATAACTCACTTATGAACTTACCTATTGTGGAGGGAAAGGGGGAGCTGGGATGGAGTTGTTGGAGTTGGTGTGTGGGTGACCATGTTGGTGAAGGGTAAAAGTGGTTACAGAGGCCATGAAGGAGAAGTGCAATATATGCTTGGCCATTACCATATTTATTGTATTAAGGTAGCCACTCTTAGTTCTCTGGCCACAAGGGAAGGGTTCAAGGGGTTGTAGGACAGCGGTGTCTGCAATAATGTTTTGTTTTATTTTCTTTGTACTAATGTTGGTTTGTTTTCTTTATGGTATTAGACATAATTGTTTACATTACCCACTCATGACATAAATACTGTATTTGTGTCCATACTTTTAGATATTGAGACATTTATATTTTATTAATGATCTGTTCTGGGGGGAGGAGAGGAAGTGTGAGAACTGCTAGGGGGGTGGAAGGTTGGGTTACTACATGGAGGTGGCTAGTGCAGAGGGCAGCTCTTGTTTTTCCTGCTCTTGGGAGTTTTTGTGTTCTCTTGTGAAGGGATAGATTTGCTACAATCATTCTGTTCAGCTACTTAATTAAATTACTTTCTTCTGGAAAACTGTCTATGTGGTCCTACTTGTTCCCTGCTTGATAACACCTGACCCTGGGTCCGTAACAAGTGGCATATTGATAACAACTGTACCAATTTGTGTGTTGACAGGATGAGCAGAACCCACTCTAAAGGGGGTCCTTTTGTGAGTGGTGTCTAGGTGCTGTCCAAACACATACCTAAGTGGCCAAACTGAAATAGAAAAATCAAAATAATAATACTTGCAAATCTACAGCAGGATCCAGTCCTTCCACAAATAATTTTCCACGGCTGAGCCACAGCTGTATTCGCCTCCCGGCGGTGTGTGAATGTACTGGCAGGCATTGATAATTTAATCCAGGTTTACGCATTCCTCTCGTGCAGAGATGCTATTGGCTAACCGCCAAATCTGCACATCATTTGAAAGCTTAGTTTTTTGGCTACTTGCCTGTGTCAATCTCACTGACATCACAATCAGTGTTTTCTTGTCACACGTCACTATGTTGTGCCCATAGGGGCATGGCGCAGCCAGATGTAGCAGGAGGGGGGACCCACAGAGATGGGCATAGATCCCTCAAATTCAATCAAATTTCTTTACAAATAGACTAGTTTTTTTCAGAACACCCTAACGAGTAATCAAGTATATAATACTTGGTTCAATACTTTGGTACAAGCTTCTACCAAAACTTGGATGGTAGTGTTTTTATCAGTAAACTGTCTCAGAATATTTCAAAGTTGAGAGTCTCAGCTTTCATGGGATACCAAACACTCGGCGAACAACACAACAGTGTTGACAGTACACTTGGTATTACACAGAAACATTGTTTTTGGTGCAAGTTAAGTGGTTAAATTCTGAAAAAAAAATGGAAAGTACAAAAGTATAAGAGCCCCCTGGAAAAGCAGCAAACAAAACCCAAGCACAATGAGAAGTAAAACATTATCTTGCTTCTCTCTTTGCTCTCTGCATACCACAAAAAAGGCTAAATTAGTGAACAGAATACAAGGTTTAGAAATGCAAGCAATTTTGAGTCTTCTGATTTCTATTTAAAATTCTTAACACATCAATGTTCACACAGTTTGTATTTAAATAAAAAGTCTGTGTTAGGGCTGTAGCATTAAGGGGGGTGTATTGTGATAAGAGCATTCTAGCTCTGATCTGAAGAAGACCTCTCCCCCAAAGTTATCAGATTTCCTGAGCTCATTGGCACATGAACTGTTCTATATCAAAGTGGCAGTCTTAGGAGGTTGGCACCGAGAATGGGCCAAATGGCTTGGAATCCCTGCTGTGAAAATGTCTGGGGAATATGGCGAGGAGGAAATAAAACTCTTTGTAGTGGACGAGAGCCGAAATCCCCAAACAGAGTTAGGAACCCAGGCCAAACAGCATGGATGGCATGGATTGACATCAGTCATAAATCGAGCCTCCTCCAATAGGACACTGGGGGCTGAAACCGAAATCCAATCTCACAAACTCAAGTACCAATCGTCTATTGATCTAAGGGGCATAAAAGCTAGCGCACGGCATCTCTCTCTCTCTCTCTCTCACCCGAACCAGTAACCCGCTGCCACAGCTCAACCTGTAGCCTGAAACAGGAGTCTTTGCCGGCAACAGACGAGTTCAACTGGGAGAAGGAGATTGAGCCGTATGAAGAATTCTTTTAAAGGACTTTAGTAATTAAAGAACTTTACAGACTGCGCATGCCCGATTGTACCCATCTGATCTGTGGAGTTTTACAGCTGGACAATTGACTAAGTCGACTGCAGTACGAAAGTGTTCAGTCATTTAAATAGCTTTTGAGTCTTAAGAAACTTGACCCTTGGAAATGAACAGGGCCCTGCTTTCCTCAAAGACTTTGCCTTCAAGTAAATACGGTGGAAAACCCTGCTTGCAAAGAAGATTTTGTGCACAACCTTGGAGCCTTCAAACCAGTGGAAAATCTGTTTGAAAAAGACTACTTTTGTGAAACCCCAACTTCCAGATGCATCGACTGAAGTGGAAGTTATTGGACAAAACCAAAGCCAGTTTGACAATTTTAGAAATAAAATCTGTCCACGCCGAGAAATATCTTCTCATTCCTGATTAATTGTTTAGTCTGAAATTGACACAAGTTAATAGACACTAGATTATAAGTGGCCCTGCCTATCCTTAATCATTGAACAGTAATCAATTAGGGAGAATTGTGGTAACAAGAAATGAATCTTTCTCAGCACCCAAATGTAAATGAGACTGATATATATATAAGGAGAAGTTATTTGACTTAAATACTAACCTGCATTAGTTATTTAATGTCCGACTAACAATACTAATGAGAGACTCACCTTCATCTTACTAACGTATTGTAGTCAATGTGTTTGTAATTTTGTGTAACGTTTTGTGTGTCATCATATGCCATTCCATGGTCTTTGATTTGGTCACGGAAGTGATTGGTCTTTGATTTGTTGATCTTGAGTGAATTTTAATTAGTTTTTCCCTTTTTGTATAACTAGTGTGGTGCTACATTTTATCTTTGTTTTTAATACATTTGAGAATTTATATCTTTGGAATTGGTGTCTGCGTCCAATTATTGCAGAAATTGAGTTCTACAAGATTCTAGGATTCTTGATAAGGTGATACTTAAATTCACTTTTTTAACTGAAATTTATAAGTGTACCTTACGCTACAGGGCTGTCATGATCATTACATTTTGTTATACAAATATTGCCATTATTAACGATTAAATTATCCATTTATTTATTTTCATAACTTTTATACTACATTAAAGTATAACACACAGATGCATACAGATTTAAGGAATGGTAATTTATAGACAAATAATATACTTAAATAAAATTAAGTGCCTGCTTTTAAGTCCTACTAAACCAAAATAAATTGCACATGGGGAACATGTGCGACAGCCAGAATTGACCAGATCTCAGACTTTCACAATCTTTACCTCTGCTACTCCTTCCCAGTGGTGAGATTCCGTGCAAGGAGCACTAACAGGATCACTGTCTGGTTTAAGTCTAATCTAACTGGGGTGACAATGTTGTGAGCCGTACTGAACACTCTCTCTGAAGCAGTGCTTGTTCTAAGATAACTCAGCCTTTTATTTGTATTGATTTTTATTGATGCATTAAGGGATTTACACCGATTTGCTATTTCAGACACTTTTACTGTATTGAATAAAATACAAGTTAGAGTTAACATGCATTCGTCACCGCGCACACAGTTCATTATGAATATACTTTGTATGAGTGGATACATTTTCATTCATTTTGTGGCGTATTTTTACTATTATTCTTGTTTAAAAAACAATAGGCTAGTCTATTGATTATGGATGCGGCTGTTTTGGGGGTATTTGCGGCGCAGTCGTGGACAGATCAATAAACTGTTGGACGATCTCAGGTGATGTTAATGGTTTCATGGGAAATTGTGCTTATTGATGAAGTCTGTGATGATGGCCCCAAATCACTGTTACATTGTTCCTGTTGCCAGACACGCAGCACTTCCAGACAAATCACTATTAGCGCTTTTCCACCGACAAGGAGCCAGTGTTAGTTTGGAGCCGGTGCCTAATTTGGAACCATTTTTTGCTTTTTCACCGCAAAAGAACTGTCTCCGTTCCGGCATAGAGCCACATTTTTTATTGAGCTGCCTGCGACTGCGCCGCAAAAACCCCTGAAACATACATTTTACAAATTCCAATTTACAATTTACATAAGTACAGTAAGTGACTTCAACATCCTGGACGGTGAAAGCTAAGTGCTGTCAAGATGTAGGGTCACAGACAAGGGCTACGGGAAAGGGAGCAAGGAGGAAAACAATCAAGAACGTGAGGAGCATAATAAGCTGAAGTGCTATCTAGCAGGGATAGAGGACTAATATTACAAGCACTGTCGGAAAAGATGTGTCTTGAGTAAGCGCCGGAATGAGGTCAAGGACTCTGCTGTTTTGACTTTGGTGGGCAGGTCGTTCCACCAATTAGGGGCAAGGGATGAGAAGGAATGGGCTCTGGAGGAAGGAGAGTGGAGAGGAGGCAGAGTTAGTCTTCTGGCACTGGAGGAACGCAGTGGTCTGGAGGGAATGTATGGAGGGTGTCAAATGCTGCGGAGAGGTCAAGGAGGATGAGGACTGAGGAGAGGGAGGCCGCCCGAGCACAGCTGAGGGAGTCAGTGACTGCCAGGAGAGCCGTCTCAGTGGAGTGAGCTGTGCCGGATTGCAGAGGATCAAGGAGTGGGGGTTTGGACAGAAAGTCCGAGAGCTGACGGTGGACCGCCCGCTCGAGAGTCTTGGAGAGGAAGGGGAGTAGGGTTGGTTTCTTGAGCAGTGGGATAACAGCAGCTTGTTTAAATGCAGAGGGGAAACAGCCAGAGAGGAGTGAGGAGTTGAGGAGGGAGGAGATGAAGGGGAGAAGATCAGGAGCGGTTGCTTGGAAGAGACGAGAAGGGAGAGGGTCCAGGGCACACGTTGTTGGCTTGTGACGTACAGTGGGGGAAAAAAGTATTTGATCCCCTGCTGATTTTGTACGTTTGCCCGCTGACAAAGAAATGATCAGTCTATAATTTTAATGGTAGGTGTATTTTAACAGTGAGAGACAGAATAACAACAACAAATTCCAGAAAAATGCATTTCAAAAATGTTATAAATTGATTTGCATGTTAATGAGGGAAATAAGTATTTGATCCCCTATCAATCAGCAAGATTTCTGGCTCCCAGGTCTCTTTTATACAGGTAACAAGCTGAGATTAGGAGCACTCTCTTAAAGGTGAGAACCTCCTTCCCTCAGCCAGGGCATTGAAAATGGGTTGTGGATGGGTATTCCAGCATGACAATGACCCAAAACACACAGCCAAGGCAACAAAGGAGTGGCTCAAGAAGAAGCACATTAAGGTCCTGGAGTGGCCTAGCCAGTGTCCAGACCTTAGTCCCATAGAAAATCTGTGGAGGGAGCTGAAGGTTCGAGTTGCCAAACATTAGCCTCGAAACCTTAATGACTTGGAGAGGATCTGCAAAGAGAAGTGGGACAAAATCCCTCCTGAGATGTGTGCAAACCTGGTGGCCAACTACAAGAAACGTCTGACCTCTGTGATTGCCAACAAGGGTTTTGCCACTAAGTACTAAGCTGAAGGGGTCAAATACTTATTTCCCTCATTAACATGCAAATCAATTTATAATTTTTTTGAAATGCGTTTTTCTGGATTTTTTTGTTGTTATTCTGTCTCTCACTGTTAAAATACACCTACCATTAAAATTATAGACTGATCATTTCTTTGTCAGTGGGAAAACGTACAAAATCAGCAGGGGATCAAATACTTTTTCCCCTCACTGTATATAAATATTATTCTTACCATAATGCAATGTAAATCCTGCATTAAATAATTTGCCAGTGTGTAGTAACTTTAACAAAAATATACTCTCATTTATTACAATCAAACTTGAAAAATATGGATCCAAAACCGGAATGTTGTATAATGTTGCATCACTATGCTATACGAAAATACAGTGAAACCTGTTGGGATGGAGGGGCAGAAGCGCAGATGGGCTCTGGTTTGCTTTTCCCCTCACATTAGGAATTGTGGGTGCACAAAATGAAAATGTATGTTTAATGATTGTAATTACATCCAGTTAGGATTCAGATGATCTTTGGTATTGTTTGCTCTCACTTTAATATGCTTTGCTACATGTATATATTTTATTAGCACTGTTAGTCATATGTCCCCCTGAGTAGGGTTGTCTACTAATGAATAAGTAATAACAGGTGTGTTTGTGTGTATTGTCGCCTCCCTTGTGAGGCAATGTGGATGTTGTATTGAGCCAAATTCAGTAACTGGTTAATCCAAATCCAAAAAGACAAGAGTTTGTATTTGTGTATGTGTGTGGTGGGGGGTGGGGGGATGATTTGGTGATAATTACATTAGGGGAAAATAGCTTCTCATTCTCTTTTTCTTTCTCTAGTTCGGTTCATTCACTTTGGCGTGTGTAAAGCTGATTTTCTCGGCCCTGGAGTTCTGCGTGGCCATCTCTGTGTCGTTCTTTGGGTGCAAAGCTGTGTGCATTGCCAGCACTGAGGTGATAAACGAGTCACACAGACTCTTACTGTCCTATACTGGTGTCTGGACTCCAACTGCTTATTACAAATGCAGGAGCACAAGTTGTACAATTGTCCAAGCATTGCTGACACGTATTGCCAATCACTGACTTTTTACCTAGACATTCCCATGTAACTGAATGTTTGTAAGTTATTAATTTTTATTGATAGGTTTTTAATATTTATTTAAATTAGAATTACAATTCTAATTACAATTTGTTATGTGCAGAATTTGACAAAGTTAATTAAAACCAGGATTAAAAAAAAAAACGTCCATAAATTCCAATTCAAATCTATTTTTAATATCAGTGTACTTTTTCTACATTACATATCTTTCAATGAGTTATTTCTCCAGTTCCAAAAATGTTTACAGTGAGCTGTATTTTTCACTTCTTGACACACAGTGATTCTCTCTCCCTCTCACTATTCCTCAGCCTGTGATTTTCATCCAGTGTGGGGCCAACCCTCAACCAGCAACACAGCCCAGCGGTGCCCCGGGCTACCAGCTGGCACCGGACACAGAGCAGGACGCTTTTCCCAAGACCCCCCCTCCGCAGTATACAGAGTGACGGAGAGAGCCGGGCTGGACCTGCACAGGGGGAGAGAGGGGAACACCGAGTGACCTGCATAGCCACCGCAGGGGGAGTGGGGGTTGCTAGAGGAAGAGCCGTGGAGTGTGTGTGTGAATGTCTGCAGGACCATCTTCAGAGCTGCCTTTCACACACTGCTGTTTACAACTCGCCCTCGATGCTGTCAGAGTCCTGCTGGTTGGATGGGTTTAGCTCCACCGATCACTTCCTCTCCGCTTCAGTGAGGCGAGACGGACAGCTCCATCAATGTTGCAAATGTATGACTATACATACAGTTGATATTTTAAAATGCTTTTATGTTAAGCCTTTATTAAGAAATAAACCAAATTTACCTATGCTGACAGGTTCCTCTGACAGGTTACCAGGGTACAACATCTCTTCTTGGCTCTAGTAAAAACTGCACTTTAAATTCAATGCAGAGTTTCAAATGGACCAGATGCACGGAGGTCCCTGTATACTTCTGCATACTTTCATGGGTATGTTACTTGAAACAACCTTGTAGAGGCAGAGGACCCCTAATGCAATTTAAGACACACATTTGTGGCATAGGGGACAACAATTTGGGTGAGAAGCAGTCGTTTCACAAATAGTTCCCCCGGTTAACACTATTTTACTTTAGAAGGGGACCCCTTTCTGCTATCAATTGGACCTAAAATGGTTCTGGGGACTTTATTTTAAAAAGCAACCCTTGGAAAGCTAACAACTTAATCTAAGACACAAACTCCCACAGACAGTGCCCCAGTATAACACTACTGTAGGTTGAAAGGGGACCCTTAATTCTATCAATTGAACCAGAAAATATTTTGGGCCCATTCTCTTAAATGAGAGAAAGCCAGCCTCGGAACGCTCACAATGCACTTCAAAATATGACATTGTGGGATGGAGGTCACCAGTTTGGGTGTCTATTCCCAGTTCCAGAAATAGTATTAAATAGTATTAAAGTTCATTATTAATATTATTTACACTATGTAATACAATATTTTCCATTAAAACACATGTTTCTGAAAGCCCAGAATAAGTATTTTTGTTTTGGACATCTTTGTAAATGTTTCCACTGTCCCAGCGTTCCAGGTTTTACCCAGTCCCCCGATTGTACTTCAGGAAACCCTGTCCTAGCTGTGAAAATGTATTAAGGTAATTGATGTACAACATATAATAATGTAGACAATGCAAATTAAATACATATTAAGTGGTCATCATCATCATCATCATGCTTGCTGTGCTTCCAGTTTTCGATGAAATTTTATTTTTATAAGCCAGACAAATCAATTGGTTCTCTTTTTTCATATATATATACTTTTTGTTTTAAATCAAAATAATCTCAAACTCTTTTTCATTTAGGTGCTAGTTGCAATTTGTCTGTTGCTTGTGCTGCTGCAGGCGGTGAGGATTCTGCAAACCTGAGGAAATCTGCACAACACGAACATGTGACGAACGCTGTGACTCTCCTTCAGGCTGTTCCTCCATGCTGTATTATGCAAAGCTGGTCAGGGGCATGACCTACATATCTCTTTCTTTGTTTACATTTGAAATATCAAAAGGTCAATTCAAATCTCACCAGATATAAAATACAATCCCACATTTGTAGGAAAAGTTCCCTAGTTTTTTTTTTTTTTTTTACAGAAACATACCATAAACTATCATTGTAATTTAATATAATTTACATTAGGGCTGTCCAAGACTGGTGGCTTTTACAGAACATACAAATCAATGTGTTTGTGTGAAGGGGTAAATTTCATACCACTACACCACCTAGTGTTTTAATTGAGCACTAGCACTCAAACCTCCAATACTTATACAAAGATGAATCACAGGTTCTTTTACCTGTGGTCCACAGCATAAGTTTACAACACGGAGACTGACATGGGGGCACAATTATTTTATTTAAAGAGTTCCTATTGGCTAAAAACTCTAAAACAAATTTTAAAACAAATATTAAGAACTTATTTAAGAAAAGTTAAGAACATAGGAACATATGAAGAAGAACATAAGAAAGTTTACAAATGAGAGGAGGCCATTTGACCCATCGTGCTCATTTGATTTCGTTTGAGTGAGCCAAGGATCCTATCCAGTCTATTTATCAATGTTCCCAAACTTTCAGCTTCTACCACATCACTGGGGAGTTTGTTCCAGATTGTGACAACTCTTTGTGAAGATGTGATTTTGATGACTTGGATCAAGTCCCCACATAGTCTCCTCTGTTCCAGGGTGAAAAGGTTCAGGTCCCTCAGTCTCTCAGTAGGACATTCCCTTCAGACCTGGAATAAGTCTGGTTGCTTTCCTCTGAACTGCCTCTAGAGCAGCGATATCTATCTTGAAGTGTGGATCCCAGAACTGTCCACAGTATCCAGATCCAGCTCTAACTAGTGCGTTGTACAGTCTGAAAATTACTGCCCTTGTACACTTTTGACAATATACCCTAACATTCTGTTTGCCTTTTTTATTGCTTCCCCACATTGTTTGGATGGAGAAAGTGAAGAGTCCACATAGACTCCTAGGTCTTTCTCATGCGTTACTTCATCTAGTTCTATTCCTCCCATAGTGTAATTATAGTGGAACTTTTTGTTACCTGCATGTATTACCTTGCACTTTTCCACATTGAATTTCATTTGCCAGGTGTCAGCCCACAACTGAATATTATCTAAGTCTCTTTGAATAGCCTGTGCTGCCGAGATTGTATCTGCTGAGCCACCTATTTTAGTATCATCTGCAAATTTGACAAGTTTGCTAACTATCCCAGAGTCCAGATCATTAATATAGATTAGAAAAAGCACAGACCCTAGTACTGATCCTTGTGGAACTCCACTAACAACCTCACTCCAGTTAGAAGCAACTCCTCTAATCGACACCCTCCGTTTCCTATACATCAACCAGCTCATAATCCATCTATTTACATTACCCTGAATGCCTACAGCTTCCAATTTGAGGTGGTCTTTGGTGTGGAAACTTATCAAAAGCTTTCAGAAAATTGAAGTATATCATATATGCTTTCACATGATCTACAGCTGCAGTTGCGTGTTCAAAAAATTTGAATAAATTAGTAAGACACGATCTGCCTCCATAGAATATGGTTTTTACAAAAATGTATAAGTGATGCAGGTGAGACTGATTGATCTGTAATTTCCTGGCTCAAAAAGCCAAGGCAATTAAAAAAAAGTTAAAATCCACAACCTTGTCAGAAAGAAACTTAGTCTCTGCAGCAAAACATAAAAGCTTGTCCAATCCACTGCTAGAGCGATGTCTGTAGAGTTGACTGGTATCCAGGTATAGATGCAGTCTTTAAAACTAGTAGTCCAAAAGTGCATCCAGTGTTCATGGAGAGCTTAAAAAGTTCTTAAAAGAGAACAAAGTTCAAATCCAGTTTATAATAAATACAGCAGCAGCCGGGAGATATAAAAAACACACACAAAAGATACAAATTAAAGTACACAAATGTGCGTTCTTGCAGGGATAAAGTCCCTTTATATGTCTTATTTTCAGTTTCTCTTTCTTTCTTTCATTCATTCTTCCTTTCTCTCATCTCTTCCCCTCTCATTTCTCTGTTTTTCCCTTTCCTGCTCTCTGCTACTCACTCTTTCAGTTCTGATCCCCGTCCTCTCGTTTCAGTTATACAAGCCTTATTTTTTTGTCAGTAATTACAATCTATCATTAAAGACATGAGAATGCTTGGAATGGAATGCGGTGTGTAGCGTTATGTTGGGTGTATTTGGATAAGAGCATTTGGGCTCTGAGCTGAAGCACTGATCTAAAGAAGACCTCTCCCCCCCAAAGTTATCAGATTTCCTTAGCTCATCAGCTTGGAACTGGTTTGCATCAAAGTGACAGTTTTGGGCAGGATGGCACCGAGAATGGGCCGAATGGTTTAGAGTCCTGCTGTGAAATGTCTGGAGAAAGGGGCCTGTAGGTGATAAAAACTCTTTGAAGTGGATGAGAGTCGAAATCCCGACATAGAGCTACGAACCCAGGCCAACCGGCATTTCCAAAAGATGGCATGGATTGACATCAGTCATAAATCAAGCCCCCCTCCAATAGGACACTGGGGGGCTGAAACCGAAATCCAATCTCAAGAACTCAGGGACCAATCACCTATTGATCTGACAGACTATAAGGAACAGCAGACAGTCTCTCTCTCTCTCTCTCTCTCTCTCTCTCTCCTGCACCAGTAACTCGCTGCCACAGTTCAACCTGTAGCTCTGTTGCCAGAACCGGAACCAGAAACCAACCAAGTCTTTGCCGGCAACAGAAGAGTTAAACTGGGAGAAGGAGATTGAGCCGTACGAAGAATTCTTTTAAAGGACTTTATTAAATAAAGAACTTTACAGACTGCGCTGCCCGCCTGTGCCCACCTGATCAGTGGAGTTTTACAGCTGGACAATTGACTAAGTCGACTGTATACGAAAGTGTCAGTCGTTTAAATAGCTATTTGAGTCTTAAGAAACTTGATCCTTGGAACGAACAGGGCCCTGCTTTCCTCAAAGACTTTGTCTTCAAATAAGTACGGTGAGAGACCCTGCTTGCCAAGAAGATTTTGTACACAACCTTGGAGCCTTCAAACCAGTGGAAAATCTGTTTGGAAACTACTCTACTTTCGCGACACCCCAACTTCCAGGTGCATCGACTGAGTGGAAGTTCTTGGACAAAGCCGAACCGGACTGCCTTTGTTCCAAACCACACGGACCTCGTGCCATGTGCTGTTATCTGAGCCCGAAGACAGAGAGGCCTCTGTGCGACGAAGTTCAGATAAGTTTAACAGTTTGGAGTTCATGATTCATGACATTTGAGAAATCAATTAGAAATGTTAATCTGTGATTCATAACTCTAGAATGTGTAATATCATTTAGTTTTCTTAAATATAAATGTGTGTTGCATTAAACTGTTTTGTTGATAATTTTAGAAATAAAATCTGCCAACGCCGAGAAATATCTTCTCATTTCTATTTAACTGTTTAGTCTGAAATTGACACAAGTTAATAGACATTAGATTATTGGTGGCCCTGCCTATCCTTAATCATTGAATAATAATCAGTTAAGGGAAATTGTGGTAACAAGCAATGATAGGATCTTTCTCGGCACCTAAACGTAAATGAGACTGATATATATATAACGAGAAGTTACCTGACATAAATACTAACCTGCGTAGTTATTTAATGTCTGACTAATAATACTAATGAGAGACTCCCCTTCGTCTTACTAACCGGTATTGTAGTCAATGTGTTTATAACCTTTTTTTTGTTTAACGATTTGTGTTATCATATGCGATCCCATGGTCTTTGATTTGGTCACGGAAGTGATTTGTCTTTGATTTATTGATCTAGAGTTGAATTTTAATTAGTTTTTCCCTTTTGTATAATTAGTGTAGTGCTACATTTAGTCTTTGTTTTGAATACATTTGACAATTTATATATTTGGAATTGGTGTCTGCGTCCAATTATTACAGAAATTGAGTTCTACAAGATTCCAGGATTCGTGATAAGGTGATACTATAAATTCACTTCTTTAATTGAATTTTATAAGTGTACCTTACGCTACAGGTGCTCAATGCTCATTAGCTAGATAATCAGTTGTAAAAAAAAAACCAATACATTTGAGCAAAACCCAAAAATCATAAGTGTATAAATCACAAAATCAAGTGTCAAAAATAAATAAATCAAACAAGCAAGTGTATGTATTTAAATGTATATATGTATATTAACAAATATGTGTAATAAATATAAACCCAATAAAAAAGGCAAATTAAGTATCAATGTCCCATGGGTGGCAGCCAAATAAATTGTCATATCCAACAATATCACTTTTACTCACGAAACCTCAAACGGGGTATTCCTCTATTCTCTCGAGTTGAGCGCCTCAAACCATCCTCTTGATCAAGTTCGGGAACTAGGGCTAGCTGTGGGGCTAGAGCGGGTTCAGGGGCTGGTTCTAGGGCAAGAGTGGGGTTAGGTGCTGGCTGTGGGGCCAGTACGGGTCTCCACACAAGGGATCGCCAAATCTCAGTTTCAGCAACTCTCTCTGGAGGGGCTTCCACCTGTACAGATTGAGGGAGAGAAAACCTACATACTTTCAGGTTATTTCGGTGTATGGTCCGAATAGGACCATCTTTCCCTTTTGGCCTGATCTTGTAAACAGGGTGATTGGGCAAAGGGGCAGTAGGGGGGCAACTTTGTTGCTTCTCTGAAAGTTATGGACAAGGTCTCGTGCACCTGGTAATAAGGGGGCCTCTTTACTCTGATGGTCATACAGTCACTTTCCTTTTTCTTGACTGTCTAGAAGCCTTCTCAACTTATTCGTAGGCCCAAGCTAATCTCTTATAGTGAGTATGTACCCAATTCTGCACTCCCCAACCACCAGCACCATTCTGCGAAGCAGGAACGGTCGCCATCATCATGTCTACTGGGAGGCGTGAACGTCTACCAAACTTGACAAAAAATGGAGCATAACCAGTACTACTATGGCCAACATTATTGTAGGCATGTACTACTTCTGATAAGTGTTCCTCCCACTTATGCTGCTTTTCTTCCTCCAAAGTGTTTTATAAAGCGTTCACACATCCCATTCCCTTGGGGGTGATAGCCAGTAGTACAGCTTTAAGTACAGCCGTAGAGCCCACACAGATTCTTTACCAAGGCAGACTCAAACCCAGCGCCAGTCAATATCCTCTCTGGACAAAGGGCAGGATGAGAGTATGCCACAAAACTCTGGCTGTGGTGAGCGCTGTCTGATCTCGTGTGGGAACAGCACATGTGAATCTAGAAAATAAATCAGGCATCACTAGCACACAAGGCTTAGAATCATTCGGGCAAGCTTAGAAAAAATAATCTAGTGCCACCACTTCCATAGTGGAAGAGCATCTAATGGTCTTACAAAGGCTACAGCGAGGGCACTCTCGAGTATTGCGTACCTCGGCACAGTGGTCCAAGTAGTGGTCTGGACCTCGGCACAGTGGTCCGCGGAGTGGTCCAGATCACGTAGCGCAAACTGGGATGTTTTTTTCTTTTCTTTTCTTTTCTTTGGACATATCGTCTAAAACCCGTTTACTGTAAAATACGTGGTCGACATATGTGGAAACTACAAACATAATAATACAAATCATAAACATATAATATTATAGTTATCAACCCTACTGTATAATAATAATAATAATAATAATAATAATAATAATAATAATAATAATAATAATAATGTTTACTGTTATTATCCCGTGCAATAACGGGGAAGGCATTAAGTATGTTAACCACTAAGTAGCCGATATAGTTATGCCTTTTAAAAACAAAAACACAAATCAGAAACAAAATGAGAAAGTGGTCACATGCGCACAGTGTCCGGTCCGGAGCGCCGAGAGCTCTAGTGCTGCAGCCCCGACACTGTCACTGCGCTGCCATTGCTTTAGTTTTCTAAACTCCTAAAAACTATCCAGACTACAGTGATAATAATCACACACGTTCATATTGTCCTGTCATCACACCGGTACACATGCTTTCTGTTCTTAGACTTCCGCACAATACACGAGTGGGATTATGTCTGTTAACCACAGAGTACAGCTGTGCTGCTTGAAAATTGATATGTTATGCCTTCGTCTGCGTACAATTTCCGAGGTCCGCACTGCACTGCACTGCTCTGCTCTGCGGCCTGGTCCGGACCACTGCACCTCGGACCACAAAATGCTACAACCCCTACTGCGATTGTGCAGTTTTTGCTTGAACATCTTTTTTGTATTTAATGTATGTAATTTAATTGATGTTTCAGTTAATTTTACGGCTGACACATTCTCTCCAAAGTTTCGTCTGCTCCTTACAAAGCAGGCTTTTTCGACTAAAAACAAATGTTGTTTGCTTCTCGGTGTAGGATACAAAACTTCGGGAATAATCTGGAGTACTGGAAGGAGATTTATAATAATAGTCTGTGTTAAACTCATGTCTGCACAGCGAAATACAAGACACGTCCGTTTCCCAGCGGGAATTTTCGTACTTTTGTGTGAGAAGAACTCTTCCGCAATCTTTAATCCTGTGTTCCTTAATACCATATCAAGCCATTCTGTACATTTACAGCGGCTCCCTGATGATGCATTTCATTTATAAGAATAAAGAGTCAATACTCAAATACTCTGTACAACGCTGTACTATTCTATGCAGTGATATGTGGACTTTATATCAGATACAGAAATTACAAAAATCGATCATATATTTATTTGTACATAACAACAAGGATTACGTTGCATAATACAGCATCAGAATTTATAGAAATGTGGCCAATGTAAAACATCCTTTATTAAATTAACGATAGTGATACATTTAAATCGAGAAAATAATTTAGATTCACTTTATTAATCAAAAGGAAGGCAGGGTGGGGTGCGTTATTTTCAGCCATTATTATGGCTACTGACAGGCATGTGGAAAGTATGGGTAGATTCTGTAATGTATTCATATTAAAGATCACATTGTATGCGTACATTAATATTTGCATTGACTAAACCTTAACAAATATCACTCTTTTACACCTCATATACACATCACATATAATTTTAATTTGAAGCTGTTTGAATTGAACCGTTGAGAATTCTGCCTGCTGAACACATCGTTTAAATACACGTCTGGGCTATTATTGGTGCCTGTATTTTCTATGCATTGCGAGCAGCGGCGTTTCCTTTGAACCCGCACAGTTTGAGTCTGGGTCTTGAGTGCCGTCACGGCGATCACATTGACAGACAGGCCGCCCTCGACCGCCTTGAAAAACATGTGTAAGTTTTCGATCGGTCACATATGTGTTAAGGCGGCTTTGGGCCACATGTGTCCTGTGCATGTGGAGGTCATGTGATCATGTGAAGAAACGCGAGCAGTCCAACGGACATTTAAGTTGCAGGCATTGCCATTGCAGCACTGTGACGTCACCTGGCTCCCGAGTTCTATGCCAACCTTCTTATGCCAGGCTCATTATTGAGCACACCTGGAAGACACTACACATTCGTTCAATCTCTCAGCTGCGAGGTTTGACACTGTGGTAAGGACTATACCCATTGAGAGAGAGAGATACAGAGAAGATGCAACTGAAGTCGTTTTTGAGTAGGAGCTTGCGGAAAGCCTACGTGTTTCCTACAGTGATGGCGCTGATGAGCTTGTATTGGTGCAAGTCTCAGAAGAAAAATGCCAACCGTGGCACGGGGGATGGTGCCGGAGTGGAGCCGAATGACTCCGGACCTCCAGACAAGCTCATTGTCCCGCAGCCGAATGACCCTGAATGTCCAGAGGAGGGCAATGTCCCGCAGACACCTCCAAGGTACTTTTGAAGTGTTTTAACTCCATTCTGACACTTTCTAATATCACAAGAATGTCAGGATATTATATATTAATATCTTAATATATATGTTAATATTAATATCTTGTATGTTAAAATGAATTAGCACTTCAATCTCTTCAGCTTTACTTAAAATAGTGAATGGAGTGCAGCACACCTCATGGGTTTGGCAAGAGCTCCTCGAGGAAAGACATTCTAATAGTCCAAATACATTCCAGATGTTCCTGTGATTTTAAAGCAAATTCTGAATGTCAAAACACAAGGTCAGGAGTAACAACATAGAAACCCTTGGGATTATTCAAGTGAATTGTCATGTACTTGAGCAAAGGTTGAATTTAACATTCTTGATTAACTGATTTTGTGCCTCGCTCTCTCTCCTGCAGGGCGCAGCGTCACTTTCCTGAAGGCCTCAATGACTTTGAACGTGTGGCTGTCCTTGGCCGAGGTGGGTTTGGAAAGGTATATCCCAGTTATATGAGTCGCTTCTCCACAATCGAGTAGTCGGTATATGGTTCTGGTGGGGGGGCAGCTCCAATCGATCAGTCATTCAGCCGAGGATGTGGTGATGAGATATTTGCTCAATACCACTTTTCCTAAAACAGATTTGTGAATACTTGAAATGACTTCCGTTTTTTTAAACTTGAACACAAACATTGTCTGCAACTTATTTAGATGTAGCAATAGTGAGGACATATGACTAAATGCTCATGATGTGAAAGAAGACCCTGGGGTTGAGAGTGGAGTTGGCTCATTTTGAATCTGTCTTGCTTTGACAGGTGCTGCTTGCCGAGGATAAGAACAGCAAGGAAAAGGTCGCCATCAAGGCCTTGAAAAAAGGAGAAATCATAGACCGTGGTGGGATTGACAGGTATGTTTTAGTTTCTGTTCTAGTCAGGCTTCTAGGTTTGAAGGCAGAGCAAAGACACATAAACCTACTCAAGCTGTCTCTAAACGTACATTCACACGCTGTCTGCCTCTTGTCTCACCTCAGTGTCATTTGTGAAAAGAGGATCCTGGAGGCGGTGAACAGCCAGCCCTTTCTGGTGAACGGCTTTGGCTATTTCCAGACCAAAGACCACATCTGTTTTGTCATGGAGTTCGCTGCAGGGGGGGAGCTCACAATGGACAGCGATGGAGTTGCCTTTCCGGAGTCCCGGGCCGTGTGAGTGAAATACTGAGTTGCATGACGGGAGCTTAAAAACCTTAAACAGGACACATATTTTAACTGTGCTTTTTAATTCTTGGTCTCTATTCTTGAACAGATTTTCTGCAGCCTGCGTGGTGCTCGGCTTGGAGTACCTTCAAAGTCGAAGCATTGCACACAGGTATCACTCGACAGCCGTTCTTACAACATACAAAGAAGGACAAATCTACAGTCTCACCGAGATCAAACCCCACCTCAACTATTCACCCGTTTCATGTCATTTCTTAGATTGTTTCATTTCAAGTGCGTGAAGCCCTGTCCTAAAATCAGTGTAGACATACTATATTCTCTGTATTCTGCAGTCCAAGTGATTCTTCTTTATTTTTATTTCAGGGATTTAAAGCTGCAGAACCTTCTGCTAGATAGAGAAGGCTTCGTGAAAATCGCAGACTTTGGTCTGTGTAAAGAAGGTACATTTAAAAAAAATAGAATTGATTTCTTTATGTATAATTTGCATTTTGACTACAATGCGTTTTTTCCCCAACTGTCCTTAATTGCTCTTGCTAGGCATGGGTGCAAATGATCGGACCACAACGTTTTGCGGGACTCCAGCATTCATGGCTCCTGAAATCCTGACCAAGACTCCATACACCAGGGCCGTGGATTGGTGGGCATTGGGGGTGCTGCTCTTCCAGATGCTGGTTGGCCAGGTGGGTGTTCTCAACACAACTTCTACAATATTTGTGTCTGTGTGGCTTTTGCATTCCTGGGCTCCTGGTGAATAATTCAGAGGTTCGGTCCGGAGTGACCCTTTAATGCTCTCTCCTCTCTTTCTCATTGTTGCCATAGCATCCTTTCTCCGGAGAAAGCCTGGAGAGGCTGTACCACAGCATCATCCACGACAGGATGCCAGTCCCCCGCTTCCTGTCAATAGAGGCCATCTGCATCGTGACAGAGGTTTGTTTGCCGGGTTGTTTTAAAAAGTTTGTCCCTTGCTATCCTGCCGGCCAACCCAAATGAAATAATGTCACTGTGATTTAAATGTTACGGAACTGGAGAAAGACCCTGTGACAGTGTGGCAGAGCAGTGAGGGTCACAGGAACAACACATCTCTAGCATCCTGTTTCAACTTTAAGTCCATTGATGGAGAATAACGTGCGTCTCCCTCTTGTTCCGAGTCACCTGCAGCTTCTGGAGAAAGACCCGGAGTACCGCCTGGGCAGCGGTGCACAAGGCGTGGTGGAGGTGAAGGAGAAGTCTTTCTTCAGGTTACGTGGGGCACACAACCGTTTCAAGGCCGCTCTTTCCCATGGAGGCGGGACCACCTCATGTTGACCGTCCTTCTTCTCTCCTCTCTCGTTTCAGGGCGTGGATTGGCCTGGGCTGCTAGAGAAGAATGTGAGGCCTCCCTTCATTCCCGCCATCGAAGAGCATGAGGAGCTCCATACCGCAGCAGCCACAGCCCTCACCCTGCCTCGCCAGCCCAGGGTCCTCAGCCCGGAGGAGCAGGACCTCTTCAAACACTTTGATTTCATCACGGACGGGTGTTAGGGTTGGCCGTCATGGACGTTTGGAAAAGAGATCCTGCAGAGCTGTATTTTAACGAGCAGAAAACAGAAAGCCCCACAGCTCTTCAAGCACTAAATTAAAAAAACTTTATTTAACTTTATATATCTTTAAGATTTAATTTTGAGCCTTACAATGCTCCATACATTATGCCCTGATGAAGGCTTCCTATCCAAATCATTGGTGGATTTCTTTTTCTCTTTGCCCAATAAAATGTTTTGCTTTAATTTAGTGTGATTGTGATTGTGTAGCAGGGCTTTTGTGCTGGTGAGGAGGGACAATTCGTTTTGAGAATATTTCACAGAGTCTGTTTTGACCTGTGACAGCTACTTTAAAGTCTCATAAGTGCTGCATTATTAATGTACAAAAAACATATGCAATAGAGTTCTGTAACCCCCCCCCCCCACACACACACACACACCTTTGTCTCAATGTATACATTTATTTTAAAATAATTCCAATACTTCAGTCATATAGATCAGGGGTTCCCAGCCCTGCTTCTGGGGGAGCTCTCAATTACTTAATTGAACCCTTAATTCAACTAATAATTTCCTTTTAAATAATTTAAACATTAGGGCTTTT
Source organism: Amia ocellicauda (assembly GCF_036373705.1). Lineage (NCBI taxonomy): Eukaryota > Metazoa > Chordata > Actinopteri > Amiiformes > Amiidae > Amia > Amia ocellicauda. Next base: position 60,666,417 of record NC_089851.1, on the reverse strand, counting down.
CAGTTTACAATTGTATAAGGAACTTATTTTCCTAAGGAACCAGCTTTTTATCTGTTACACAATTTAGAAAGTCAATTAGTTCAATTAAGGGTTCAATTAACCAGCAGGGTTGGAGCTCCTGCAGGACCGGGGCTGGGAACCCCTGATATAGATGACACCTAATCAGGACAGTTGGCTGCGTTAGTAGGCCACTTAAAACCACTTCACATTTCATGCGTATGTGCTGGTTTAGTGGTTTAGTGCTTCCACACAGGAAGGAAGATTGACAAGCATCAAAAAAGTCTGTTTCTCAAATAAAATGGAATGATCACGTGGCAAAATGAATTAAATATGTAATAGTAATAATGAATTAAGGAATTAATAATAAACCTCATTCATTTTGGACCTTTAGTTTGTGTTATGCCCGATTTGTATTTTTGCTCTTTTGATTCACTCCCCCGGATAAGGGTGTCTGTTAAGAAGTAAATAATTACAATAATAATAATAAGAAGAAGAACGATGCATTTTATTCAATCTCATCTCTCTCATGTTTTATGAAGAATACTAGTATTGACCCTGCCTTGCCCTCAGGAAATAGACACAGAAACAGGGAGTCTGTGGTGAAATCAGTGCAGGTTGATTTATAGTGCCAAACAAATGAGAGAAAACCCAAAACAGAAGCCCAGCTCCTCTCTGAGCCGATCCACACTGTGAAAACAGGTCTCTGCCTTCATGATCAGTGGGACGTTTCTGCCGCACAACCGGACCTCTGCGCGGACGACCACACGTCTGTTTGAGCGCTGGATGAGCCAGTCGGTCACGGAGGAGATCAGCAGAGGTGTGAGGGCTGTGGGTCGGTTGAAGTCAGAAGGGAGACTTTCCACAAGCGGAAGGAGACAAACATCGCTAGTGATGAAATGTGATCCATTTATTCCAGTTTCATGAGATACTTCAAATATATGAGCTCTGCGTATATTGGATATAGGTGTCTGCTAATAAAATGTGAAAAAGGTCTGCAATAATAAACTGCGTGATTCACCATTTAAAAATAACACTTTTATAATTCAATCGTTTGATCACAATCAACACACATCGATATGACCAGTGATTCACGCCTGATGATGGCAGGATTTGAGATGTAATTCAACCTGAATCACAAACAAAAGGTATTAATAACAATTTAAAATAAAACAAAACAATAATAATGACATTACAAAGTGACAAGGGGAACTCATGCAATCCTTCAAACAACAGCTTTGGAATGACAAGGAAAACAGCCGTCAAACAAGGCAGACAGGGGAACCAATCACCTGTCCGTGTCTAGAGCTCGGAGGTGGGACTACAATGCTGCCCCGAGGGTTTAGTTGAGGGCAATAATTAAAGAAGAACCCCCTGCCCACTCTCATGTGCACGGCGTGGATGTGGCATTTTTTGTAGACCCACACCAGATCAAACATAAAACAATCTATAAGCTTTCAAACCCAATTGCAGCACTTCTGGAACCAACATATGTACCACACAGTGGGGTATCTTTGTCCAAATCTGCCCCAGAGGGATTACACAGCAGATTGACTCTCATGCTACTGGGATCTCCCCCCAGTTGCACTGCAAGGCCCATTACAGGACGATAAGAGAAGCAGAGTTTACGGACCTCAATGCAGAACCATATTTGAAGTCCTTAGCACCTGTAGCTCAGGGGTCGGGAACCTCGTTACCTAGAAGAGTCAAACAAACCAAACACAGTATAACTATTAACTGCAGCAAGATCTTTCAAATCAAAACTTAGGTGGAAGGGGCTTCCACTCTTGTTCTGCTGACTTACAGCCCAGTGGTTCTGACCCTGAGCTGATATTTCTATTAGAAGAGCGATTTAATGCACAACCGTTTATGTGGAAGTGCTTTCTGTTAAAAACACAGGGATGACCAGGTCACTGAGAGGTCACACAGAATCACTACAACGCTGCAGTAAGAGACAGAGACGCTGGGTGTGAAGGAGACACAACCAAATGAAGATAAACTGAAGAGCTCCACTTGTTTCAAAGACTGCGTTGATCAGTCGAGACCCAGGTTTAAGTCTTGTAAGATGAGTGAGAAACTCATTACATTTTGTAAACACGTTTCTCCAAATCCCACAATGCGTAGTTGCCACCCAAGGCCGACGCCGACTCCCAGAGTCTGGAGGAAATTATCCGACTCCTCTGCCTTCCCAGTGACTCAGCCACCCAGACCAGCTGGGCTCACAGAGAGTAGAGTGGTAATGTGATCATACGCACACACACTGCAAAGTGCTACAGATTACACAGCAAGTACCGTTGGGCTGAATTACTGGACAAGCCGCCCTGGTTTGTCACCTCCAGCGCTCTGTGGAACCGGGTGGAGCTCAAGACCAGTAACGTGGAAACAACACAATCTCTCCTGCAAGCTTTTAACTCTCAGTCAGATCAAACACGACTCGACCAGGAGGCTGTTTCTGACCAGAGCACTGCGTAAACACAGACGCTGCCTCTGACTTCTGGGCAGGACTCATTGTTTCATTGCATTAAAGCCCATCAAATACTCCCAGAACGGGGCATTTTACAAAAGCAGTGGTCCTAACATAGGGAGCTAACATACTGTCTTCCTAATTAAGGAGGGAATTAAACTTCCTTGAATTAACGGTGATATTTAAACACTGGGTGGATAAATGTGCCTTTGGCTGAATCGTGCTTTCCGGCGTCTCGTTTACTTCCAGGACAGTCAGTCTGTGTGTTTGTGTTGCTGTGAAGTTCAGATGCTCTGGCCTCTCAGGCCTCCGACACTGTCCCCCCACTCTCTCCATGCACTTCATAGTTATGCAGCTGATCCCACACCTGTTCTACAGATATTGTACAAATCTAAAAACCGCTGTCAATGTTCAATATTTGCATTAAAACGTTTTTCCGCTGCTCTTTTTCTCTGTACTGCTCAACACGACCTGTCTGCACTATCAGTGTTTACCTTTACTTCTGAATATCAGCCAGATGTGCAACATAATCATCATCATTATTTAATTGGGCCCCCCCTTCACCCTCTCGTTATTACTGTCAGGGCACAAGGGGTTAACAGCTGTGCAGAAAGTCGTTCACTTACAGGTGGAGGAGTCAGCGAAGAAAACACGCAGATTCACCTATCTAACAACATCATCCACACACTCTCTCACCAGGAATATAAAAATCTAGTCACTCTGACGTTAAGTGATCAGTGCTGTAATTCCACAGCAGTCCGCAGATCACCATGTCTTTGCGGTGAACAGTTTGTCCTCGAGCCCAGCAGAAACCACCAGCAGCACGGGCTCCGGCAGGTCCACACAGCCGCTGTTACCGGACATGGGACAGGGACGGAGATGGGCTACGGGCACGAGGCACACACCATGCGACTGCCTGCTCTCACCTTCCCCAGCGGAGTCCTCAGGGAGAGAGGGGGCAACACGCTCTCCGTAGGGGCCCGAGCCAAAGACAGAGCCCCGGCCCCATCTACAGCCCCAGCCAGAGTCATAGCCACAGACACACTCAGCCCTACCTGAGGCCGGGCGGCTGCAACAGAGACACTGGGAAGCTGTCCTCAATTATTCATGGGAAACTGATCACTGGGCATCCCTTTCGACTCACACAGCAGGGATCCTCATTAGAGCCGCTTCCAATTCAGCAGGAGACACAGGGAAGGAAGGGAGCCATTTTTTTGCAGAATGAGGATGAGGTGGAGGTGTGTTTGCCCATGGGTTCAAATCCCGGGTGGGGCAGTGCTGTTGTACCCTTGAGCAAGATACTTAACTTAGATTGCTCCAGTAAAATGCCCAGCTGTATAAATGGGTACAAATGTAAGTTGCCCTGGATAAGAGTGTCAGCTAAATGATAATAATAATAATAATTTATGTAGTTTAATATCTCAATATACTCTGAAATTGCAGCAGAGAATGATAAGTTGGGAATCTTTGTAGGATCCTGATCAAAAACGTCACTATCGAATTTGCCATTGGCCCCTGCGTGCGTCACTCAGAACAGGTCCCTTCCCACTTCCTGTTCTATTGAGCGTGACGTCTGTCGCAGGTTCATCCTTGCAACCCTTGGGCAGTGCTTCCTTTTTCAGAAAACCGGGGTTGCATTTGCAACCGTTTGTTATCTTTAACGTCAGAAGCACTGCCCAAGGGGGAGGGGTTACTGTCAAACAAAACCGTTGCAAGGGAGGAGGCAGTGAGCTGATAAGGGAGCCTGCCCCGAGGTGAACCGCTAGGGGACCTTGACAACACAACTCCAGACAGTAATCCCAGGGGCCGCGCAAGGCCACACCTAGGCTGCCCAAGAGCAAGGACGGCAGTCACGCTCTTACCGGGAACTGTATGCAATCAGCAGAGCTCAACTCTTACACCCTCTGCTTAGAATAGCAAGGCCGGCTGCTCTACTAGTGCAGCTAGGAGCAAGTGTGGTATGCTGAATAATTCTCCTTACATTGGATAATTCTCAATATAATTATAACAGTTTCTTATTCCTTGATAGATTTTATTCCTTTATATTTTTCTCCCCATGATATGTTGCATGATTATTAGCACTGTCACAGTTTTCGTATTTCTGTGTTTTCATGTGTGATTGGTTATACGTGCATGTGCACGTCGTTGTGTACATTTGTAGAGGGAGTTCTCGCCATACGCTTAATTCATGATAAAGCATCGGTGAAGAAGCATCACTTTAACGTGTATTCATTTAATATCATCCTTAACAGGTATAAAATGTACAAAATGCACACCATCATTGTTCTAATCGCTTTATAAGAAAGACTGTTTTCTATATTGATTGTTTTACGAGATGTGTATGAGTGTTATGTCTGTAACCTCTGTTTAATGTTAACGATCAGTGCTGAACACATGGTTAGCAGATGTGCCACAATTAGCGTGCATGCTGGTGAATGAGATGACTGAATTACAGACGGTATATATGTAGTGTCATTGTATATGTTTCATGTTTTCCTTCATTCATTAATTCTGTGTTGTGAGTTTATTTCGTGCTGATTCACTGATAGTGTGAGTATGTATATGGCGTAGGCTATGTAGTCTAGTGAACTTATTTACATACATGGCATGAATGAAATTGTGAAAGTGTTAACATTAACAGCATGTAATTCAAAGTTGTGTTGAGACTATGCACATGTGTTAATGTACATAATTTGTATTCATTTATGTTGAGATTAGCAACATCATCCCCTTATTAGTGATCCAGAGGAGCAGAAGTGTGAGACATTCAGGGCAAGTAGTGGGAAAGACTGAGTGAGCAGTGCCTGTGCTGGAGGTTCAGTTTGTTACCAGCGGCAGCAAGGTCAAGTCAGTAAGGTAAACGCCACTCTCAACGGTGTGTCTACATGGCAGCTAAAAATGGATGAGCTTAAACCGCTTCAGGATGAAATTGGTGAGAAATTATGCACACTATTATGCAAAAAGCTGGCAGAACTCAGTGTCTTTCTTCACCTAACACGAGAGGATGAGACACATGTGACTCATTTGTCTCTGTTGAGCCACCTTAGTAACCATCTTCTGAGAAATGAGCTAGATGAGTTAGAAGATGGCGGCATGGCTGAACTCTTAATGATTAATGATAAACTGAGTCAGCTCATGGGAATCACAATTAATACATCTGAACCAGGGACAGAAAGAGAGTAAAATAAACCTGGAGATGTTAACACAGTCCAGAGAACGATGTCAGAGAGTAAAAGAAATGCAGCTGAACTGTTTTCTGCCATGCACATTAGTCCAGCCGCACCACAGCATGCAGGAAACGGACAGACATATGTAGACCATGGCCCAGTTTATTCTCCACCCATATTAAAGAGACCAGTTACCTCAGCATGCTAGAAAGAATTTCTGGTCTAATAGGAGACTGAGGACAAAAGGATCGGCTCTCATTCTCCAGTCTGGCATGGCAGATAGAAAGTGGACTCCATAAGGGCTATCTAAAACAGGAATTAATAGATTCTGTCATCAGAGCTATCACACCAGTGCTTCAGCTGCGGAGCTATCTTGAGGGAAAGGCAGGGCTGACACTCCCAATGCTGAGATGGATACTTTGCTCTCATTATCAGGAGAAAAATGCTACTGAACTATATAAGCAGCTCACCACAGAAGCTCAGCGCCCTAGAGAAACTCCACAAAGCTTCCTACGAGCCCTTAATCTTAGACAGAAAATTCAGGAGGATGACTCAGGGTTAAAATATGATCATGCTCTGGTCCACAAAATGTTCTTGCACACAGTTTTGACCGGATTGCAAAACGACCACATCCAAAGTGACCTTTAACCATACCTGTCAGATCCCACCGTGTTGCTGGAAAAACTCGTGGCTTGTTCCAATGAATCTGAAACACAGAACAAACGAAAATATGATAAGAGTGGTAGTGTTCATGCTGTGCAGCTAAACAAGCCTGCCCCTGAACAACAATTCCAGGCCAAACAGTCTCGATTTAAAATTTAAAAAGTTCGATTTAATGTCACAACTGAAAAGCCTGAGTGATGATATCATGCAGATTAAAAAGACAATCCAACAACCCTTATCTGTTCCTCAGCAGTGTTTCGCAGTCTATAACAAAGAACCAGCAGCAGCAGTGTCCCCACAGCATCAGATCTCATCTCTGGGTTCCCGACAGACATCAAGATGGACCCAAGCCCAAGAGCATCAGACCTGGAAACCAGATACAGCTACATATCAACAGCAGGCAGGTCCGTACATGTCTCCACACCAGTTCTCACAAAGCCAACAACAGGTGAAGGACCAGAAAATACCTCTTCCACCAGCAAACCTAGTTCAGTTGTCAACTGTTCCACAAGAACATTCTACTCACCATGGACGGCCGTTTGTATATCCTTCCCCTCAGCAGCATCCCATGTCCATCAATTATGCAACTCAGCCTTCAAGTTTTGCAGCACCACAGTATTATCCCCAGCAGTATATGGTGCCACCACAACAGCACCTTTATCAGTTTCGCCAACCCCGTCCTTGGCGAGCCAGACAATGTTTCCATTGCCAGCAGCGTAAAGCAGAGGAACCTTGCACCCATTGTTACCACTGTGGTAGCAGTGAACACTTCTCAGCTGGCTGTAGGAGTAAAGGCCCCAGGCCTCAGCCAGGAGCTGCGTTAAACCGGAGCGGGTTGCCCCCAAGGGACAGGGCGTGACCCGACCAGTAGAGAAGGCCTAAAAACATGATAGCATGAGCAATCAGAAACAGCTTGAGTTCCAGTCACTTAATAGTATTTTAACTGCCACTTGTCAAGTTAACCAGCATTCTGCCATCACGTCTTTAGTGGGTAAACAATGCAAAAGACAGAAGCATTATGGGACACAGGCTCCCAAGTATGCAGTATTGATGAGCAGTGGAAAGCCAAATACGCACCTGAGGTGACACTGAGAAACATTTCAGAGGCAACAGAAGCACCAGACAGTGTGCGTCTGTTGGCAGCCAATGGAACAAACATGCCATACACAGGATGGTTGGAGATGACCTTCAAGCTGGCATCCCCTGTAACCAATGAGAAAGAGTTAATCATTCCTGTGCTCATTAACAGAAACAATTTCTGCCTATCTTGAGAAACGATTAAGTCATAAACAAATTCTCAGCAGACATCTGTAGGCTATTTCAGCACTGTGTAATCTTTCATTACTGACAGGAGTTTCTAACAAATCGACCTTGTTGACCCTTTACTTGTCCTGCTAAATCTAATCTGCTCAGTCTGTATACAAAACTATTTCTAATGCTAGTATTAATATAAAACATTATATAATTATCACAAAACACTTTCTTCAACATCCTATACAGAGTCTTCAAGTCCCTAAACCGTTATACCAGGAAATTAAGGACTATTTACATGACCTGATTGCTCAAGGATGGGTGGCCAAGTCTCATTCCCCTTACTTTTCCCCAATTGTCTGAGTCTGTAAAAAGGATGGCAGTCTCAGGCTGTGCATAGGGGCCTGAACAGCAAAACAATCCCCGATCGCCAGCCAATACCCAGGGTGCAGGATATTCTCAATGGCCTGGGGGGCAATGTGTGGCTCTCTCTGCTGGACCAGAGAAAGGCATACCACCAAGGCTTCATGTCCCCAGACTGCATTCACAACACCGTGGGGCCTCTACGAATGGATTCGTATCCCTTTCAGCCTTATGAATGCTTGTGCCGCGTTCCATCGGTTTATGGAGGAATGCCTAGAAGGATTGAGGGATAAAATTTGCATACCCTATTTAAATGACATCCTGGTCTTCACGGAGTCCTTAAACGAACAGGTGGATGCAGTAAGGCGAGTGCTGCAAAGATTGCAATCCCATGGAGTCAAGTTAAAACCAAGAAAATGTGAGCTCTTTAAGAGGGAGGTGCGCTATCTGGGCAGAATTGTCTCAGCTGAAGGCAGTCGTGTTGATCCCGTGGACACAGCCGCTGTAACGGCGCTTAAGGAACAGACACCAAGCACGGTGGGAGAGCTACACAAGATTCTGGGCCTGCTCAGCTATTATCGGCAATATATCAAAGACTTCTCCCGTATTACCAGTCCCCTCTACGATCTGCTAAAATGTAACACTGGCGGTGATGAGCCACAGAGAAAAGAAAACCACAAAGTAAGAAACAACAAACGGAATCAAGTGGTGCCATCAAGTAAATCAATTGAGTGGACAGAACACCATCAGCAGATACTTGAGAAGTTGATTAACTGCTTGGTTCAGCCTCCAATCTTAGGATTTCCAGACTTCTCCCAACCGTTCATCCTCCATACAGATGCATCCAACCAAGGGTTGGGAGCCATTCTATACCAGAATCAGAATGGCAAGCTGAGAGTAATTACCTATGGTTCCCGAACTTTGACAAAGGCAGAGAAAAATTACCACCTGCACAGTGGGAAGTTGGAATTTTTAGCTTTGAAATGGGCTGTAACTGAAAAATTCAGAGACTATCTCTATTACGCACCAACCTTTACAGTGTTCAGCGACAATAACCCATTGACCTATGTTCTGACCTCTGCAAAGTTGAACACCACCTGGTGTACACGGGTGTCAGAGCTCGCAGACTTCCACTTTACCATCCGCTACTGTCCAGGTAAAGAAAACATAGATGCAGACTCACTCTCCAGGATGCCAGCGGATCTGGAAATGACAATGAGAGAATGTACTGAGGAGTTCTCATCTGACTGTGTGGGAGCTGTAGTGCAAGCATTGGAGATCCAGAATAATCCAGATGTGTCCCTGGCTGTAGCCTGTCCGAGTGTATCAGCATGTGTGGAGGAAAATGAGGGACTCCTCAAACCCCTGTCAAAAGAAGAAATTAGACAAGCACAAAAGAATGACAAGGGCATTAGAGTAATCGTTGAGCACTTACAAACAGGATCTAGGCCCCCTCAGCAGTGGCGCTCTGTCAACTCTCTATCCAAAGTTCTTCTGAGAGAATGAGATCAGCTGAAACTGGATGAACATGGCATTCTGTTACACCACACATCTCAAAGGACACAGCTGCTATTACCAACTCAATTCAAAAGAACTGTTCTAAGGGAACTGCATAATGAGATGGGTCATGAGGGCCTCGACCGCACCACGAGCCTCCTTAGGGATCGGTTCTTCTGGCCCTACATGCAGAAAGACATTGAAAACTATGCCCTGAGAACCTGCTCCTGCATCAAACAAAAAAAAACATGCCGTGACACAAGAGCGCCCTTTAAAAGCATCAAAACGACCCACCCATTCAAATTAGTGTACATTGACTTTCTTCATCTGGACAAATGCAAGGGGGACTACGAGTACATTTTGGTAATCGTTGACCACTTCACCCGGTTTGCACAGGCCTATGCCACAACCTCAAAATCAGCAAAAACAGTGGCTGACCGGTTATTCAATGATTTCGCCCTCAAGTTTGGGTTTCCATCCAGAATTCACCACGACCAAGGGGGAGACTTGAAAAGTACAGTGGCGTCAAGGACCACCCCCTACCACCCCCAAGGGAATGGGCAGGTGGAAAGATTTAACCGGACATTACTGCAGATGCTGAAAACCCTGACTGAAAGACAAAAATCTGATTGGAAGAATGCACTCAACAAATTAATATTTGCATACAACTGTACTAGATGTGACGTGACTGGCTTTTCACCTTTCCATCTGCTGTTCAGCCGCTCACCAAAGCTGCCCATCGATGCTCTCTTTGGGCTAAACTCAGAAAACAACTCTCAGAGTTATAGTGAGTACATGGAACGATGGACGAAAGGGATGCAAGAAGCTTGTGAGATAGCGAGAGAACAGGCAACCAAGTCTGCTGAATGGAACAAAAGGAATTACGACCAAAAAGTGAGGTGCACTGACCTATTCCTGGGAAGCAGGGTCCTCGTGAAAAATCTGACTCCAAGAGGTGGGCCCGGGAAACTGCAGAATTACTGGGAGGATGAAGTTCACGTTGTCACACGCCAGGTGGCAGATGATGGACCAATCTACGAAGTAAAACCTGAGCAGAGTAAAGAGTTTTACATCGCAATCTTCTCCATCCATGTGACCATTTACCTCTTAACACCACATCAACTCAAAGTACCAAACCAAAGCAAGAACATCAACCAAGAAACAGCAGAACTCGGCCCAACAGGGGGAGAGAATGTGAGCCAGAGTGTGATAGTGCAAGCGAAGAGGATGAGCACTACTTTCAAGTGGAGCCTTATCAGAGAAGATCACTAGAAAGCAGTGATCTCCTAGGAAAAAGGGATATGTTACCACCACAGTTAGTACCTTGTGGGCCTCGATGTAGCTCGACAGTGTCGGAACCAAGGCCACAGTCACCTTCAGCCGAGTCAGAGATGGATCTTCTAGAACCTGCCCATACAACGGCCATAAGACAAGAACTTCATGAAAATGAACCAACTACTGACCCAATGGAACGATACTTGCCTGTTAATGAAACAACTGAAGCACTTGGGTCCAGGAACAGGACCTCAGAGGAGGAAAACGGGTACCAGTTCATCAGGAGGAAGCGACGGCCACCAAATAAGTTTACATATGACAATCTTGGGACCCCATCATGGTACAATGTGCAGATGGTGGGTGATAACCACTACCCACACTTTGCATCTAAAGTTGTACAAGGAAAATGTTGATGACAGTGCTGTAATATCAGATGTTGTAGACAACAACTGCTGGGTAAAGTTCAAAGACTTGAAATACTGTAAAGTGAGTATTACTGTTACTGACTAAGCAATTTGATGTTGGGACGACATCTTATTTTGAGGGGGAGAGTGTGGTATGCTGAATAATTCTCCTTACACTGGATAATTCTCATTATAATTATAAGTTTCTTATTGCTTGATAGATTTTATTCCTTTATATTTTTCTCTCCGTGATATGTTGCATGATTATTAGCACTGTCACAGTTTTATTATGTATTTCTGTGTTTTAATGTGTTTCTGCTTAAGCCGGCTTGGCTTCTTCCCATAGTGCATCCTGGTGCCATGTGTTCTCCAGGTAAGCGACGCACACGCACCTGGCCATCCACATGATGTAAAAAAAAACGTGATTCATCAGACTAGGCCACCTTCTTCCATTGCTCCGTGGTCCAGTTCTGATGCTCACGTGCCCATTGTAGGTGCTTTTTGGCAGTGAACAGGGGTCAGCATGGGCACCCTGACTGGTCTGCGGCTATGTGGCTATGTTTGAGCTACAGTAGCTCGTCTCTTGGATTGGAGCACACGAGCCAGCCTTCACTCCCCATGTGCATCAATGAGCCATGGCCGCCCATGACCCTGTCGCCGGTTCACCGTTTTTCCTTCCTTGGACCACTTTTGTTAGGTACTGACCATTGCAGACTGGGATCACCCCACAAGGGCTGCATTTTTGGAGATGCTCTGACCCAGTTGTCTAGCCATCACAATTTGGCCCTTGTCAAAGTCGCTCAGATCATTACACTTGCCCATTTTTCCTACTTCTAACACATCAACTTTGAGGACAAAATGTTCACTTGCTGCGTAATATATCCCACCCACTGACAGGTGCCATGATAACAAGATTATCAGTTTTATTAATTCACCTGTCAGTGGTCATAGTGTTATGGCTGATCGGTGTATACTGCAGTGATGTTAGAAGCTTGCACTGCTGGTCTGAAGAAAGATGGTGAGCTGAGGTGGAATGCAATCATTTTCTGGTGTCTCGTTGCTAGGGTCTTTAATATGTTCTTAACATTTTGAGAATTTCAAGAACAACTTTTTTGAAAAATGTATGTTTTCCTTCAAAGCGCATTGTCCTAGTAGTAGTGAGGGTAGTGTTCAATATAGTGGTGCTTTGGACGTAATCTAAAGTCAGGAAAGACTTATTTCAGCAGTTGTTTGTGATCAGAGATTTTGCATTCCAAGTACTGGATAGTTTCATCCGTGAACCTAGGCGATGATGCAAGTTCAACTATCTCTTTTAGATCCATTAGAATTTCCCAAGATTTATCAACTTCTGGAACTTCTCCTCCAATAATTAACGGAAGTAGTCTTAGCAAGGAACAATTCTCATGACCATTTCCTCCTATTGTTCCTTTGGATGCAAACATCTTGGAAATCAGTTGTGGGTGGTTATCTTTGTCTGAATGTTTGTATGGGAATGAAGCAATTCCCTTGTTACAAGACTGTAATGAAAACTATTTACTGGATATCATGTATTTTAAGCAAAGTGCAACTTCAATAGGCAGCTTCTAACATTGGTTGTCACATGGTTTCTGGGCACATGACACTCACATTTAAGCTGTAGGCCTAACAATTACAAAGGTTTAATGTTACAGTACTGTTTAATTTGTAATTTTATTCACATAAAGGGATAGAGTTACTTTTGAAAAAGTGAAAGTTACATTCAATTGCAAAACATTTGTAACCTTGTGTCGTTGGACACCCAATGATCCTCAGTCTGCTGGGGGTTGCTTATTGTATGTCGTACTGGTTCTTATTACTGCACTTTGTACTTTGTGAAATGTTTGTGTAAACTGTAGGTCACTCTGGATGATGGTGTCTGCTGATACATTAATAAATATTAGAGAAAATCGGGGGCGGGCGAGATTGTTTGCCCACATGTTGACTGTCGACTCCACTGTAAGCACTTCTAATTAGTTTGCCATCACATATAAACTGGCTATTCCTTTCCCCCGATTCTAGAACTCCACCGGTTATGGAAATAGCTAAAGGGGCGTTGGCAGTGACGCACACGCAGAACATCTGGAATGACATCATGTTCATTGGAAATCAGCAGTTTCTCGGGACTTTGTCAGGGAACCAATCAGGAAGAGTGCATGCATTGACTTGATCTTTTCAAATGACCAAGATAGAGTCAGAGGGACACTAGTTAGAGAACCAATGGCAAACTGTGATCACAATATGGTTAGCTTTGAGGCATTCTTTCAAAAATCAAGGACCAAGTCTAAAACAATGGTCTACAATATTAGAAAAGCAAATCTTGAAGGCATGAGGCAGCACTTAGAACAGTTAGACTGGAGCACACTGGATACAGATTCAGTTGAAAATTGATGGGTATATTTTAAGATTATACTACTTGAGGCTCAGGAGAAATGTGTACCAAAACATAGCAAATTGAGGACCAACAAACATTGCCCAAAATGGTTTAATAGAAGAATGCAAAAAATATCAAGAGAATGAAAATGTTGTATAGCGCATACAAAAGGGATGGAGACAAAACAAAATACATAGAATATGTTGAGCTGCAAAGAGACCTTAAGAAAGAGATCAGGAAAGCAAAGAGGGAAATAGAAAGAAACATAGCTCTTTTAGGAGCTAAAACTAATGCAAAGAGCTTTTTTCAATATTACAACAGCAAGAGGACAATAAAGGAGGAAGTGAAACAGATAAAGGGCACAAATGGAAGTATCATGGAAAACGAACAAGATGTGTCAAAAGTTCTAAATGAGTATTTCACAGAGGTTTTCACAAAAGAAAAAATTGATAACATGCCACAGGTTAACAATCAGTCCAGTGAAACCTGGATAAATGAGGAGGAGGTACTAAAGGGACTAGCAGAATTAAAAACAAACAAATCACCTGGGCCAGATGGGATATTTCCAATGGTACTTAAAGAAATTAGGGAAATAATTTATAGGCCGCTAACTCAAATATTCCAAATGACACTTAGAACAGGGGATGTGCCAACTGACTGGAAGACAGCAAATCTCATACCAATCCACAAGAAAGGGGACAAAACTGAGCCAAGAAATTACAGACCAATCAGTCTCACCTGCATCACCTGTAAAATGTTGGAAAAAAATATTAGACAGAAAAAAGAGGAGCATCTTGATGAAAACCATATTATTGGAGATAGTCAACATGGGTTTAGACGAGGCAGATCATGTCTTACTAATTTATTAGAATTATTTGAACATGCAACTGCAGCTGTAGATCATGTGAAAGCATATGATATGATATACTTAGATTTTCAGGAAGCTTTAATAAGGTTCCACACCAAAGACTGATCCTCAAATTGGAAGCTGTAGGCATTCAGGGTAATGTAAGTAGATGGATTATGAACTGGTTGATGTATAGGAAACAGAGGGTGTCGATTAGAGGAGTTGCTTCTAACTGGAGTTAGGTTGTTAGTGGAGTTCCACAGGGATCAGTACTAGGGCCTTTGCTTTTTTAATCTATATTAATGATCTGGACTCTGGGATAGTTAGCAAACTTGTCAAATTTGCAGATGATGCTAAAATAGGTGGCTCAGCAGATATAATCTCGGCAGCACAGGCTATTCAAAGGGATTTAGATAATATTCAGTTGTGGGCTGACACCTGGCAGATGAAATTCAATGTGGACAAATACACTATGGGAGGAATAGAACTAGATGAAGTATCGCATGAGAAAGACCTAGGAGTCTATGTGGACTCCTCACTTTCTCCATCCAAACAATGTGGGGAAGCAATAAAAAAGGCAAACAGAGTGTTAGGGTATATTGTCAAAAGTGTAGAATAGAGAACAAGGGCAGTAATGTTCAGACTGTGCAATGCACTAGTTAGAGCTCATCTGGATACTGTGGACAGTTCTGGGGTCCACACTTCAAGAAAGATATCGCTGCTCTAGAGGCAGTTCAGAGGAGAGCAACCAGACTTATTCCAGGTCTGAAGGGAATGTCCTACTGAGAGACTGAGGAACTGAACCTTTTCACCCTGGAACAGATGAGACTATATGGGGACTTGATTCAAGTCTTCAAAATCATGAAAGGCATCGACCACATCAAACCAGAGGAGCTTTTCCAGATTAGCAGGGACACACGGACCCGGGGACACAAATGGAAATTGGGCTTCAAGGCATTAAAGATGGAAAACAGGAGACATTTCTTCACACAGAGAGTTGTCACAATCTGGAACAAACTCCCCAGCGATGTGGTAGAAGCTGAAAATTTGGGAACATTTAAAAATAGACTGGATAGTTTCCTTGGATCACTCAGGTATTAATGGACACTAAACCAGCACGATGGGTCGAATGGCCTCCTCTCGTTTGTTAACTTTCTTATGTTCTAACTGACATCAATATAGTTGCTTAGCAACCAAATGAGTAATCTTCTATATTATATTAATTAGAAAAACTTTAGACGAGGTTTCCTGACTGGCCATCTCTGGAGCAATTTATTATAGTTGAATAAACTATAAGCTTTATTATTTTTCTAATTAAATTGGGCCCTGAGTGTTCCTTGACTATCTGTTGAGGGAGTCGATTTCTCCCTTTCAACTGTGCCGTAATCCAACAGTGATGTTCTTTCGAAAAGACGTCAATTGGAACAACGTGCATGGAGGACCAACTGTCTATATTTATTATTATACCAGTTCATCAAAAAATAATTAAGCCAGTTGCTTTGTTTAGAAAGTCATCTGAATAGAAAAAAATCTATGTTTCGCTGCTGCTCACACCTTCGTCAGGACTTCTTTATAGCTGGAAGTTGGAAGTTGGAAGGGTAAAATAAACCGCAAATGTCCACACAGAACACATTGGCATTGATTGTAACTATTATCTTGCTGGTGTGTAAACGATAGAAGAGTATCTTAACTTAATTCAACTTAAATTACATTTCTGTCATAATTTCAAAATTCAAAAAGATTCTAGAAACTGCCAATTCAAAAACAAATAAATCATAATAATAATAATGAATTCCCCCTTCAGCATATTTAAAGTGATTTTTCTGAAAGAAAGAACATCATCCTATTTCAAGCCCACCTCTTTCTGGTTACCTGCCACTCCTGAAATTCCTGAAAATTGAAATCTAAATAGCACTGCACAATATACACACTGGAGTCAAACTGACACCCCTCCTACTAAAACAACTGTGTCCCTCTGCTGCTGTGCACAGGGTGGAGTCTTGTTTCAAATGGGAAGCCTTTTGTAAAAGTGCTGACACACGGACTCAAAAAAAACACTGCAACTTAATTCAAGACCAATTTAAGAGACTGATCATTGTATATCTCTTAATAAGGAGTACAATTTTTGTATACTTAATATGTTACTCACTTTTTATGTGGTGCTGTTTTTAAATTGTGCAGCACCCTGAGACGTATATGGGGCACTACAATACACTGAAATTGATTGATTGATTGATTGTAGAGTAGACCTAGAAGTAGAAGTGTATGGTTCTACTCCTTGCCACAATAATGAAACTACCATTAAAGCTTTCCCTGCAAAAAATATATACAAAAAATGTAAAAAGCTAATACAGTTTTCACATTTTGTTCTGTATGTATGTACTTCTACTTTATGAATCTATCCCATGGATAATAATCATTGGGTAATCCATTTTCTGGGAACCACACAGATGTATGTTTTTATTCTTCCTTTGCTCATTTTTTACATTTTGAATATTACATGCACTGCTTGTGTCAGCATTCATCACATCACATTTGTTTTAACTGGCTCCCTTAAGGCAAAGAGTTGAAGTTTTAACTAAGCCCAGATAGAATAATATTATTTATATTTATTAATATGCGAAGGGAAGTAAGCATGATGTGTCTTTCATCTACTGCAGTAAGTTTTCTTGGCTGACTACTGCATCTACAGTCCTCAACGTTGCCCAATTCTTTTTGCTTCTTCATCTGAAAACCCCCATCTGCCTTGAAGTTTCTGCCGGGAGAGACCTTGCAGATGCAGTATAACTACCTTGTGTCTTGCTGCTGTGCTCAGCCTTGCCATGGTGTATGACTTATCTTCAGCAACCTCACCTTGTTAGCTGAGTTTGGCTGTTCCTCACCCAGTTTTATTCCTCCTACACAGCTGTTACTGTTTCAGTTAATGATTGTGTTTCAATCTACATATTGAATTGATGATCATTAGCACCTCCATCCATTTTCAAAACCGCTTATCCTGGTAAGGGTCACAGGGACACCAGAGCCAATCCCGGCAGGCATAGGGCACAAGGCAGGAATACACCCAGGACGGGATACCAGGCCATCGCTGGGCAACACACATACCTACTGGGGAATTTAGAGTGGCCAATTAACCTAACCTGCATATCTTTGGACAGTGGGAGGAAACCCACACAGACACAGGGAGAACATGCAAACTCCACACAGACAGGCACCCTGAGCCAAGACTCAAACCCAGGACCCCTAGAGCTGTGAGGGAGCAGCGCTAACCACCACACCACCATGCTGCCCATCATTAACACCTGTTTGGTATAATTGTTTAATCATACACCTGACTATATACCTACAAAATCCCTGACTTTTGTGAAAGTGTATTTAAAAGAATTTATGTTGTTTTGAAGGCAAAGTGTAGTCACAGCAAGTATGGATTTGATTTAGATTTTTCTCCTGTTCACTCACTTCGCATTTAGTTAATTGATAAAAATAATCTACAGACATGCTCAAATTTGTTGGTACCCCTTGAGCCAGTATTAATGTTTTATATTAATGTTTGAAAAAACAATATATCAACAGAGCCAGTTGCTATGATGACCACAGGACCGGACCTCTCCCAGTATATCCAAGAGAGACTCCGCTCATGTGGAGAGCTTCCATGTCAGGGCCTTTCAGGCCAGGCATGTTAAATAAATACTTTATCCTCTGTACATCAAGAGTGGGTTCTTCACCCCTCCACAATCAAACAAAGAATGCACAATTTCCTCTGAAATAACTTGAAACTGACAAAAGTAATTGGCATCCACCAGTGTTTATTCCATATTTAATAGAAATCAGACTGCTTTTGATTTAGTTTTTCAACATAATATTGTAAATAAAACAAATGAAAATGGCATGGACAAAAATGATGGGACCCTCAACCTAATATTTTGTTGCACAACCTTTAGAGGCAAATCACTGCAATCAAACATTTTCTGTAGCTCTCAATGAGACTTCTGCACCTGTTAACAGGTAGTTTGGCCCAATCTTCCTGAGCAAACTGCTCCAGCTCTCAGGTTTGATGGGTGCCATTTGCACTATCCTTCTGTTCAATCTGGGGTCGATGTTCCTCTTGCGGCCGTGCCCTGGGAGGTTGGCTCAGTTCCATGGACCTTGAACTTCTGAATAATATTTGCAACTGTTGTCACAGGAATATGAAGCTGCTTGGAGATGGTCTTGTAGCCTGTACCTTTACCATGCTTGTCTGTTATTTTCTTTCTGATCTCCTCAGACAACTCTCTCCTTTGCTTTCTCTAGTCCATATTCAGTGTGGTGCACACAATGATACCAAACGGCACAGTGACTACTTTCCTCCATTTAACTAGACTGAATGACTGATTACAAGATTGGAGACATGTGTGATACTAATTAAAAAAATGAATTAGTTTGGAATATCACTATAATCCAATTATTTATGATCTTTTCTAAGGGGTACCAACAAATGTGTCCAGGCCATTTTAGAATATCTTTGTAGAATGAGCAATAATTTATCTCTTTTCACAGCTTCTTTGCTTTATTCTATGACATACCAAAGACATGCAAGCATACATAATGCAATAGCTTTTAATTTCATCACTTTTCAGGAGGAATTATTAGCATTATTTCAATGAGCTGTAAGGGTACCAACAAATTTGAGCACGTCTGTATTAACATGTCTTTTTTTGAAAGCATTCTTACTTTACAGCATTTTTTCAGAGCTGCCTAAAACTTTTGCACAGTACTGCATGTGTGCAATATATATGACAAATAGTTGCAAATTATGTGGGGGGGGCTGTAATGACATTCTGTAGCCAATGCATTGGGTCACATTCTAGCTTATATCTAGGTGTAACTTGAATGTGTTTATCATAAATCTTTGTATGTTGATTGAGATGTTATCATAGGAAGTATACAATTGTGTATATACATAACATACTGAATTATAAAACACAAAAAAGGTTTCAGTTTCATAGTGTTAAGTGTGTACCCACCTCTCCTCTCTTTGCTCTTGGTCTTCCTTAGTAGACCCTAGTTCGAGGATATGAAAAGTTGCTGTTACTAAGACGCTTTGGAGGTGGAATGTGTTTGTACTACCTTCTGTGTAAGCTGTATTTAGTTTTTTTAACCTAAGAAGTGGAGCTTACCTTTACTACTTTATATCTGTGTACAGTTGACTGTTGGACTTTTGTCAGCTTGGCCATTTACATGTGTTTTGTTTATTGTATTTATCTTGCATTCTTCGAATTTTCTGTTTGTTTCATGAGCAATTTTTATTGCTGAGAAAGTTTTCATTTGAGAGGATTATTATTTTTTATTACAGTAATTAAAGTAATTGTTGCATTGTTTGGAGCTGTCACATTATAGTATAGTAATACAGGGATGTAACTGATCTGGATAATAACAGCATAAAAACTGTTTTCTAATAATTGAGAGGTATTTTCTAATATCACAGAATGTAATGCTTTGCTGAATTAATAATAAGATTGATTTAACTGGATTGAAAGTTTATGAATTGAACTACAGTTCAAAGGAGCAGTGAAATGCATGGGTCTTACATATAACATATCCTAGAGCTGTCAATGTTGACCCAGAGCATACAATTATGTATTTATACTCCAACAACAACATCAGCATTTGCCTTTATAAAATACAAGTCTAATCCTACCTAGAGATGCACAGAGAAGAAGTCATATTGATCTTTTTGCTTTGTGTTTGCTCAAGAGTGTTGATCATCCATGACCACTGCCCTTCGCTGGGTCTCAGTTATTTGCAGATTGAAGTTTAATGTGTGATTCATCTCATCTCCATTTTCCTTGGGTTTTTATACTGCATTTATTTCCATTACATACAGTGAGGGAAAAAAGTATTTGATGCCCTGCTGATTTTGTACGTTTGCCCACTGACAAAGAAATGATCAGTCTATAATTTTAATGGTAGGTGTATTTTAACAGTGAGAGACAGAATAACAACAAAAAAATCCAGAAAAACGCATTTCAAATAAGTTATAAATTGACTTGCATGTTAATGAGGGAAATAAGTATTTGATCCCCTATCAATCAGCAAGAATTCTGGCTCCCAGGTGTCTTTTATACAGGTAACGAGCTGAGATTAGGAGCACACTCTTAAAGGGAGTGCTCCTAATCTCAGCTCGTTACCTGTATAAAAGACACCTGTCCACAGAAGCAATCAATCAATCAAATTCCAAACTCTCCATCATGGCCAAGACCAAAGAGCTGTCCAAGGATGTCAGGGACAAGATTGTAGACCTACACAAGGCTGGAATGGGCTACAAGACCATCGCCAAGCAGCTTGGTGAGAAGGTGACAACAGTTGGTGCGATTATTCGCAAATGGAAGAAACACAAAATAACTGTCAGTCTCCCTCGGTCTGGGGCTCCATGCAAGATCTCACCTCGTGGAGTTTCAATGATCATGAGAACGGTGAGGAATCAGCCCAGAAGTACACGGGAGGATCTTGTTAATGATCTCAAGGCAGCTGGGACCATAGTCCCCAAGAAAACAATTGGTAACACACTACGCCGTGAAGGACTGAAATCCTGCAGTGCTCGCAAGGTCCCCCTGCTCAAGAAAGCACATGTACAGGCCTGTCTGAAGTTTGCCAATGAACATCTGAATGTTGTGGTCAGATGAGACCAAAATCGAGCTCTTTGGCATCAACTCAACTCGCCGTGTTTGGAGGAGGAGGAATGACCCCAAGAACACCATCCCCACCGTCAAACATGGAGGTGGAAACATTATGCTTTGGGGGTGTTTTTCTGCTAAGGGGACAGGACAACTGCACCGCATCAAAGGGACGATGGACGGGGCCATGTACCGTCAAATCGTGGGTGAGAAGCTCCTTCCCTCAGCCAGGGCATTGAAAATGGGTCGTGGATGGGTATTCCAGCATGACAATGACCCAAAATACACAGCCAAGGCAACAAAGGAGTGGCTCAAGAAGAAGCACATTAAGGTCCTGGAGTGGCCTAGCCAGTCTCCAGACCTTAATCCCATAGAAAATCTGTGGAGGGAGCTGAAGGTTCGAGTTGCCAAACGTCAGCCTCGAAACCTTAATGACTTGGAGAGGATCTGCAAAGAGGAGTGGGACAAAATCCCTCCTGAGATGTGTGCAAATCTGGTGGCCAACTACAAGAAACATTTGACCTCTGTGATTGCCAACAAGGGTTTTGCCACCAAGTACAAGTACAAGTCGAAGGGGTCAAATACTTATTTCCCTCATTAACATGCAAATCAATTTATAACTTTTTTGAAATGCGTTTTTCTGGATTTTTTTGTTGTTATTCTGTCTCTCACTGTTAAAATACACCTACCATTAAAATTATAGACTGATCATTTCTTTGTCAGTGGGCAAACGTACAAAATCAGCAGGGGATCAAATACTTTTTTCCCCCACTGTAGCCTGTTCAATCTCTGCTGTATGTGTCCCTGATCAATATGTATCTCTTGTTATTTTTAACTTGGTTACTAATGGCATTGGAAGCAAGTTATTACAGTCCAGTGTCACGACGCCCATTAGTATGCACTACATTACTCTCTTTCTTATCATTAAGGTTTTGCGAGATACTTTTCAGGGGCACGTTTGACTTGGGAGAAATGTCACTTAAAATAGCCTTAAAATAAACTACCAGAGAGGTTCACATGGAGAACAACGAAATACACACAATGCAACATATGTTTTCTCCTGAAAAATGTAATGGGGGATTTTTTTGTTTTGTTTTTCATGGTCCATTATTTACTGTTACCACCAAAGGGAAAGCCTGTGGAAGGGGGGTGCAGGGCTGCTGAAATTCACAGCTCTATGCCTTGGTATTACACAACAGGGTTTTTCAGATTTCCGTGACTTATTCAAGAGGAAATGTCTCTGGTAAAGGAGTCGCTTCTGCATGTTTGTTCCCACTGCATTGCTTGGAGGGCCTTGAAACAGACCTAAATATTGCAACTGGAAATGCTGATGTGGGCTGGCTAGCTGCAGCTGATCTCAGTGTTGGCAGTGTGCTAAAACACATCTCTCCCTAATCAGAGAACACAGGGACAGGGAAAGCACAAACGACACACAACTACCAACACCAACTATCCTGAAAGAAGGGTTCCTTCTGAAATGCACAATTGTCCCTCTTACATGACCACCAAGGACACAGCAGAAGTGACACTAGGCATTTTACAAGTCATTATTAATTCAAACTTACTACAATGCTTGACTGTTGTTCTCTAGACAGATTCTTGTACGTATTCCTGAACATTGCAACACAAAACACACCTTTGTGCAAGGGCAAAATGAGGTATAATAAGGGAGACTTATGGGTAATTTAATAAAACCATTCTGCGTGATTCATGCCCATCAAATATGATCAACATGGAAAATGGATTAGGAACACACTGGCCTATATGTGTGAGTATTCATGAAAGTGTACATGTAATACTCAACTTACAAATTGAGTGTCTTGTACACAAGAAGAAATTATTGTCCTGATTTTCTTCCACCCTGAAGGATCAACTGATATAATTTACTGTATGTTTTCCCTCAAATTCACATAGAATATACCAGAATTCCAACACAAACTTTAATACAGGATACTATAACATTCAATAATATGTATTGTTACAGTTATTTAAGGAACATGACAGCGTTTGTGACCTATTTCCTGCCAATTCCATTCTACTAAGTGTTTTCCAAATACAGTACAAACATTTCTGTGGACCACCCAGGTCCCCACCCCTGGAGACAAAATGTATTTGTTTATTTCTAAATAGCTGTAATACAAAATACAAATCATACCAGAACATAAAAACAGTTTTGTTATTTTAAATGCAGGTATATGCTATAAGGGCATTTCGATATTATCCCATAATTTAACATTTAACCCTAAAACTGCCACTGTAACTCATTCTTTCCCATTAGCCATCCCAATGGGATGAGTGGTGCTGCCCTGCAACAGGTGATATCTAACAGCCAGTAAAAAATTAAATATTGTTTTTTAATATAATCAGGGTACATTGCCTAACTAATTGCCTAAGTGGAATATTAATTCATATTAATATTAAAACAAAAGGTATTAGCAATGTCATAATTTTGGGATCAACCATACCTGACATCAGAGCTGTAAAAGCTTTAAAGTAAAATTCAGTAACTACAGAATTTTTTATTCATTTCAATGATACAGCCTCATCAGATCCATGAGTCCCTTTCAGGGTCTGTTGAGCATATTTGCATTTTACATTAGACACATCACTTATGTGTTTTATTAGGGTCTAATTCATAATTATCTACATATCAGTTTTGACTGAGGGGCCAGATTGATATCTTCAAGTCTTGTACTGAGAGCCAAGTAATTTGTATGTACATGAACTTCTGTGTGTAGAGCCACACATGACTGTAGGTCTTAGAAAGGAATCTGTCCAACTGAGGGGAAAGACTGAAAGGAAACAAACACGTTGTAAATGTTCAGAACAGTTCTTTTTTAGTTCTTGTTCTGTCTGTATCTCGGTATTTGTTATTGTGTATCATTTATTTGTTTGTCTTAGGCAGTGTTCTAGCTGCATTTATATTTAGAAACACCGGTTGGTCTTTTCTGATGGGTTTGGGGGAATTCAGGCTGACACTCGGCCACCCGGGCAGCTGGTTCAATGAGCAGTGGCGCTCTGGAGGCCACATGGTGTCCCGACTGACCAGCTGGAAGGAGGAGAACGACTGAGACCCAGCTTCCTATTGCACATCCAGAGAAGCCTGGGATAACACAGGGCTCTTTCATACTATTGTCCTGGGTTCACCCTGTGTGATTACCTCACTACAACTTGCCTACCATATAGGTGTTTTTAATTGCCCTGAATGAAAAACATATTGGGTATTTATGTGGGAGAGGACTTGTCCTGTCAGCATCAATATGGGAACTTAACTTCAAAGCATTACTTTTCCAGAAATGTGAACAAACAGATACACAACAATTATTAATCAAACACAATTTGGAGTAGGATGGCAAAGATTGGCCATGCTGGTAGTAGCCTCAGCCATGCCAGATCCTATTGGGTAGTAACAATACTGTTTCCTGTCCGTTATAATGAGGCATTCTGATACTCTCCAACTAGGTTTTTGTAGGAAACAGCTGGCTTTTGGTCTTTACACAATACTGGATAAGGGCATCGGCCAAGAAATAAATAAGACAAAATAAATAATAATACTAGGCCTGAGCAATATCTGCCCCAACACACATTACAATGATGAAATAAAAGTATTACATTGAAAACAGTAGGAGATAAATAAGGCCTTTAACACATTTTCAGCTCCAAACGTGTTATGGCTTTGTTTCAGAATAAGATTACTTAATAATATAAGTGACAGACAAGAAGGTAGGACTTTATAATAAGTGGCTGTGTGTGTTAAATTACCATTGAATAAATAAATAGATATAATGCGCATCCTAAGAAAAAGGAAATTATCATGTGGAAATTGCTGGTTGAACAGGATTTTGCATTGACAATGGGGACATCAGCATCAGTGCCAGAGCAGCCTGCGCTATTTTTCTCTCCGCTCTTCATGGGAAGACCAGTAATCGTGATATGATGGGGATTTGTTTAATGCCCATGAGGATTTGAATGGCCATGAAAACCTTAATCTCTTCATCAGAAACAGGGTGGAAAGGTTTTCAATTTAAAACAATATATACAGCTAACAGAATTAAGATTAAAAAAAGAAAGTGGTGCAGCTCCCCAATAAAATTGTACGCTTGGTTACCTGCAATATATATGACCAAATGGATAAATGTGTACTACTTATTATTATTTAAAATGTCTAAGACATGCTTTCATTAACTCCATCTTCTCGTCATGCTGCCTTTGCAACACTGCCAGCAGCCATTCAAATTTCTCATCCTCCTTCCTTTGCCTTTCCTCTTCCCTCTGTCTGCTCTCTTCACTATACAGCTGGAGCAGCATGACCACATCTGCAAGCTCCCACGACTCAGCTGTAACCTCTGTGCCGGAGGTCGCTGTCGTTCCACTGCCACGAGATTGTGCAGTAGACTGAGCCCGAGATGCTTGAGCAGAGATTCGGCAATCTGCTGATGGGGAGGCGGAGGAGGGGCTGCCTGGGGCCACTGATATAATGGTGCTCTATCCGGGGATTGTATGTCCAGATTGGCTACCTACTTTTCACAGAACAAAAACAAAACACACAATGTACAGAAGTTAGATGTATTGGTCGGTGGTAGAAAGACTAGACTGTATGCAGCAATTAACCCGGGCATGTCAAAAACAATCTAAATAAAATCTACTCTGCTCTACATTCCCCTCTGTTTGGACATAGTAACGTAGGTATCTCTTAACAGTGATATAAAAATTGTGAAATCGATACAATGCATTCTGTGTTTAAATCTGGATCTGACAACACTTGAAGGGATTGTTCCAAGCCTAAAACACTTCAGTACTGACAACACACTATGCTTATTTACACTATGTAATATATATATATATATATATATATATATATATATATATTATACACACACACATTAACTTGCATATATGATACACATACACATATGCACGATTTGTTGCATATTATATGTATATTGGCATACAAAAGGGAAGCGATGGATGTGCACTTTAGTTATACTCTTTGTAAATCTGAATATTATTAAATCCAATAACACTAAATCCATATTACACTTAAAACTATGTTTAATGATGTTTTTTCAGGACTTGATTGCAGTTTTATTTTCCAGGGGGTCATGTAGGGCAGCCTGGCAATCATAATTGGACTAGTGTTCGGATGGGCTCCTGATGGATAACTAAATGAAGCACTGTGGGAAGTGTTATTTAATTGATGCTGATATATATATCGGAGCGCCTGGCGGGTGAAAGGGCGGGCGGCGGAGCTAGAGAGACATGCAAGGTTTTGTTGGCGGGAAGTGGCAGCGAGAGCAGGAAGTGAGGGGGAAGATGGAGAGCGAAACGGAAACGTCGTGGGGAAACGCGCATGAACTGGCGCTATACTTTACACACGGATTCAGAAGCGCTGTGAACAGGATCCGTGTGGCTCCCAAAACAACAGCAGGAGCGTTTTTGTTCCCGGCGATAAAGCACCCAAATAGACATCGCCTGCGTGAGTAAGACGCCGGCTGTGTGAAAACCGGGTTTGTTTCTCAAGTTTGTGCAGAACCGGAGCTCCAGACTTTCTTTATGTTGATGTGTAATAATAGCATGCTATGACGTTCCTGAATGTACAGCCACAGGGTCTGGTTTAGGTGCGTGTTGCTGTAGTCTACTCTCAGTCGCTGTGAAGTTACTGTACACAGCGCTGTCGGCCTCCCGGGGGCTGCTCTCCTCCGCCTCGCCCGTCATCATTGGGCATGTCCTGCGCCAGCCCCAGCACCAGGGGAACCGCCTCGGCTTCCTCTCCCTCTCCTCCTCTCTCCTCCGCTTGTCCTCCTTCTCACGGCTCCCCTCCTCTGCCCCCGTCGTCTGCCGGCCCGGGAGCCAGGTGAACTGCCGTCGCCTGCACCGTTTCCTCTCCTTGGCCTCCGTCCTTTGCTTGGCCTCGTTGTCAGTGATGACATCAGCGATGGGCTGGAAAGGATTGGACATGATGCCGTCCTCGTCCTCCGCCTGCTCCTCCGGCGCGGCCCTCCCCTCTCGCTCGGCCTCCTCCCTCTCTCTCCGCTCCCGCTCCTCTCGGACCCGGCGCACTCGCTCCGCTCTGTCGCGCTTGTCCTGCTCCTCCAGGGCCCTCTGCTCGGCCGTGTCCTTCCGTTCAAGGCCGCGTATTCGCAGTGGATGATGCGGAGCAGCCAGCCCAGCCCCCTCTTGACGGGGTGCTCCCGATTCATGCTGTTGTCCATCACAGCGCAGCACGTCTCGATTGTACAGTGACACTTGTCCACTAGCTTCTCCAGGGAGAGAGACTGGACGAGTTCTCCCTCGTACAAGGCCCCGTCGCGGTCCTGCTTGTTGCCCAGGACAAGCACGGGCTTCCCGGCGATGCGCGGGTGTCTCAGGACCTCGGCCAGGGTGTCCCTGCTCTCACTCATGCGTTCCACATCGCTGGAGTCCACCAGGAACACCACGCCGTGCGACTCGGTGTAGTAATTTTGCCAGATGCCCCGGATCGACTTGCCCCCACCCAAGTCAAAAATGGTCACCTCGGAGTCCCCCTGCTTCAGGTCGATTTTGGAGAAGCCCACGGTGGGGGCCACGTCTTCTGGATTTTCTCCCAAAATTCCTTTCAGAGTCACTGTTTTCCCAGCTTTGTCCAGACCCAGCATCACTAAGGTCACTTTCCTTGCCGGCTGGCACAACCGTTTCACCCATTTGCCACAGTTCACCATCATACTGAATGAAAATGTCACTGACTACTCTTCACTGACTGCTAGCTACTCCATTCGCTCCTCTACACACTGAGATGGGTGATACAAATGAAAACAACTGGAAGGATGATGCAAATCCTGAGCTCGGTGTATCCACTGGTGCTGTTGCACTTGCAAGTGTGTCCTGACCCTGTAGCATGTGGGGATGTGACGCGTCTGCCGCTTATGATGTCATAACTGGGACCGGAGGCAGCACTCAAGCTGTTAATCATCCACTGATTAAAGCTGCTGCTAATGTTTTAATTGAAGGAAAAGGCAGGGCATCAGGCCTTAGATGGTCATAATTGAATCACGTGTCCAGAAGCTCAGTTCTAGAGCAGGGATGGCGAACCTTTGTTAGGCTGGAGTGCCCATAGTCTGGTTTGTTCAATTCACTAAGTGCCAAGGGTGCCAATGATTAATTCAGGATTAAACAGCAATTTCTTTAAACAATATTTATATTTATTTTTTGTGGTAATTAAGCAAACATGCCAACAAAACAAATCACAATCTACAATACAGAATAATCCAAAACACTATGGACAGATGGAACCCCTGCATCCACCCTCCTGCCACCTGCATGCACTGCTAACCTCCCCCCACTTTGAACCCCCCATGTCCCTCTGTGGTTTGCAGACCTAATGTAGCCCAAAGTACATCCACTTCCACCCCCCAAAAAATAAATTAAGAATAAAGTAGTATATGTATGACAACTGTTTATTTTGTATCAGTGTTACTTCTTTAATAGATTGTTGATATGAATTTATTGCATGATATTGCTATTTTATTTTTTAAATGTAGCATTTGTGGCTTGTAATTGTGGTAAAGGGGTCTTGTTGCACAGGCAGTTATTTGACACCTGGACTTGCGGCCCATTGCTTAATTTAGGTTACCCACCACTGCCATGATCAAATCAATGATAAGTGTTTTTTTTCTTTCATATATGACTTCATTGTGTATTGGATTAATTCTTGAACAAAACATGTTTACAATAAAGCTTTGCCTGATTTGCAAACATACCATCTAACATGAGACCAATTGGCTGTAAAACATCAGGTAGCAGAATTTCACACAAATTACTCTTGGATTTGCAACCCATTTCCAACATTGTCTGTAGAATTGTAGATAATGGTATAATTCTTCCTTGGATTACTAGTCTCCTGTATTTTGAAAAAAGATGGGAATATTTTCTCCCCTTTTATTTTTTCATATGAGTCAACCAACCCCTCCTGTTACTCAATCCATATGAAACATCATCACAGTCACAGCTGTACCAGTGGTTAGAACTGCTATGTCCAGGCCTGGAGCTTGATGGGACTGTGCTCTTATTGATGGCGAATGTAATCCGCTAATAGAAAACTACTGCTGTACTCAGTTGTGGCTTCATTTTCAATTAGATGCCACTTTCTTCTAATCACAAATGTAACCACTATGATGTACAGGTTTGTAGTTTGTTATTAGCGGGTGGGTCAGAGTTTTGATTTTAATTCGGCCCTTAGTCTTCTGATCTGCCAGTTAACCAGATACCTTTCAGGATAACTTGACAGAAGTCTGGCTTTTTCTGTATCTCAAAGCAAGCTTAAAGTCCAGCTGGGTAAATTAGCAACACATAGCACCTATCCAAGTAAGAGCTCCATCCCTGCGCCAACCATTACACTGCATTAACCCCTTTAAGACCCAAGAACTCGATATTTTCATTTTTATTGAATAATAATAATACATTCCTATTCAGCCATGTTATACTTTGGATTGTTAGTCTTTAAATTGCTTTTTCAAACTCTTTGCCGAGTGAAATGCAAATCTCAGTTGATCCTCAGAACAGTTAAACTAATTACAGCTTGGTTGAAACAAACCTTTTATATTCATATACACTTGTTAGCAGAAATCACAGTTTTTAAATATACATATATATGCAGGGCATGTATATAAATATATATATAAACCTCAGTGCTCACTTTAAAATTAAAAAGTATTATAATGCTTGAAAAATGACATTTAAAAAATCGCTCAATTAATTTCAATGCAGCTTCTTTTTACTGTCATATCGAAACACAAGTGGTTGTAGCAGCTGGATAATTATTCACCAAACAAACTTCTTATAATTCTCTCTTGTCTTTGCCCCAGAAGTAATGTGTTTTTTTTTTCTATTTCGGGAAGAATACAAGTAAATTAAAGAAATGTATAAGGATTGTTTAATGAACAAGATGTGGATTTTTTCTATTTACTTCAGTATCATACACTTTGGATCAATGTAGTGGTGATTAGTGTCTGGCTGTTTGTATCTATTTATTTATTTGAGGGGCAGTATAAAATCTCGATATAAATGTATATAGGAATGCACAGAATGTGTAAGCGAGTTATATTGATTGCACTCTTTTTCTTTACTTTTTAAAAAGGTTTGATTCACCTGAGCAGTTATTGGTTTAACTAATCTGAGGATCCGGTAACTAGAAATGAAAATGGCAATGAACAACAATTGCGCATGTGGAGGCCTTTATTGAAAAAGTGTGCAGAAAAGATGCCTTTATAGAGAACATGATAAGTTATAGATAAAATCTAGCCTGAGGGTTATTTATTGTATTCAAACACTCACATTCTACTCTTTTAACAGTAATGTTTTTATTGTACTTACTCCAGATATCACTTTGCTATGCAACACAACATGCAGGTTAAAAGCATCTTCTGTAAAACAAAACAAACAGCATCTAACATGACACAAATTCAACAAGAATGTATTATTATCAATATTATCCAATAATAAAGAGTAGGCTTAAATAAAGTAGCTGGGTCTATAATACGTTGTGACAGGGATGCTCTTTGTAGGACTGGTGCTGTTACTGTTGGCATGCACTTTTATTATCATCACTGTAATAGGATTCACAGTGATGTCGGTGTGGTCTTTGTTTCGCAGTAATGTCATGTGACCAGGTTGACACGGGTTGAGGATGCTAGTGTGAAATGGACTCTAGATGCTAAACACTGATTGTGCGTATTTGCAGTTCTTGAATGAGCAGAACAGGCTTAGATTTTGCCCGTTATCACAGACAACTAAAGGAGAATAAATTAGGGCTGCCAAACAAGACTTGACAAGAATCCTAATTTACTTGGAGTGAGACATAGATTAATTCCCTAAGTTGAGAGATTTCCTATGGAGAAGTGTTAATTACTGTTGCTTCTTCTATCAGAGGTTCAACAGCTCTAGGAGTGGCTATTGTGGCAGTTCTCCAGCTTTCTTCAGACACACTCCAGCAGTCTGGAGGAGTACCTTACATAAAGCTTGATGTTTTCTCTTCTTGGGCCATTTCATTAGCAGTTCTTCAGATAGAGGGACTGCTACTTTCTTCTGCAGAGTAGCACAGCAAGGAAGCACTTCTTTGGGTACTATAATTGTCCTTTTTCATGAAATTCCCAGTTCACTTCTAGCTGGCTGTGGTGTCGTTGAAGATGAAGAAGGCTATTAAAGCCCTAAAGTTCTCGACTGAAATAAATGTTTGCATGAGAAAGACTTTAAATGGAATCCATGCTCTCATGAAAAACGCAGCCCTACTGAAGTATAGGCATCTCCTGTTAACATTCAGCTTGACAGGAATGTGCAGATCCTTTTCTAACTATGGCAGACTTGGGATAATTGTGAATCTGAAAACTTACTTTTCTACCATTCTAATATAAAACCTGCCACCAGCACCTTAGATGAAAATATAATATACATTAACAAAATATCAAAGAACCGACTCCTAATTGGCTGATGTCTGGTCCTGGAAGGCTGCAGTCCAGCAGGTTTTATAGGTTTCCTTCAATCACCCATAATTTAATAATAAGGAAAGTGGTCAAATTTGTCCAATTAAGCCAATGATCAGTTGAACTAGGCAGTTAGGAGTTGACGTACAATGAATACCTTAAGCCAATACAGCCCTAGAGGACCAGGATCCAGCACCCTGGCTTATGCGGCTAAAATCCACACAAGGAAAGCAGGGTGAATCATATAGCCTGTAACATGTAGTCCTGAGGTCTGAGACCAATTCAATGCTCCCAGTGGGTTTTAACAATTGGTCGGTGTGCCTTTAAAGATGGCATGATAATATGGCATGATAAACTACCGCTAATCTGCCCCAAGTTCATTTTACTCTTATTGGGAGTGAAGTAATATATTACTAGTGGAGTAGTGGTCAGGGCTCCCTCCTGGGTGGAAAGTTGTGGGATCATTCCTAGGTTCGGGACACTGCCATTGTTCCCTTCAGCAAGGTACCTCACCTAGATTGTTCCAGTAAAAAAAGAACATGTTTAAATGGGAAATTGTATGTAAAACATAATGTGATATATTGTCACATTTTTTAAATTGCCCTGCCTAAGAAATACATTGTAATTTAATAGCTCTTGCTCTATTTTTAAAGCTGTATATTTGGTGACTGTAATTCACCTTGGGAAATGGTGTCAACTAATAAATAATAACAATAATAGTCACCAGGCAACTTTGAGACCGGACAGGATTGCAAAGTTCCCCTTAACCGGAAACAAACGTACAAACCGGTACTCATGATTCCTGTCACTGATCAGACAAAGTGTACATCCTTTTTTAGATTCTGGGCATTTCTTTCTAATGAATAGAAGTAGCTGCAGAAGCTTATTTTTTGGGTTGCTTTTATGTACATTTTTCTGTGTCTGAGAATCTGAAATGATTTTGTTGGTTATGTTGAGCAGATTGTATCTGTATCTGCTAGAAAGAACAATGTTGTGTTTGCTGTTTGAAAGACTGACCTTCTATTTAAATATTTAAAATAACTTTTGTGCTACATGCAATACTTACCTTTTCTTTTGTCCTCTCTATATAAAACATTGTTTTTTAGAAATTCAGACTTCACCTGAATCTCCTGAATTTTTGAATCAGGATTATATTATAGTTATTGAGGTATGTTTTTGGAGGACCTCATATGTGAAGTGTTATAAATTGTGCATGGTCAGTCAACAAGGTAAGCAGCTGCACAAAGCAATTCTAATAAAATGGTTTCAGCCTCACAGCCACAATAATGTTACAGTCTGCCCTGTTTGATTATAGCAGTTTTAAATGGAGAATCATTGAAGTCCAGGATTAACTTAAACTATTTATATAGACATTTGTGTAAGAATACCTACTGGGAAGGGAGTGGGAAATGAGCATGCGTGGATATAGTTTATTTATTCATATTTCTAGTTACCTTTGCAGCAATGTTATCCTTCTGCAGTAATCAGTCATCCATTAATCTAGTCCCTGCCACACTTTAAAGAATCTGAACTGTAGAGGGGAGACGAGGATAGCTATTAGATGTCAAATACACAGGAAGATGATAAGGAACTAGTAGTCGCACTGCAATTATGCACCCTCTTCTTAGTGTCCTTGCCCTCCTCTGAAAGAAGGAGCGTTTTAATCTAGCTGACATTCTGCCCATCTTAACTTCCCTGCCCTTGAAGAAACAGTACAGGAAATGGCATTGTTATGGTTCAAGTACAATACTCCTTTAATCTTCACTGGTAGGAATCAATAAATAACTAAAAGGAACATGTCTGACCAGTAAAGCAGTTTTTACTTTGTGTTTGTTATAATATTTATTAAGCAGTACATACAAGCTAACCTAAAAGACAGGACCAAAGCTTACCAAAGCTGTTTTTTAGGATTTTAATTGCATTTTCCATCTGACCGTAACAGTTAAGTTCTACAAACAAGAGAAACCAAAACTAATCATATTTGCATTCCGATTTAAAATAAAATACCATTGAAAAGACGTATGAAGATAAAGTAACTAAATAATAATGACTGCTAAAACTTTACAATGCTTTCGCAATAAATTGTTAAATAAAGAATACAAAGGTTGCAAGTCAAGTTTCCAAATGTGAAAACCTGATGCATTAATTCCAAAGAAAATAATTGACAACTGCACCAATCAGCCAGTTGAGCCTTCCAGATCTCATGGGACATCTTAGAAAAACAGCAAAGATCCCCTTGTGGCTGTAAAATGTCATTTTTGCTCCATAGTTAAGAAACTGGGGGGAATAAAATGTAGAAAATAAATAAATAAATGAGACAGGCTAATGAGTCTCCAGGGAAGCTTCCGTTGTGCATGGTAAATCAGAAAATACTTATCTAATGAGTTTGAGAGGGGATATTATTATTGTGCAATGCAATCCCACCTCACATAAGAATGAGCTACTAAGAGATTATGCAATTCGAGAACTCGGTCTTGCGTTGTTCCAAACCAAAAATGCAAAGAAGTCCCAAGAGCAAAATTATTATTGCAAGATTGTTTGGCCCATTTAATGCATTAATCACTGTCATGCACAATCAATTAAACCCTGCCACACTGTTGAGCCCGACAAGTCCATGTGCTTAAGATACACTTCAGTTTGCAAGGCTGTCCCCTCTCAGGAACTGTTAACAAGAGGCCTCATAATGGGGTGTTAAAACTGCTTGAAATGCTATTTGCAGCTTAAAGCAGGCATGTGGTGCTCATCCTGTCAGAGTAAAGACTAGCACAGGGTCTGTGTACGACAATGAAGGGAATCCCAAAGATGAATGGGCCACAGTCAGTAAGTTAAGAATCCAAAAGAATTATCCAAAAGGCCAGGCTCCTGGTTCGAGGTTGACTGCTCTTTCAAGTCTAAGGTAATACAAGCTCAGTAACAGGTTTCTGTAGCCTACATAATGAGCACTGTTCCACTACCTAAAGTGTTGTCTTTTACCTTCTGCTTGACTTGAATTGTCAGCATCTCTTGCTCAATTTATCTTTTTCTCTCTCGGCACTAGACTGAGAAGAGCCATCAGAATATATCCATGAATGAGGGAACATCTTACAAGATGCCAGAATTCTTCTTCTTTAAATGAGATCAACGGGGATAGGTCTGAAATCTTAAGGAGACAGAAAAAGGCAAGGTCCTTGCTGGCCCACCTGGAAATGGAGCGGGAGCAGGCTGAGGGTAAAAGGTAAATGCACACATGCTGGGTAAAATTGTTGTAGTAGTAGTGGTAGTAGTAGTAGTAGTATAGTAATTATTGAGCACTACAGGCAGTAGTCTGTATAGATAATACTTCAGAAGCTGGATCAAATCACAGCCCAATTGTCTGGGTAGCACAAGTCTGTCCTGTCTCATCACTGGACACACATTCCACTGTGAGCTGTCCACTACCAATCCCTGGAAAGGGATGGGATTCCAGTAAAAGGTATTTTGTGTCAAGAACACATTACAATCTTGAAGTCCAGCATTGCTGATCTCATTTACCCGATGAATAGCTGTTCTGCTGGCGTTTACTAATGGCACTGTAAAATTCTGATTTGATTTTCATCTCAAATACTGTTTATTCGAAAGAGCTGAAAATGGAATGCATTTCATGTATCTTTATAAATGTACTTTGATCTTCAAGGTGTTGTAATGCATGTTCCTTTTTCTGCCTCTGCCACATGTTTACACAGCTGACACTTTCTCTGCATCTATTAATTGAGGATTGTATTCCATTAGGTAAAACTATTAGTTTTCTTGCAATTTCCCTCACAGAATTCATATCTGAATACCGTGATCTAAGCAGAGTTTGTGCTAGCCTTTTTTTTTTTATGGGCAACATGGCCAATAATATTCCTGAATTCCGGTCATATAGAACAATTATCGGACATATGTTTTAAATAGCCATATAATAGCTTACATTTAAACAGCAATAAAACACAAACACTATGATCCAACAAATGTATTTTATTTAGTCAGCAGAATGAACTCTTCACAAGCATATAGGCTACAACAATAAAATAAAAACAATAGCCTTGCTATTGTTAATAAAATAAAGACAATAGCCTACATTAAATGTATGTCTCTTTGCATTCCAAGCCCGTCAAATTAAATAACTTGAAAATAAGCTAAATGAAGACAAAATTAGGTCTAAAAAATAATAGGCTGGTCGGTCCGAATTCTGCGTTTGTCAAGTTCCCGTTTATTTGCGGCGCGACTTCATTGAATAGAAGTGCTCCGCTGCTTGTGCAAAGTTGAAGCCATGCAACCCCTTGTCACAACTTGCAATTCTCATCAACCTTGTCACCTTGTCACGCTCTGCAGGCACACTGGACGCAGGAATTGTGCAGGCAATCTTTCCCAGCATTGCCAGGACAGGATACATTTCCCCGAATTCCCCGATGACCGTTTCACAGGCCGTGTGGTATTTCAACCTGCTGTACCCACGCAGTGCTGTCCTCATCGGCACTGCATCTCGCTCAGTCACATGACCAAACTCTCAGTGATGTCTTACTGTGACAGCGAGCGTAGGCTTGCTGTTGTCTTGGCGCCATGTCTTATAGGTCACACAATATTAGGCTATTTAATATGCTATTAATCTATCTATCTATCGACTATCGTCTGTTGCTGTCTGTCTACCGTGGTGTCTGTCGGGAGTGTGCATGTGTGGCGGGAGTGTGGAGGAGTGCGCAGAGCTTGAGTGAGTGAGTGAGTGAGTGAGTGAGTGAGTGAGTGGGGTTTTTCCCCGTTTTTTCTTCTCTCCTTCTTGCCTTTTCTTTCTTTGTGTTGGTTTGGGTGGTACAAAAGTGTATTACTGTTTGGGTTTGTGCAGGGAAGCAGACTTTTGTCAGCGATCGCCATGGCTACACCCGAGTTGGGGAGACTGGGGTTTAGTAACCTGACTCGCCGTCACGGCATTAAACTTATTGTGGATGCGATCGTCCCAGTAGAAAGATGCGTCATTGAATTGGGGAAAGTGGTGGGGTGTGAGGAATATTAAATCCGCATCTCGGATGAATAAATCTGTTGTTTTTCTTGCTAATGAAGCGTTAGTGCGGAGAGTGGTTCTGGAGGGTTTAGTTGTCGATGCAGTCCTGGTGTCTGTCTTGCCGCTTGCAGTCCCGGCTCGGAAAGTTACTATTTCCAATGTGCCGCCATATATTTCCAATGTCGTTTTGATCACGGAGCTGAGCCGACACGGGCAGATTATGTCGGATATCACTATGATACCGCTGGGTGTAAAAGTCCCAAGCTGAAACATGGTGTATCTTTTCGTAGGCCGCTGTATATGTTGTTTCCTGATACCTACGGGGAGTTGAATGTTGCCTTTCGTTTTCGATTGGATGTCTGTGACCATGTTGTGTTCGCTACGTCTGATCTCATGAAGTGTTTTGTCTGCGGCCGTGAAGGTCATATTGCGAAGAACTGCAGGAGATCGAGGGAAGAAGGGGATGGCAGTGCTGCGGTGGAGGAGGGCACGTAGAGTCTGGGTCAGGGACCGGGGACGGGCAGCGGGCCGGACCGGCGGGTGTGCAGGACGGGCAGCGGGCCGGACCGGCGGGTGTGCAGGACGGGGAGCGGGCTGGATCGTCGGGTGTCGGTGCGAAGGTTGGGATTTGTGGTGTTGGGGTGCTTTGTGGGAACGGGGTGCCGGTACAGGTAGTACATGCTGTACTGGGGTGTGTGGGACATGAGAGTGGGGAGACTGTGGCTCTGGCTGTGGTTGCTACTGTGATGCCTGAGAGTGAGATTGCTCTGCAGGAGGCAGGTTTTTCCCACGACGCTGCTCGTGAGGGGTCTATGGCAGATCCGGCGCTTGAGATTCGGCCAGCAGAGGTGGCAATGGAGGGGGAGGTGACGGCTGAGAAAGGGGAGTTTAAACTTCCTAAACGGAAACGTGAGAAGAAGGGTAGACCCATTGACAGTGATGCGAAATGCAGTTTTGTCGCAGAAAAGCAGGACGTGGAGCGCGGTGTCTGCACTGCGAGCAGGTGGGAGTTGCTGGCTGAGGCCGGGACTGCGGAGGGCAGCGGGGCCGGCGAGAGCGATGAGGAGGGGAGTGACTCTGATCTGTCTGTCTGCCAGTCCGCTGCTCAAAGGGGGCTACAGCACACAGAGTATAAGGGAGTTTTTGGAGTCGGTTAAGGGGAGACGTGGGATCAGCATTGTTGATCACTTTCCCGATTTTAAACTTTTTAAGTTCAGCGGCGTTGGTGCTGCGGGAGTCTAAAGGGCTGGGAATGGAAAAAAAAGTGTGATCGCCTGAAAAACCGGATGGCTAAAGTCCGTATGTCCCTTAAAACAGGCACCAATGTATGAGCTCATTCGTTTGTTTTCCCCTGGCGCTGTGTTGTGGTTTGTCATAGTCTGTGTTTCCACTTTGTTTTCATTTCCTCCCTCAGTGCGTGCGCCGATATTTTGCACACTGAATATAAATGGGGGGCGAGATGTCGTGAAGAGAGCTACAGTGTTTGATTATTTGGTGCAGAAACGTGTCTCTAGCATTTCTGCAAGAGACGCACACTGATGCTTTGAATCAATCGGACTGGTCTACAGAGTGGGAGGGGGAGGCCGGAGTTGCGATTTTATTTGCTCTGGACTTTAAGCCTGAGAGAGTTACAGTGACTGAAATTGTGCCGGGGCGCGTCTTAATGGTTAAAGCGGTGATTGGTAATACGACTTTTAATTTAATTAACATTTATGCACCTAATGACGGCAACGAGAGGATTGCTCTTTTTAAACATCTTCCTGGTGTTTTAGATCAGTGTGAGCCTGCTGACTCTTTTATTGGGTGGTGATTTTAACTGCACTGAAAACTGTAGGCTTGATAATACTGTGGAGCCCAACCCCGGGTCGGTTAGAGAGCTGAAATCAGTGTTGACAGCTTATGATGTGGTGGACGTTTGGCGAATGACACATACAACTGACAGGCAGTATATGTGGGCTAAATGCATTGTAGGAAGGGTCTCCTTGGTCAGGCTGGATAGATTGTATATTTTTAGACACCAACTAAATAGCTTCATTTAACCGAAAATCTCTCCTACTGGGTTTTCTGATCATAGTTTAGTGGCAGTAGAAGTGGTTTTTCCTTCTGCACGGGCTCAGTCCTCTCATTGGCATCTAAACATTCAGTTGTTACATGATACTAAGCTTTTGAAATGCTTTGCCTTTTTTTGGGAAAGGTGGCAGAGGCAAAAACATACCTTTCCTTCCCTGAGGGAGTGGTGGGACATGGGCAAAATTCAGATAAAACTGCTCTGTCAGCAGTACACTGAAAATATTACACGGAGGATAAGCACAGCGATGAGAGAACTGGAGGCTGATATTTCTGAGCTCCACAGAGCCTTGGAGTCTGATTTCAGCACTAGGCTGTTTGAAGACCTGACTTTGAAGAAGCAAGGGTTAGCGGATCTGTTGGGCACGCAGGTACAGGGGGCGCTGGTTCACTCCCGGTTTCTGAGTTTGTCGCAGATGGATGCACCTACGCAGTATTTCTTTGCCTTGGAGAAGAAGACGGCACAGTGTAAGATGATGCACTGTTTACAGACTGCAACTGGCCAGCTGCTGCAGGAGCCTGGGGAGATTCGTGGGCTGGCGGTCCAGTTCTAGAAAGAGCTGTTCACAGCTGAGGCTGTGGACAAGTCGGTGGAGGCTCGCCGTTTTCTCATGGACCTGCCTGTAGTTCCTGAGGTGGAGAGGCAGAAGCTTGAGGGGGAGCTGACACTGCTGGAACTTTCCGAGGCCCTCAGTGGACTGCACACTGGGAAATCACCAGGCATTGACGGCCTACCAGTGGAGTTTTATCGCACTGTATGGCCACAGATAGGAGGAGTTTCTGTGGTGCAGCCGGATCAGATGTACTGTGTGCCCGATAGGTCCATTTTTTATAGCATTTTTTTAGTATGGGATATATTGGCCGCTTCCAGTCTCTTCGGTTTTAATGCTGGTCTTATATCCTTAGATCAGGAGAAGGCCTTTGATAGAGTTGATCATTCCTACCTTTTTAGTGTTTTTAGGGCTTTAGGCTTTGGTCCCAGGTTTGTGGGGAAAATTGAAGTCCTCTATCGTAATGTTTTCAGTGTGTGGTGTGCTTAGCTCTCACTTTCCGATCCAGAGGGGAATCCGTCAAGGCTGTCCCCTGTCTGGAATGCTGTACTCAATGTCTGTAGAGCCCCTCATTCACAGACTCCGCTCTTACTGACTGGCCTCTCTATTCCTGATGTGCCCATGAATCCTGTGAGAGTGGTGGCCTATGCTGATGACATCTCGGTGCTTATCACTAATGATGCTGATGTCAGGGTGCTAGGTGACTGCCAGGAGTGTTTTGAGAGAGTGACCTCTGCCAAAATTAACTGGCTTAAGTGCAATGCCTTTCTGATGGGGGACTGGGGAGGTGGAAGCCCCCCAGCTTTACCGGCAGGGCTGCAGTGAAACAAGCGGGCTTTCAGTTTTTTAGGGGTGTGGCTGGGGCAGGGCGGAGGGGCTACAGAAAATTGGGATGGGTTGCTGGAACGTGTACAGGGCAGGCTGCAGAGCTGGCGCTGGCTGGTGACTAAATTGTCCTTAAGGGTAGAGTGCTGGTAATTAATAATTTGGTCACATCTTCGGCACAGACTTCGGTGTGTGGATCCCCCAGGTTTACTTCTGAAGGCCATTCAGAAGATTTTGCTGCAGTTTTTTTGGGATGGCATGCACTGGATCAAGCAGAGTGTGCTGTTTTTGCCTGTGCAGGAAGGGGGGCAAGGGTTGATGGATGTCTGTAGTAAGGTGGTGGCTTTCAGACTCCAGTCTCTCCAGAGGCTACTTTTTTGCTCTGAGCCTCACCCTTGGAGGGATCTGGCATTTGCGTTTTTGCATAGAGTAGGGGGTTTGCACTGCGATAGGCAACTGTTTTTATTGGAGACTGAAAAGCTTAATCTCTCGGTTTTACCTGTGTTTTACCAGCGACTTGTTACTGCATTACAGATGTTTCAGGTACGCTCTGATTTTGGGTCTTTGGGGTTGAGGGGTCTTTTGGAACAGCCCCTGGTTTGTAATCGGTCCCTGAAGTGTTCACTTTTAAAGTCCGAGAGTTTTACTTCTCTGTTGGTGGCTAAGGGGTGTTTTAAAGTCGCTCACTTTATTGATATGGACCAGCGCAGGTGGAAGACCCCTGATGTCCTAGCTGCTGTGTTAGGGGTGTGGTCTCAACGAGTTATTGGTGTGTTTTTAGAACAGCTGCACTCAGCTTTTTCCAGAGAGGCTTTGTTGCTGCTGAGGGATTTTTTCTCGGGGCAGTGGACCTGCAGCCTGAGCCCCCAGTGGTGTCTTTTCTGATCACACCAGCAGTGGTGCAGTGTCTGGATACACCATGGAAGCTGCTGCAGTTTAAGGAAAACTATGACATCCAATTTCAGGGATTAGACAAAAAAGCACTTTATTTTTTATGCATCAAAATTCGGCACTACCCTGACCTTCGGGACCTGCCTGACACTCACTGGCGTGCACAGTTAGGTGTAGTGCCTTCTATCACTCCTGCTTGGTGTGGTCTCTATAGACCACCGATGCAGAAGAGAGTGGGGGACCTGCAGTGGAGAGTTCTGCACAGCATTGTTGTTACTAACGCTTTTTTATGTGTCATTTTGCCAGGCGTGTCTGACCTGTGTGTATACTGCCAGCATAGGGAAACAGTGTTCAACTGCTTTTTACATTGCTCTTGGCTGCGGCCTCTGTTTGTCGTCCTGAAGGGGTAGTTTGCTGGGCTGGGTGTCCTGTTCTCTGACAGTGTTTATTTTCAGGGTACAGCATTGCAAGAACAGGACTCGCACAGTACAACTGGCGAACTTCCTTTTGGGCCAGGCCAAGCTGGCCATCCTCAAAAGTAGGAAGAATAGGGAGAGAGGGGTTCTCACTGGGGATGCAGGGCTGCTGTTTAGAGTGCAGGTGACATCCAGGGTGAGACTGGAGTTCACCTATTATAATCTGGTCCACCGACTGGACATGTTCCTGTTGGTGTGGGGGGTGGGGGGAGTGTTGTGTGAGGTTGTGAACGGTGTCCTGCAGATGACTTTGTAAGTTGGAGGAATGTGGGGGGAGTGGGGGATGGGAGGGTTTGTTTTCTTTTTTGCTAGGTTTTGTGAATGGTGATTCGGGAGTATACTGTTATTTATTTATTTATTTATTTCCTGGATTCCTGGCATGTTGTTTTTCATTTTTATGCAACAACCAAATGAGTGCCAAATTTGACATGGAATGAACTGCTTGTTAGTTTTGTTTCTTTTGTTGAATTGTCTATAGCATAGGGGGGAGTATGTTATTTACTGTTATTGGGTTTCAATGTTTTTCATAATTTCTTGTGTGTTTCCTTTAGAACCTTTTTGTTTCTATCTATTTGTAACTATCCTTGTTTGTCGGTACCAATCTGTTGTTTTCTGTCTGTCAGTTTCTTGTCCGTTTGTGTTAGTTTTTGTATCTTTCTATCTGTCTTTTGTGGGTTGGGGAGCTTGCAGGTTTTGTGGTTTGGTGGACAGGAGTATACTGTGTATTTGTATCCTGTATTTTATGGAATAAAGTTCACTTTAAAACCCATCTATCCATCCATCCATCCATCCATCCCTCCCTCCCTCCGGACATATTGGCCGTTGATATTTTCATCTGCCGGACAACTACATGTGATGCCGAAAAGTCGGCATTTGCCGTGTTATCTAGAGCCATAAATTAATGGTTTAAGTAATATTTCTACTTAAAAGGATTTAAATTCGATTTTCAGGAGCCTCAATATTTTGACCATCTTATATACTGACAAATACATATGAGATGTACTCAATATTCTACCATAGACAGAGAAAATACACTGTTAATGCATAGCACTACAACAGCTAAGCCCCCGGGTTTGAGTGGTAACAGACTGTAAAGTATGTTCTCTGTTTCTCTTGTTTTTTCTCTCGAAGCAGTGTGGGACTTTGTATTTCTTTGTAGCCTAGGGGAAATACAATATTCTACATTAACATTATGCTTCTATGGATATTCACCCAGTATTTAGGTGGAATATTTGGATGCAAGGACCTGCCTTCTTGGTGGCATTCAGCATTCCTTAGATTCTATTGCATTTAAAATCGTTCAGCAATGATGTTCTAGTGCTTGTTTCTCAATTTAATCATCTCTAGAATCAGGCTTTCATGATGCATGCATTGATGTCCCTATATGTGCTTTACAAGGTCATAGATTTGTTGTAATCTACAGTTTTCGTCCTTGAAATTGATGTATAACTATTATGTATTTTTTTTCTTGACCTGCTTAATAATTGATACAAATGAGAACATTATTTTATTTGACCATGTAAGGGGTTTTCTCTGTATACTTCTTGCGTGCTTGATCTTCAAACCCCACTTATCTTTCAAATCGAGGATTCTGCCCAATGGGGAAGGGGCCTATGTCATTACCATGGTACCACTGTGAATGTACACGACCATTCAAAAGTTTGGGGTCACTTAGAAATGTCATTGTTTTCCATGAAAACTTTGCTTTCATCAAATAATCCTCCATTTGCAGCAATTACAGCCTTGCAGACCTTTGTCATTCTACTTGTCAATTTGTTGAGGTAATCTGAAGAGATTTCACCCCATGCTTCCTGAAGCACCTCCCACAAGTTGGATTGACGTACCATACGGTCAAGCTGCTCCCACAACCGCTCAGTAGGGTTGCGATCCAGTGACTGTGCTGGCCACTCCATTATAGACAGAATACCAGCTGACTGCTTCTTCCCTAAATAGTTCTTGCATAGTTTGGAGCTGTACTTTTGGGTCATTGTCCTGTTGCAGGAGGAAACTGGAACAGGGTATGGCATTGTGTTGCAAAATAGAGTGATGGCCTTCCTTCTTCAAGATACCTTTACCCTAGGGATGCACCAATTAATCGGCCAGCAATCGGTATTGACAGGTTACAGGCCAAAAATGTAATAATCGGTATCGGCAGACTACTTCAAAATGGCGATTACTTGTACCACCAATGCTTGTACCCCATTCATACAAATCCGAGGTAAAATAGACTACCTCTGATGCAGGAAAGAAATGTATCGGCTTTGAAGACGGGCTCCCTTTGCGTACCTTTCATTTCTAAAAAATACACCATATGTCAAATTGGTGGCCTTTTATCCTATGTCTGAATGGGGTATAAGTCTTTTCTTATTCAAATATATGGAAGAATAACTTGTATAATTAAAATGAGCTGAAATTAGAAGCCTTATCAGAAACAACATTTTTATTTAATTTATGACAGGGTAGAAAGTTACAGAAATGTCATAACATCGGTATCGGCATCGGCCGATTATGTTATATGAACATCGGCTATCGGTATCGGCCAATAATTTTCTTATCGGTGCATCCCTACTTTACCCTGTGAAAATCTCCCACTTTACCACCACCAAAGCACCCCCAGAGCATCACATTGCCTCCACCATGCTTGACAGATGGCATCAAGCACTCCTCCAGCATCTTTTCATTTGCTCTGCATCTCACGAGTGTTCTTCTTTGTGATCCGAACACCTCAAACTTAGATTCATCTGCCAATAACACTTTTTTCCAATCTGCCTCTGTCCAGTGTCTGTGTTCTTAAATTTTTATTTTTATTCTCCAGTCTAAGACCAGCACCCCAGAGTCACCTCTTCACTGTTGACGGTGAGACTGGTGTTTTGCGGGTACTATTTAATGAAGCTGCCAGTTGGGGAACTGTGAGGCGTCCATTTAGCAAACTAGACACTCTAATGTATTTGTCCTATTGCTCAGTTGTGCACCAGGGCCTCCCACTCCTCTTTCTATTCTGGTTAGAGCCAGTTTGCACTGTTCTGTGAAGGGAGTAGTACACAGCATTGTACGAAGTTGTACTTCAGTATCTTGGCAATTTCTCTGATGGAATAGCCTTCATTTCTCAGAACAAGAATAGACTGACGAGTTTCAGAAGAAAGTTCTCTGTTTCTGGCCATTTTGAGCCTGTAATTGAACCCACAATTGCTTATGCTCCAGATACTCAACTAGTCTAAAGAAGGCCAGTTTAATTGCTTATTTAATCAGCACAACAGTTTTCAGCCGTGCTAACAATTGCAAAAGGGTTTTCTAATGATCAGTTAGCCTTTTAAAATGATAAACTTGATTAGCAAACACAACGTGCCATTGGAACACAGGACTGATTAGGGGATAAAATAAACCTTTTTTTGGCCACTAACCACGGTGTCTGGTAGAAGGAAAAAACTTACCAGCCACTTGGTATTTTTACCAGCCAAAGGCAAACATCACCAGAAATACATGAGGGTGCGTAAATGTGTGG
Source organism: Amia ocellicauda (assembly GCF_036373705.1). Lineage (NCBI taxonomy): Eukaryota > Metazoa > Chordata > Actinopteri > Amiiformes > Amiidae > Amia > Amia ocellicauda. The sequence goes on along the minus strand of NC_089851.1, from coordinate 60,621,688 downwards.
TGAACATGTTAAAACGTGGCATTTATTCGGGTAATTAATCAATCACCATAACAAAAGCTAATTGCACACCTGTATAGACTAGACAGGTGTGTATGAGGGAAAAGGATCTGGATAGAAAAAACATGCTCCCACACAGTTTCTACTTGCAAGTGTTATAAGATCTTTGATCAAAACATTGCAGTCTATTGAATTATAACACTTCCTAGTAGAGACAGTGTGCGGGAGCATCTTCTTCAAATTAATCAATCACATATGCAATAACATGGCAGCTGATGGGGATCTGTATAAACACTAACACATGAGAAGGGGTGTTATAAGGTGACGCATTGCTCTTCATACTCGTCTTCCTCTTCACTGCTACTCCCTTCTCTGGGTTTCTGCACATCATTAAAAGTATTTAATTGGATTGGCTAGATATTCATAGAGCCATGGTCTGTGGTTGGGTAAAAAAATATCTCTAGGGATGATGACAGACAGTAACGTCCTTTCCATTGGTTATAGGCTACTATACTGTCACTCAGGCAAGCCCTCCCCTGCTTGCTTTATCTACTGTGGAAGGAAAGTTAGAAATTATTTCTCTAATACCTGTTAATCTCTCTTGTATACTTAAGAAAGATATGGTCAAGCTAGAAGGTCAGGCCAGAAGGTAGCTTGATTTCTGTTTGTTATTTATGATGAGAATCTTGCAGACAATGTCGAACAGTATGATTTAAGTTCCTGCTCCCTAATCCATGTGTTGATCTATGAACTCTGTCCTATAATGATATATGTTCTGCTTAGCTAACTTTTAAGATAACATAGTAATGACTTTCTGATTATAACCAGCTCTTTGATTTTTGTGTATAAAAGCTCTGACTGTTAAAATGAAGGCAGAGCAACTTTGGGATCTTCTTGATTCACTGTTCCTCTCCACGCTGCGTGTATTAAAGGCATTGCAACTAACGTTCCAACCTGATTTGAAGATGATTGTTCTTCCACATTATCTGGCGACGAGGATCGGGATCGCTAACCCTGACGGAGAGGACCGGAGTTGCCAGACCAGTGACCAGCAAAGCCGCACCAGCAGAATAATAAGGTAAGGGAGCCTTTTAAAATCCCTACTGCGGTGCTTTGTTTTCACTTGTCTGCTCGCCTGGCCCCCTGACGATCAGGTAACGCGATCTATATTTTAATTAAACAATGTTGCTTGCCTTACATCAAGTACTTGAGGCAGGAAATGTTTTCTTGCTTGTAAAGAAACAAAGGTTTCTTAGGGTTACCATAGACTTGACTGTGTCTTCTTGTTTATGAAGAAACAGGACTGTTTTTTCCTGCTTGGGTTCCCGCAGACTGGGGGTGCCCCAGAAAATTGACCCCCACCGCAGATTCATAGGCATAAATATGTGGTGAGGTCTCCGTCTTGATGCATCATCCGCACCTCCCGAGTGAAGTGAAGTGAAGACCTCTGCTACTGAAGAACTACAATGGCCGGAAACGGCATCACAGACTTCGGCTTGAACGAATTTTTCGGTAAGTCTTCAGATTCCATTCATTGTTACGGGATGTGTTATACACATGTTTTGTAATTAAGGCTATAACCTCTGTTTTAAGAACTGTAACTTTATTTTACAGACAGTCAACAATCTTTAATACCCAACGCGGAGGCCATAATTTGGAATGCCTCTGTGATTAACGAAGGTAAGCTTTAATTGTTTATATAGGAACTATGTTGTGTGTGTGTGTGTGTGTGTGTGTGTGTGCGTTGCTGTGTTTGTGCTTTAAGTTAGCTGTTATATAATGTTTGTTAATGTTTTGAATTAATTACACAGAGGTTGCCGAAAGGATCAATGTTATCGAGATACTGAGAGAAGCTACCGTACCTATACGAGAGATCTACAGACTACGTAAGAACTAAATTATCTTTCATCACATTATCGATACGGTAGGGTTAGACCTCGAGATGTTGTCCTGTTAGAACTGAGGGGTGATGATTTGTTTAGCAACCTGTCTGTAATGCCTTGTTACAGAGTAACGCATCCATCTTAGCCGATGAAAGTTTGACCCTGGTTCTAAATGTGGTGCGTGACCGTGAGGGAGGGGCTTGTAGAAGACAGTTGTCAAAATGTTTGAAGAATGACATAATCCGGATTAAGATCAGACAGTTAGTGGTGAGCTCCGATGGGGACAACAAAATCTGTTGCCTTTTCAGACATCTTCAAGTTTGAGGAGAAATTGTGTTTAAAAATTGTGGTGTGTGTGATAAATGACGTGTTTGTGAAATTTCAGATGCATTCTGACCCCCACGAACAGACGCTGTTTCTCTTCCTTAATGATAGTCATTACATTGGAATAAAGAGTTTGACGGCTTTTTTGGGTTGTTCGTACGTTTGCCCCTTCTGTTATGCGGCATTCAACGATAAGCTTAAACACCGATGCGCCGGTTACTGCAATGTTTGTTTCAGCCCCCAGTGTCGTAAGGGGTTGTCCCCCACCATCCGCTGTAAAGATTGTTTATGGATCTGTCTCTCAGCGTTCTGTTTTTCTGAGCATAAGGTGCCGAGGGTTAACAGCGAGGGTGTTGAACTGAGCGCCTGTGATCAAACAAAATATTGCCCCAAATGTCGTTTCCAATACCGGTTTCATAAGGGCAAGACCCACAAATGTTCGAAACAGCGGTGTCGGCTGTGTAAGGCCGACCTGACCCTAGAGGCCGAACACCAATGTTTTATTCAGTCTGTTAAAAAGGAGCCACTGCATAAACTGTATGTCTTTTTTGATTTTGAATGTTGCCAGGAAAAAGGGATCCATGTGGCTAATTATATACACTGTATAGACATGATGGATCGCGAGTGGTCGGCCAGCGGTGAGGATTGTGTCAGTGCTTTCTTTATAAAATACCGTAGTCTGAAATACCTCAATTACACGTTTATTGCACACAATGCTAAGGGTTATGATTCTTACCTTTTGATGAAGTATCTGGTGGAGAACGTGGTGACCCCTAAAATTATTGCTCAGGGGAGCAAGATAATGTGTTTCACCGATGAAACTTTCAACCAAAGGTACATAGATTCGCTGAATTTCCTACCCATGAAATTGAGTGCTTTGCCTAAAGCTCTGGGTTTCGCGTCTCAGAAGAAAGGTTGGTTCTGTCACAGTGGTTGGAATACCTGACTACCCGGGATGACATCATGATCAGTCACGCTTTAAACCGCGGGGAAGTCAAAATGGGTCCCTACCACTACCCCAGGTGGCTGGGGTGCGTACCGCTTACGAGTTTGCCGGTTGTATTTTCCACGGGTGTCCGCAATGTTTTGATCCAAACACCTTTAATCCTGTAACTCAAAAACTCTGTGGTGATGTGCACTATAATTTTCAGCAACGAATTGAAACATTAAAAAAACACCTATGGTTTGAACGTGGTGGTGATTTGGGAACACTAGTGGACCACCCTGAAGCAGCAGGATGAGGGGGTGCGGGTCTTCTTGGAAACCTTTGACTTTCCAGAACGTCTCCAACCCCGGGAGGCATTATTTGGGGGTTGGACCAATGCCATCTGTTTACATTATGAGGTAAAGTCAGGGGAGAGAGTAGATTACTATGACTTCACTAGCTTGTACCCATTTGTCAACAAAACCAAAAAGTATCCCTTGGGACATCCAAACATTATTTATCGCGACTTTATCGACATCAGTCATTACTTTGGCTTGATCAAATTCACCGTATACCCGCCCCGAGGTCTATTCTTGCCCGTGTTGCCTTACAGGTGCTCGGGAAAATTGATGTTACCTCTGTGTAGAACATGTGTGGAAACAATCGACTAAATACAACCTTGATTAAAAACCCCGAACAGTTTATAGAATTCATGTTTTCCAAAGAACACGATGTATCCCACTTTCTAATTCATAAATGACCGAGTGGCCCAGGTGCAATGGCGGACCCCGAAAGATTTCCCCACCCGCCAGGGTAACGTTAATGTGTTTATTGCAATTTTTTCCACGGCTTACGCCCAGCTTGAACTGTACAACTTAATGGACCAACTACAGGAGCGCACGCTCTATCACGATACTGACTCTGTGATCTTTGTCACCAGGCCGGGGGATTGGGTCCCGCCCCTCGGGGACTACTTTGGGGAGTTAACGAGCGAGCTAGATCCTCAGGACCACATAGTGGAGTTTGTTTCAGGGTTCCAAAGACTTACGCATACAGAACAGCTGCTGGTAAGACATGTATGAAAGTTAAGGGGATCACTCTGAACCATTGTAACAACAAAATCATTATGATGACCCTGGTCCACAGTTTTGTAACTGAAAAAGACGCGCCTTCTCGTGAGATTATTACTTCCAGAAACTGAATCTATCTGAATTAAAAGGGTTACATGTTGGAAAATAGATCACTAAACAAACGGTTCAGGGTGGTGTACAATAAAAGAGTGTTGATGCCCGACTATAACACTCTACCTTATGAATATTAGCGGTGGTTTTGATAACAGACTTCAACATCCTTTTTCATGTATTATAGCCGGTCCCTCCAACTCGGGTCAGAGCTATCTTATAAAGAATTTCATAGAAAATGTGGAAGCGACCGTGTCCCAAAATCTCGACAACATAGTGTGGTGCTACTCTTGCTGGCAGCCGCTCTACGATGCTTTGGCGGCGAAAATAAAAAATCTGAAATTTGTACAGGGAGTCCCCGACTCGCTGTGTGATGATGAGTTGTCAAAAAGTCTAACTAATCTAGTGGTCCTTGATGACCTGATGGAACTGGCCAGTGACAATAGCGAGGTGGAAAATGCCTTCACAAAGTACACTCATCATCGGAATTTAAGCATTATTTATTTAGTTCAAAATTTATTTTTGCAAGGTTAAAAAAGTCGCACTATTAATTTAAACACTAATTATATAATTATTTTTTTAAATCCCAGAGATAAACTACAGGTTACCGTCTTGGCTCGTCAAATGTACCCCAAACAGACAAAGTTCTTTTTGGAGGCTTTTGAGGACGCTACCAAAAAACCCTACGGGTACTTGCTCGCCGATTTTAAAGCACAAACCCCGGAAGACTTTCGTCTCGGAACAGGTTTGTGCCCTCCAGATTGGCCGGCCGTGTATGTGCTAAAGAAAAGGAAATAAATAAGCATGTCTGTTCGGATTAAAAGAAATCTACCACTTTTGCAGATGTTATTTGAGGGGAACCCGTGCCAGAGGAAAGCTGTGCTGGCCGCGGCCCCTTCGGATTTGATAGAGTCCCTGTGCGAAATAGCTTTAAACATCTTGCGTGGAAACATCCCCCTAACCCCTTCTCAACATTCTAAACTCAAAAAACAAAAAGCTGTTATCAAGATCATCGCTAATAAGAAGTATTCTATTAAAAGAAAAAGAAAGAAGATTAATCAAACCGGGGGTTTTATTGAACCACTCTTGAGCATAGCTGTGCCTTTCCTTGCCAGTCTTCTGGCTTCGAGCTCGGTTTAGTAATTGAACATGCTCGGAAAATGTTTTTGGTCCCTCAGGATCAGCTTGAAAAACTGAAAAAAAATGTTGCCGGTCCAGAAACCCTCCAACAAACTGTCGAAAATAACTTGGACTCTGAAATGAAAGCTATATTAGCCAGGGTTGATTTAAATCAGCATTCCAAACCCCAATTGTATAGTGCCACAATACAACAATATACAGTATCTGGTTCGGCAGGGGGAAAAAGATTACAACACTTTAACTTTAAACATGGCCTCTCGAGAAAACGGGATTGCGGATGAGGGGACTGTGGCTGATAAGGGTTTTGATGCTCAGCCCTCTGTGATAGCGGATACCGAGCCTGTTGAGGGTTTTTCCTCCTCGCCAGAGGTCGATGTTGTAACTGATGTTTTGAGAAACATGCCTTCCAGAAGCAAAACAAATGCTGAATATATCCTGCACAAAATGGTTCAGAAACCACGTGTAACGGCTTGGAATGAACAGGGTGAATTTGTTTTTAAAGGACAATTGATCAAAGGATCACATATGTTTGATCTGTTGAAGAGTGTCACTAGCACTAATAAGATCCCTGCTAGCTGCAGACCTGTAGGCTGGAATTCTTTCCTACATGCGATGGCCTGTCTGAACATCCCACAATCAACAGTGCCTAACCAGGAGACACGCCAAAAAATACACATGTGTAAAGAGGGGGGAGGCTGAATGGGAAGCTAAAACCCCAACTGCTCATTACTTACCCAGTGTTAAGCGAAGGATCTCAGGATCTAGTACACGTTGGTTTGCTTATTAATAGCCTGTTATTATTGTTTGTAAAACAGTGAATGAAGACCGACAACCGATTGTAATTATTTATTTTATGTTTTATTTTTCGAATGTTGTACAGATGTGTTCTTTATAACATGCCCCGTGTCTTCTATAATAAGTGTGTTAAATAAATGATTTGCTTCAAAGACTGATTCCTGTTTTTCTCCTTAACATACGTGACATCTTTTAAAATCCTCACAAGAGCAGCCAGTCTGTATACAAGGGTTGTTAGCACCATACGTTACAGGTATATAAGGGTCCGTATACATTGTCCTGACATACTGTCACTTTTTCATCATTCTGTTCTAAATCATCGCTGTACAGAGTCATAATGTCTGGATATGTTCGACCTTTAGCTCTATGATATAAGAAAAATTCACAATGTTGGCACAAGTGGTGGTCTGTAGACTCTGTACTTGACGCCCGTTTTAAAGGGTTTCTTGACAGTTGTTGAGCAAAAAGTTATGGATACTCCGGGGGAAAGGTCTGAAATCTGGGGGGTGACCGTAGGAATCAAAAAAATTCACCACGTTGATCCTCCCTTAGATAAATAGTGAACCAGTGTTCTCCAGGCATATTTTTAGGGTGAGTATTGATTATGTACATCGCTGGTAAATTCTTGATCTTAAATTTAGGCAGCTGGTCACAGGCATAGACCCCTTGAAACCGTTTGCGGGTACATGAGGTAGCCGTCATGATGGTGTTGAGCTCTATGGTATTCATTTTAATAATAATCATACAGAATGTTTCTTCTCTGATTCACCTCAATAATGTTGTGAAACACAGCGTACACGATCATATTTACAGTGCGGGGTAGAGGCTATTTAAAACGCATCTCCAGACGCATGTTACCCGTTTTCACCAGTGAAAAATGTTGTCCACACTCTTCGTCGGGGGTCAGGTTGAATCTGTACAGCGTGTTGCCGCTGCAGTATTCCTGGCGATTGATCATCAGAGGTTGATCCTTGAGATGACGACCCGTAGCCAATACTAGACTGTAATATTCCCGAACAGCATTGCTGTTTTCAAAGTCCGGTTGAAAAGGCTTGGACGGCACCTGCACTCCGTCAACGTACAATGCTATAAATTCTGCGTTTAATGTTTAAAGTTAAAGGGGTTCTTGTTGTATACCCTGGTAAAGGCATCATTATCCACTAGACCTATAATAACCTGTTTTGGGAGCTGCCCTAGAAAAAGATTTTCTTGGTTCATCACACGTGTCCCCGCGGGGATACTGTGGACTTTCATATAGACTCTTTCTTTCGGGTACTTGGCGTTTGCCGTCATTAATGCCTGGGCGTGTCCTAGTTTAACCGCTGGGGATACGGACACTTTTCACAAACAATGAGGTCGATAATATATTCAGTTTATATTTTTCAGTATCAGGAGTCATCAGACAGAAAGCATTTTTGCTCGGGATCATTTTAATTTTAATGTCTACCCTGTTGAGCATGAGTTTTTATTGAAAAAATATGTCCACATGAATATGCCCTATTAGCTCAAAGGTCCGGCCTTCGTCTGAAAAGGCTGCTCTTTTTTGCAAGCCCTCATTGAGTCCATCTGTATCCCTGTCGTCCATAGCTTCTGGGGTGTCTTTGAAGAACAGGCCAGGACTGAACTGCTTGCTTAGAGTCTCCTCACTATAATTAAGGATACACTCCATCATGGCTCTATAGGGGTAGGTATTGCTGCTTTGACTAATGAGTCGATCACCCAGGGTCACATCCACTTGCGAAAACATGGTGGCCATAGGGTAATTGATGACACCAACGTTGGCTGCCTTCACTGTTGCATCCCCATCCTCCTCATCCACTCTGCAGTTGATTAAAATGACAGTGTTGTTCAAATCAATATAATCTTCCCCATTTCCCGCTATGAAAAACTCCAGAGGGGCCGTTTCTGAAATTGCGGAAAGAGGTAGTATCTCTACATAGATGCTTTTATCTATACTCGTTTGGGTGTACGGGACTGTAAACAGGTCCAGTTCTGATTTAATGCATTCTTCCGATAGGCTATGGAAAAAAGACATGTTTAAAAGATGTAACCTGAAGATCTATTGGGCTTTCTTTGAGACTTTCTTTTTGCAGGTTTTCTCTTCTGTTGCTTCCTTCTCCGAGGGATTCTGTGGTGTGTTGGAGAATGAGCGAGTCTTCGTTTTTTTGTTAGCTGGGGGTCTTCGCTGCCCTGGTGGGTGTCTGCTGCTTCTTCTTTTACCCCCGCCCCTCGACATCACCATGAGTCCCGAACCCTCCTGATGCTCATGGCTAGCTGAGCGGTTCATAACATTGGCGAACACATCACTAACAATGTTTTTAGCCGCTGATTTCAAGTCGGGTCTGGCTATAGCAAAGCCTCTCTTGAGCAGGGGTACGGCCATTCTAAAAAGACCACGAAAGAGTCCACCTAGCCCGGCCCCATACATAGTGGAGGATCCTACAAACCCGGGCAAGCCATTCCCGGCTTGCATTTTGTAATAATCAACATAGGCCAGAGGATCGACATAACCCCTCGAAAATGTAGTTTAACTATAATTTTACCGAAACGGAATGGTACGTTGATATTCTGATCTGATTTTACTTCGATCATGATGTTGTCAAAGTGTGTCTTTGAGACTGGTATGTAGTGCGGCTTGTCATAAGTAATTGTGATCATGTCATTGCTTTTACCTTTAATAAGTACATTTCTCAAAAGAGGCACATAACTATCACCAACCCTCTGGTGGGCAATGATGTCCGTATAGATGTAAAGAGTGTAAAAACCACCTCTGATATCGGCCGGGAAGGGGGCCACCACGTCTGAGAATGAGTTCTCCGTGTCAGTATAGAAGCCTATTATACGTCCCAGGGCCCCGCTGGTTTGAATACTAAGGCCAGGTTTTGACACAATGTACACTCGGTTTTTAATAGGATTGTAATATAACTTGAGGCAGGGGTTCCCGTCTGAGAACTGCTTATTCATCTCATCTAATATTTTATCCACGCTGTCGTAATAACCCCCTTCGATCGTGAATGACCATTGACTCTTTTTAACATGATCAAAAACTGAGAAGTTGGCATCTTTATCTTGTAAAATAGACCAAGTGTAAGGATACTGTATTTCCGCCAAACCCACTTCCCACGAACCCCTTAGATCTATAGATTTTCCAAATTGCACTGTGTAACTGGATATTTCATTTTTAGGATATATATCGAGAGAGGAGTTACTGGGTAGAGTCACGTAGAAGCCACCTAATTCCATCTTGAGAAACTAAAGTAATGCCCCCCACCACACCCGCGGACATCTTGTTATAAGCCTTGAATAACACAAACCTGTTGCTCCGGGACTCAACTATTGAACTTTTCAGGCCAACCTCTCCATTGCACTAACACATATTTTTTCCGGTTTTGGTTTTTTTCCGCTATAATCTTTTCAACTCTGAATACTCTATCTTTACCCACAATAATTTTTTGTAACTTGGCAGCTTAAAACGTCCCTTCTATTTCCTCCCCGTCATAGTCTTTTAACCGGTACACGGGGGGGTCTCTAGCCAACTGTTCGGTAACTGTAAAATATTCATCAGTAAATGTTTGTTTATAACCTTTGGCAAAAGGGTTGCGCAGCTTTGAAACTCTCACCACATCCCCGACATTGAACTTATAAGTAGTTTTTTCTGTCTTAAAAAAGGGACCGTATACATTTTTATATACCTTAAAAGAATTACTCTTGTTAACATCTATAGGCTTCATTTTAATACTGGTGTGATATCCTCGGTTGTAAACTTCGATAAAATCCTGAACTTTATCAACATACTTGAACGTGTTGACAGCTGTAAAATATCTCCACATTATTGTCTTTATGGTGCGGTTAAACCTCTCCACAACCGATGCCTTAAGCTCATTACCGGTGGTGAAATGATGTATATTGTGTCTCTTCAACAGATTCTGAAATTCTCTTTTGAGAAACTCTTTTCCTTTATCAGTCTGCAGTTTTTTAGGACACCGACCCTGGGACAATATATCCTCAAAGGCCCTTGTCACCACACTACCTGTTTTATTGTGCAGAATTCGGATCCATGCGTATTTCGATAACACATCGATGCACATCAACATAAATTTGTGACCATTGTTATCTTTTGATAAATTTGACATATCGACTAGATCCATCTGCCATTGTGAGTCTATGTCAGTCACATAGACGTGATTTCTTTTAAAGTTAATTCTGAGCGGTTTATGTAGGGTATAGGCGTCTTGTGCCCTTAGCCATTCTGAAACAACCTCATCCTTAGCCTTAACCCCGGCTTCAGTTAGTCCTCTTTGAAAACCTTTCTTACCAGCCAAACCACCGGCCTTGGCCGGGTTGTAGTACAGATCCTTCATCTGGGGAGCTTGCAGAGTCATTCTGTCAGATCACACGACACAATGAGCAAAGTTTTTTATACATGTTTTTTTTATTCCATTTCAGGCGAACAAACACCTCTTTTTAGACAATTGAGAAAAGTATAACATACACAACAATTTTTTCTACGGTCCAAACAAAAAGAAATCAGATGATTGGTTACTTGTTCTATATCGACAACGACATGTTTTTTTATCACACACATCGATTACATACACAAATAAAACAACAATATGGGCTATTTTAAAAGTAAACAAAGGTTTGTTAAACATGATCAGTAAAAATTCATACAGATGATGATGAAAAGGACTAACATCCTTCTGGGCGCCCTCGACCATCTCACTCCAGTTTTCGTATCCCCCAGTCTCTGTTACGGCGGCCATGAAATTTTCCAGGTTTGAAAGTTGGTCATTATCTACGGTTAAATCTGTAGAGAAAAGGCTCGCATTGGCTACTTTTTTGTCAAGCACATGGTGTAATAGAGCTCTCAGGCTATCCACCGAGCGTTGATGGCAGATCCAGTTGCAGAAGCAGTCCAGAACATTTCCCATCTTCCAGGTCCCTCAGTTCTTTATGGAAGAAATACTCTTTTAGCTTCCTGGCGGTTTTTCTACTCGGCTCATCCAGGTCATTGAACAGCTCAGTTTCTCATTTATATACTTCTCATTTTTCAACTCCAGCAAAATCTCATCTATGATTTTCTGGACTTGCCCGGAAGAGGCCCGCAGGTGGGAGTAAGATATCGCCTTGATTAGCGCCAGCTTCAGCCATGGTTTGTTCAGTCTTCTGTAAATCACATCGAAATAGTATCGGAAATAATAGGCATCTGGGTCAAACAGACAGCTGTGCCTCAACTGGCTGGGGTGATTCACTTCACAACCCTGACAGACTGATTTCAGGGTTTGGTCGATGAGAACCGGCAGAATATATACCAGGGTGCTTTTAACAATTCTGCTTACATCGACCCGCACACCGGGCATAAAGCCATCGTCTTCATCATGCCCCTGAGGCGGTTCGCTGCTCATTGGGTCGCTTGGTTTGGCTGTGGGTTGTTTCTACAGCCGCTGGAATGCCCCCTTCCTGAGACGAGTCCGCGATAGACAGTGCAGCAAACGCAGAACCGTTCAGGACCTCCTGAGCCTGTACATCCCAGAGACTAGCTTCGATGTCTATCGCAAAGCGTCCTGTTTTGTCTTGCGGAATCGGGTGTTGAGGTCCCGGAGGTTGGCCGCAGTCAGAGGTTTCAGGCATGTATACAAAATCGGGTGAATAGAACCAAGGTAGATCCCGGGATTGGAGAGGGGTGTAGAGCCTGTCGACATCCATAGCTTTCGGGTAAGACATTGTCTTTAAACATTGATCGGGGGGTGATGTATACTGTCTCTTCACTACGTCACGATAACCCGCCCTCTTAGAAGAGAGTGGCCCCTGCGGCTCCGTACCCACCACCAAAACCCTGAGCATTCATTTTAATCTCAGACTTCACGTTATGCGTTTCGTGAGAGAGAGGGAGAGCGAGAGAGAGCTAAAATAAATTTTAAAAAACTTTCCCCCTAAGCACTTTACTTAGAAGGCTAGAGTAATTTAAGGCGTTCTAAAGATTAAGAATGTAAGAAAATAATGTGGTATATCGTAACATTTGTAAGCCAGGATAAGGGACTGTTAAGAAATTGAACAATATCTTAAGTTTAAATCTTATGAACTTTTAAGACAGTTAGAAGGCCTTTACTAGAAGGTGTTTAACTAAAAAAAGAATGAATTCACTACAAGATAAAGAGAGAGAGATAGATAGATAGATAACTATTACTGAAACAAAGGAGCTATTCTAACTTAATGGGGGGGGGGGGTCACAAACCCCCAAGACCTGAAACATTCACACTCTGAACATTCACACTCTCCGGCAAGAACAAAGGCCAGCAGAACTAAGCAGTGTGGGTGGAGGGAGGGGGGCTAGGGGCGAGAGAAGGACAGTTGGATAAGGGAGGTCATCGGGGTCATCAGGGTCATCGTGGGTGGTTAGGGCGCTATGGGTGTACACTTCCGTCCGGATATGACGTAGGTATAATAAACAAGTGACGTAACATGCCATAAAATATCTGGAAATGCCTATGGCGCCCCCCATTCTACTGATGTGGAATGATTAATGTACATTAAGAAATGAGAAACCAAAGCTAGCTATCTTAAAACATTTGTTAGAGAAAAGAAAGAAAAGACAAAAGCCATAATTCAATCTAACCTAAGCCGAATGCCCCGAAGAGAATTAAAAACAACAAAACATATTTTTTTCAGTATAAATGACAGTCCTCAAGATACTGAAGGAAAATTACTAGATAAGTAATAAATAAGGGTAGTTTGAGACACTGCAGGTCAATATAACATGCCAACCAAAACCATGGTATCTGAATTTACTTTGGATATAAATTAATATATATCTCTTTGTATGTTTGTACGTTTACAGTTTGCGCAAGGTAAATGTCCGTATGTCATGTCATTTTCATTTACTGTATAGTCCAGAATATGACTGAGAGTCATAAGTCACAAATAGTTACAGAATGATAGCTAAAAAACACCAGTTAAATATGTTGTAATAACAGACCTACAAGAAAAGTAAGCATTTAACTGTACACAGAATGCTATTGCAAACAGAAATAATAATACAAAATTAATTTATTTAAATAGGTCTTACGAATACAGAAGTTTAAACTAACATGTTAGAAATGGAATTAGAGCCAAATTTAGAAAAGGGAATCCGAGGCAACCGCAAACATTCGGTGAAGGTTTCTTAGATATTGATAAATAGATAACCAGATACTCCAGGAAATTAAAGACGTGGTAATTTGGTAGCTATGAGTTCCACAATGAAGAGTTTTTAAATCCCTAGAAATAGATCCCAAATACAATGTGTAGGTAAGAAATTAACTATTGATCAGTTCAATCTGGTTCGGGAACAGTTCTTCTGAACCTGTACCGGTGTAGACTGGACTTCAATAGGAGAAAGCTGACACAATAAAGACATGAGCCGCGCAGGCGGACAGTCTTAGTGCCCACGCAGGTTCTTAGTTGGGGAAATAATTGACTGGACACATTTTTTGAAAATGTGTTTTCCTGAAGTACCTGGACATCATTATTGAGATCAATGAAAAGGCTTATTTTCCAAAGATTAAAAGATGTAACATAACTAATTTAATGAAACATAGTCATGGCAAGTTATAAAACTGTTTGGAAATAGTCCTTTCACAAACAGAAATACCCTATCAATTAGGAAGAGGGGGGCAGGGGGCAAGTGCCATGACACTGCTCCCCCTGTTCGCCTGAGCAGACAAGCAGCCTGAGATGACTGTGAGAGAGAGAGAGAGAGAGAGAGAGAGAAGGCAGAGACTGTAAGTACGTGTAAGGGTTCATAACTTACTACAAACAGAGGAAGAGTGTAATGACTGGTAATTTACACTGCTTGTATTAATAATGATAATAATATTGATGTTGATACAGACGAATACGTCACATACTAGATGACAACCGCATAAAACGAATAATAATGAAAATAGGAATAATAGGAGTTGTTCCTAATTAAACTATGTACATAATTTTAAATTATGGTTTATTGGGAAAAAGGTATTGAGAAACAAAGAGTAATAACTGCCATCATTTACACAACTACTATTAACTATGGTGTTGAAGGAACTGCTGTAATAATTATTGTAATGGTCTCAGGTATTTAAGTTAGATAAAAGGACAAAAATAAGCACATTGTTTTGACAACTCCACACAAAAGAGTATCTACACTAGGAAGTAAAGCTGATTCAGTAAACACAGGAGATATGATGCTGCTGACGACAGCTGAGTGCTGTACGTAAATAATTTGATAAATGAGATCAATTGGAATCAAGATTATTATTATTTTGAATTGTCCCTTTACTAGAAACCTTACAGATTGTGCGAATGTCAACTAATGTGATAGAGATGCCTTTTATAAGGAGGATCTCTGATGTTGTGTGACCCACACATTGTGTCTTCAGATGACTGATTTATTCCACATGGCAGATTATGAATCGTGTCCTGAAGGAACCGATGTTTGACCCATAGTGGCAGAGGTGCATATGGAGAAGACGCTGGTTTTCTCATTGAGACACAGTAGGCCGAGGGCCCGGCTTTAAAGACAGCCTTACGGCATCTTGAACAGACCGATGTTGAGGTCCACAACGCTGAAGTGATGGTTGACTGAAATAAGTTCAAATACTGAAATTAAAGGTTTTCCAGATTATAGGAATCTACAATATATTGTGAAACAGCTCAGATGATGTCCGCAGTAGCATATATTCTTGTATTGATATTTTAATTTATAATGTACTATTAGTGGAGATGTCACATTATTCAAATAAATAGAATGAAAGCCATGAAGTCAGAATCAGTCCATTGCCTCTCTTAAGATTTGTACAATGTACAATGTTTATAAATCAAAACGCAACAAATATATGTACAATACAGTTTTCAAACTGAATTTGTAAAAAATAATGTTTTGCTGACTTTTGTATTCTCTTAGTAGGAACAAAATGTATGTGTTACGTAGGTAGTAACTAGGGTTTGACTTTTATGACCTTGGGCTGGATGAAATATAATTTGAGATGCACTGTAAAAGCTCCAGGAAATTGCAACTGGCCACTGCACCTTCCATAAGAGAGCTCAAACGTTTACTAATTCATTGGTTGCCTCACAGGCACTCTTTCCCTGGTTTGCCCATCTGGCGCATGGTGTTGGCCACACAGGCAAAGGGGGGATGTGTGCATCAGTCTTTTAAATTGGTTTGCCCCAGGTTTTATAGTAACAGCTTAGCAATATTGTAGAACTTGCCACATTTATCAAGCTCATAATCCTGCAATATGCAAATAGATTGTGTTCAAAAGCTTAAATGTTGTGGATATGAATATATACTTGTAATAATGTATAGGTGTTCTAAATGGGTTGAAGCCTATCCCATAGGAAGGCTGAAGTAGTAACAGTAGCAAAAATACTGTTAAGGGATGTTATATGTAGATTTCGCATTCCAGGGAAATTTCCAGCGATAGGAACACTCACTTCACTGGGACGATAGTGCAGGAACTATGCAAAGCCCTGCGAGGTAAACAACATTTTCACTGCCCCATCAGGCTCAGTCAGCTGGAGCAGTGGAGAAACAAAATGGAATGTTAAAGAATAAGCTGGTTAAAATATGCAAACAAACAGGACTCAAATGTCCAGATGCCCTTCCTATAGTCCTAATGACAATGAGATCGTCAGCAAATTGAAAAAAACAGGGCCTTTCTCCGTGTGAGATTATTATGGGATGACTTATGAGACTCTCCATCACTCCTCCATTGTCTGTAAGGGAAATGGACATTCACTTGATGGATGATGCTATGTTGTCTTTTTGTATGGGACTAACACGTGCATTCGAAGCTGTCCATTCACAGGTGAAAGCCGCCCAGACTGAACCATCCCAGCAGGATTGCAAGGTGCAAGGTGCAAGGTGACTATGTGTATATTAAAGCACAAAAGAGAAAGTCCTCCCAACAGCCCAGGTGGACAGGGCCCTACCAGGTGCTCCTGACCACCCACACAGCTGTGAAGTGCCAAGGAAAGACGACATGGATCCACTCCTCCCACTGCAAACTTGCCAATCGAGGTGATCAGCACAACCCTGGTGGAGAACAGAGGGATAATGCCTTCGCCTGGATCCTCTTCCTCATCGCCTGCGGGACCATCATCTGCGCCATAGCAGCCTTGGAAAAGGGCGCCTTCACCTCCAAGTTGACAGGATCATCACTGACTGAGGAAACCCGTCCAGAAGAAGCTGACATCAGCATCACCCTCCAGCTAACGGCACATGGCCAGAGCAGTGGCCCAAAAGGAGCGGCAGGACGCATGAGTCCACAAATACCAGGTGATGTGCTAGTAACCTCTCCCCTTTTGCATATCGACACCACAAACAATAACATATACACTGATAAAATACAACTGAGGATTTGACAGCGACGAGACAGCTACCTGACCAGAGGAAACGCCTACCTCCAACTGTCTTATCAGTTTACAAAAGACTTGAATCTGTCAAGGTGCTGGGTGTGTTCACATGTGCCCCATAACACTGAGGGAGGCATTCCCATGATCCCAGTTCCCTTGACTGTGGAAGATAACTGTGCTATATGGAAACATTATAGAATAGATATGAGTATTTACAATACTGTTAATGCATCTGCCTTTACTAAGTTTACTGAACACATTCATGATCTTACGGATCACATTTGTAAAGATGTAACTAAAATCCACCAGACCTCGGAGTGGTCTCTTGGGAGCTGGATAAGTGGCTCCCTCGGAAGTATTGGTGCTATCATAGCCCAAAGTCTGCTTTTTATCCTTGGCATACTCATTCTTCTCTATATTTGTTTTGGACTGATCAAGTGTTGCTGTGCTTGCACTGCTAGAGAAATGCAGAAAAGCCATACTCCTGTTGAAATAAAGGAGTCTGCTAAAATAATGTATGTGGAAATGCTGCAAGAACACAGTGATATAATGGATCTTATGAATATAACCTTATTACACTGAATGATGTCCACTATTCCCCCTGAGGTTAAGGTTTACAACTCCAGGGTCTCATCATAGGACAAAATGGGGGGAGTGTGGAAGGAAAGTTAGAAATTCTTTCTCTAATACCTGTTTATCTCTCTTGTATACTTAAGAAAGATAAGGTCAAGCTAGAAGGTCAGGCCAGAAGGTAGCTTGATTTCTGTTTGTTATTTACAGTGAGAATCTTGGAGACAATGTCAAACAGTATGATTTAAGTGCCTGCTCCCTAATCCATGTGTTGACCTATGAACTCTGTCCTATAATGATATATATTCTGCTTAGCTAACTTTTTAACCAGCTCTTTGATGTTTGTGTATAAAAGCTCTGACTGTTAAAATGAAGGCAGAGCGACTTTGGGATCTTCTTGATTCACTGTTCCTCTCCACGCTGCGTGTATTAAAGGCATTGCAACTAACGTTCCAACCTGATTGAAGATGATTGTTCTTCCACACTACTGTGACATACAGTAACTCAATCTCTGTTTTGCAAATCACAATTGTGGATACTCCTCTCCAGATCTGTGAGCTATAAAGCACACATCATGCACATCCTGAGGACCCTGCCTCCTGGCATATTTGCGCCCACCTTGTGACCCACACCCTCCTGGACCATCTCACAACAGACCTTGTGGTCGAGCTCCCGTGCTTCGGCTCATTGGTGGCCATGGTGGTGGCGTAAAGTGAACTCTGGCTGTCCCAGGCCAACAGGGTGCCCAACATGGACATTTTACTGTTGTGCCAGTTTAACCCAGATTCACTTTTGGGCCAACCGTCAACTCTCTGCGGGCCAGAGAGCCCTTGGGCGTGCGTACCTCCTCTAAATACTGGTCACAAATTGACATCAATTCTTAGAGCATACCACAGGAACTATACTTCATTTTTTCTTTTACTTCCAATGAATATGGAAGATATTCTATTCAACATATGTTGTTGATCAGATAAAAGATGACCACTAAGAGCCCCAAATTAATATGAATCCAGAATAGCTTATTGTTCATAAATCAACTGAATAGCCCATATAATATATAAGTATTAATGAGTGTCTCTTCAGTCTTGCTGGCATAAGATTGAGGAATTGAGATCTTCTCTTCCCTGAAAGTATGTTTAACTCTTCAGATGTTTGTTTTCTGTAGAAACGGAAATATAACACATACATATGTACTTACACAGATCTGTATTTATGCATCTGTACGTGTGTGTCTGTTATGTGCTTCAAATCCTATCTATACAGATACTGCTCTTCTTAAATCGAAGGTTGCGATCCTGCCCTATAGAATGGGAAGAAATACATTTTCCTGGACTGGAGGTGTTTACGTAATAGTTTAAGGTGGATTTAAGTTCTTGAATATCCATTCAATATATATTGTCTTTGTTTATTGCTGGGAGGAATACTGAAGGATTGAAGTGATGCGTGTCATTATCAGTCTGTCGAGGTGCCTTATAGTTATGTGCATATGTTTAAGAGCTACAAACAAAATCAATACTATAGGCTACATACCAGCACAAGTCTGAAAAGTAATTTTGCTTTGTTTTTCTCACTATAGAAAAGCTATAACTTGAGTGCCTGTTGGGGAGGGACATCTGTCTATCTGCCCCTGGTGACAACTAAATGATATTCTAGCGTTCTCCATCAGGATTTATCTCCAGACACTCTGCCGTTGGTTAAGCCAGGTCTTCAGCGAGCGAGTGAGTGAGTGATTGGTCAGAGGGAAACAGAAAGACAGGCCTCAGACAACTTAATCCAGTGATATTTTATTGGAGATTACCAAATGACATTAGTGGGCTATTGCTCAAACATTTTGGAACCTAACTGATTTACAAAAGAATCACTTGGAACATTGCCCCTGCTAACCTGTATGTAATATGAAAACGCACACCCTCATGATAGTTTATTAATCAATAAAGTCTTTTAAAACTTGGATTAAGGATTCGGGTGACTGAATTTCCCTCAAGATTCAGATCAAGACTCCACAGAGGATTGTGGTACCAAAGTGGCTATTTTACAGGACATTTTAAGACCAAAGAGCTGAAAACACTCTGTATCTTGTACCTATTCGACATGCACAACTACAACGCAGCCACAAGTCTGGGTTCCCCAGAGAACCCACCATTAGGCAAACATTACAAGCAAAACACATCCAGTTGAATCTATGTGTGATAGGACCATAAGTTTGTGATAATTAGATTTCATATCCTTACCATATTCCACACATACATAACAGGACAAACTGTCAGGAGAGTCAGCCTGGTAGTTTTTAAATCTTTAACTGTGTAACACCTAGAATCACTGTCAAAATATTACCTGTTTAGAACTTATTAATTCAGGCTTAAAAATACTGGTACTCACTATCCACCATGCAATCTAATTACAGGGGAACACTAATTTTGCAAGTGCGAAACAGTATGGTGTACTTATTTAACTCCGCACTTGTGTCTGCATGCGAGTGGAAACATTCCCAACATACGAAGCGAGGACTGCCACGCGAGGATCACAAACTACCGTTATCCTACGAGGAATGGATGTTTCTGATTTGGGTTGAATGACATGCATGCACTCTGAGGAAGAATGAAGGGTATTTGAATGACCTGTCTGGTTATAGGTCTTTGATTATACATCCCATTTAGGAAAATGGTAGCTGGCATCTTAATAAGAAAAAAAGTGTGTATATACACTCACCTAAAGGATTATTAGGAACACCATACTAATACTGTGTTTGACCCCCTTTCGCCTTCAGAACTGCCTTAATTCTATGTGGCATTGATTCAACAAGGTGCTGAAAGCATTCTTTAGAAATGTTGGCCCATATTGATAGGATAGCATCTTGCAGTTGATGCAGATTTGTGGGATGCACATCCAGGGCACGAAGCTCCTGTTCCACCACATCCCAAAGATGCTCTATTGGGTTGAGATCTGGTGACTGTGGGGGCCAGTTTAGTACAGTGAACTCATTGTCATGTTCAAGAAACCAATTTGAAATGATTCGACCTTTGTGACATGGTGCATTATCCTGCTGGAAGTAGCCATCAGAGGATGGGTACATGGTGGTCATAAAGGGATGGACATGGTCAGAAACAATGCTCAGGTAGGCCGTGGCATTTAAACGATGCCCAATTGGCACTAAGGGGCCTAAAGTGTGCCAAGAAAACATCCCCCACACCATTACACCACCACCACCAGCCTGCACAGTGGTAACAAGGCATGATGGATCCATGTTCTCATTCTGTTTACGCCAAATTCTGACTCTACCATCTGAATGTCTCAACAGAAATCGAGACTCATCAGACCAGGCAACATTTTTCCAGTCTTCAACTGTCCAATTTTGGTGAGCTTGTGCAAATTGTAGCCTCTTTCTCCTATTTGTAGTGGAGATGAGTGGTACCCGGTGGGATCTTCTGCTGTTGTAGCCCATCCGCCTCAAGGTTGTACGTGTTGTGGCTTCACAGATGCTTTGCTGCATACCTCGGTTGTAACGAGTGGTTATTTCAGTCAAAGTTGCTCTTCTATCAGCTTGAATCAGTCGGCCCATTCTCCTCTGACCTCTAGCATCAACAAGGCACTTTCGCCCACAGGACTGCCGCATACTGGATGTTTTTCCCTTTTCACACCATTCTTTGTAAACCCTAGAAATGGTTGTACGTGAAAATCCCAGTAACTGAGCAGATTGTGAAATACTCAGACCAGCCTGTCTGGCACCAACAACCATGCCACGCTCAAAATTGCTTAAATCACCTTTCTTTCCCATTCAGACATTCAGTTTGGAGTTCAGGAGATTGTCTTGACCAGGACCACACCCCTAAATGCATTGAAGCAACTGCCATGTGATTGGTTGGTTAGATAATTGCATTAATGAGAAATTGAACAGGTGTTCCTAATAATCCTTTACGTGAGTGTATATATATTAAGCAGTAAGAGTAAATATTACAGGCCATTCCTTGTGTTTAGAAAGTGGTAGATCTCTCTGGGAAAGGGGAGAGTGAACAGTCATTCTCCTTTAGGAAGGGTTATTGATCTGTCTTAAAAGTATAAATATACCATATGTGCATTTCCATACTGTTACTGATCTTTGGAGTTAAAAAAAAAAAAACTAAGAACACTACGGAAGCTCTGCAAGTCGATCGCTCTTTTACAGCAATGCCACCTAGTGTCGGGAAAACAAAGCTGCCTTCATATCCCCAGTAAATATGACATCTGTGCTATTCATACTGCTGCACTACATAACTCTCAGCTTGTGAGGATGCAACTTGTAAAACAGTAATTGTTTTATGTCAAGAGTTACTGGCAATGATAGATACTGCAGGCAGTCCTATGAACAGCTGGCATATTTACACTGTGAATGGTCCCAGTCTCTTAAAGTAACAGCTATTTAGTTATTGCCTGTAACTATTGAAATGATAGACAGATCTAATAGTCATTAAGTTGAACACAGTGCCAAGACATTTGTTAAACAATCTGCATATAGTACTGGACTGAAATGTAACAGGGAGTTTAGGAATTATTCTGGTTAGCTTACACAATAGCAGTCTAATAGAAAATGCTCTGCAAGTAAGTCTTGATAAGATGTTAATAGACTGGACTTTGTTTGGGACAAGAGCACTTGACTTACCTAGAATCTATAAAGAAAAAATAATAAAAAAAAACTATTGGCATACAACTTGCAGGATAAATTTTCATGTCATGCATTCAAGTTGTAACTGAAGTCAAAGGTAGGTAGACAAACATTTTTGAGAAATGCATCATTTCTAACTTGTGTCATGCCCACTGAAGAACACTTCCTGAAAGCACCAGGAGTGGAAAGTTAATACAATAATAATAATAATAATAATAATAATAATAATAATAATATTATTATTATTATTAATAATAAATGCCATGAATGAGTGTTATTTATTTTAAATCCATTTAAAAAGTGGTCTTCTTTCTTTGGAATCTCATATGCAGAAACATAACAGGGACAGAAATTCGACAGTTAAAAAAAAAAATCTGATGTGAAATGTGTTCTAGTTTTAATGAATGTTTTATTCGGTGAGAGGCTGTAGAGGACAGTCAGGGATGAGGCAGGTGGAGCGAGCCCGTGTGTGCTCTGTGGATGCGAAGAGCCGACCCACTGCCGGCACTGCTGTCCTCCACTGTTCTAACATCAACTCGGTGCCGTTTCAGTGGTGTGCGCTGGTGTGATGACCCGCCCGTCACACGTCTGTCATCTCATCCTCCAGGTCGTCGCCCTCCGTCTCGCCCTCCCCTTTGCCTTCCTCCTCCTCTTCCTCAGAGGTCACATCCAGCCTGGGAGAGACACTTGGGACAGGAGCAGGCAATCAGGTAGTTCTCCCTGACAACAAAAGAGAACAGTGGGTTAGAGAGAAATCCTTAACACTTCACTGTGTTAGACTTTACTGTGCTTCCAAAAACAAAGTCCAACTGTGCCTCGACACTAATGCCTTTCAGTGAAGTAGCAGCAGACACTGTAAATGGGGCTTCAGTCTCGGTCTCTGGGCTCTCTATGTACCTGAGAATCTTGTGGCGGCTGTGCCTACTCCAGTCTCTTTGACAGCAATCTAGGTAGCTGATGGAGATTTCCTGAAAACCCCCAATTATTACACTTTGAACTTATTTTTCTATACTAGGAGAAATTATAGAACAGCACATCAATCTAGCTGTGCCTGCAGGTCCTTACAAAAGCATTGACACACACAGACATATACTTGTTTATATACAGACTATGAACTGCCCCACATACACGCGCACACACAATTATTCTGATGGATTTACCTCCCCAGGGGCGATATCAGAGAGGGCAGTCATGTGCAACAGGTAGTTGTTGTCAGGGAATGAGGCCTCGGCATTGGGCAGGCAGCTGTGGTTGGCTAGACAAGAGAATTCACAAAAAAACATGAGGTGGGAGCAAAAGCCAAAAGGCTGAGCAGCCTTTGAGATGACTCCATGGGGGAAGAAACGAGCAGACCTCTGTTCAAGCCATTGGCTGTCGATGCAGTGTGTAGATTCTTAGCTGAAATGTGCACAACAAGGCAGGGTAAACAAAGACTATATATTTGAGGGACAACCTAAACAGGCTACAGACTTACAAGCAATGTTGTTGGCACTTGGAAAAAACTTTGGTGAGGTTCTTGGATTCACATGTTCTTCAAATCATGCAGGGTTCTTGTATAAATCTCTTGTATAGACTTTCTTACACCTATCGTACAGACTAGAAGTAATACATTGGTCAGGTCAAACCATAATGTAGTTGTGACCGGTCTGAAATGTATAGTATAGTTTTATAAACAAAAGGCCTTGGCTAAACATGACACTCCCAGAAGAACCATTTTGGACAGCACACAGCTCCAACCACCATCCTATTCTGTCTACTTTGAACAAGGCTAGGAGACAAAATTCTGTGCCTTGAAGAAGAGGTGTTGATAAGCTTTGGTAACAACCCAGTTATATAAGAGCATGTTCAAAGCAGGGACAGAGAACTTGAACTTCAAAGCAATCAGAGTTTCAGGTTTCCTACTGCCAGTTAAAATGAAGCTCCACAGAGAGGGCGAACAACCACTATGGGCCACAGGCTCCAGTGATTTAAGAACAAGCTAAAAAATAAGCAAGCAAAGTGTATTTTGAGATCTTAGAGATTTTTAAACCATATTGTGAGGATAGTATGTAATTGTAGCTTTAAAAACATGGCTATTCCTCTGTCATAGTTAGCTGAGGAACAGGGGAGTATTCTAGCTTTGTTCTGAAGAAGCCGAAGCATAAGTTTGCTAATAAGGCATAGCAAGGAAATAAATGTATATAAAGAAATGCAGTTGACAATGTGAGATGTTATAAATGCCTCCTTATCAAGAGAGTGTTGGAGTATGTCAGTTCCTGTCAAATGATAAAATGCTCTCATTAAAGAATTACGATTAAAGTAACAACAACAAGAAAAGATATTTACAAAGCTGACAAGGCTGGATTCTGCAAGTTTTGAGTTGCAAGACCATTAACAGCAACAGTGAATGCGATTATTAGACACTTTCAATTCCCAGACATGCTTGCCAAGAACTGGGCTCTTCTATGTCTGGAATGCAACCCCCAGCGATATTAAATGGCATTTCCAGGACACACTCACCTTGCTCAGACACTCGTCGTAAAGTGCTGTAGTGAACTGGTTCCACAACAATGTCAGTTGCCCCTAAAACCCGACACAGAGAAATATAGGTGACACCCGACCTACATTAACCACAGCCATTGTCTTAAGCTCCTGAGACTCAACATCTTAGCCTTAAACTGATCCCAGAGGAAGCAAGCATGAAGGCAGGCACAGGACAGAAATTGAATAGAATCTTGCATGTAATATCATTTTACAAATGAAAACAGGTCAGACAGGTCTGTCATGGTCTGATTTTGACCTGCAAGCAAAATGCATGACCTGATTTTGCTCTGTGGCCATTACTCCCGAAACAACATTACAGAGATGGTTAAGGTTAGAATTAGGGTTAGGTCCAGGTTATATTATTCCAGGGACCACAGCTACACAGTACATTCAGTTTGTGCCTGTGCTGAAACCACACAAGGAACACAGGCTCACTTTGTAACCCTGCAAGTCATTGAAGGATGCCTACCACTTTTGTGCAGATGTTTGTTCTTGTTTTTGTCTGGGAAAATTTTGATTGCAGGGTGATATCTGGTCAACCCAAAGCCAAACTTAATATCAGCAAGCCTGTGACGTCCTCTAGGACCAAAGGAAAGGATCCAAGTGCAGGCTTTTAGAGTTGAAGCAGATAATCCAATAAGGGCAAAACGAGAGAGCATAAACTGGGACAGTCCAGGTCAAACGATCAAGCGAACAGGCTAGTAGGGAGATCCGACAGGGGTAAACGAGAGAAGGAAGCAAAATGTCAAAAAAATACACAGGAAGGCACTCAAGAAACAAGGCTTAGAAATGATCCAGGAGAGAATGCAAGACTTCACGATTAATCTAGGAAACAGAGGGGTTTAAGTACTGTGAAGGAGAGAGGGATTGAACAAGGTGAATGAAGGATTGACCAATGATAGGAGAGGAGGACAGAACAGGTGCACCTGGTAGGGAAGAATGTGGAAAGACTGGTTTGACTGGATAAAGGAAAGGAGAAGCACTAAACTAGTATTCGGGAGAGGGAGACCTCTGGTGGTGAACTAAGGTAGAAACAGGGGAGACCGTGACAAAGCCGACATAAAAAAGCAGCAATTCACAACCAGCCGTCCACACCTTCTGCACATCACCGTTAGACTCCTCAGGCAGTGCTGTTTTATTCAGAGTACTTGAAGATGAGTGGCAGTTTGTGAAAAGTAGTGTTTCCTGTGGGTTATGTTCCCATTGGAAAGGCAAAGGAATTGATACTAGAAACAGGATTATTACAAAAGAAGTCGCTCTTTGAAGTTCTTATTACGCTACGAGCATCCAGATCAGAAGATGCCTTTCAATTCCATTAGTCCAGGATACAGGCATCTATAACTACACTGAGTACCTTCTGCATCCTGGAGGAAATTTGGTGTGGTGCGACTTCTTAAGAATCTCTGAAGCCCTGAACACAGACCCTGACCTGAAACTTCTCTCCCAGGAGCTTGTGAGCGATTTCGTCCTCTTCATTAGCCGTCCTGCTGCAGAACTGAGAGAAGAGGCTCTGCCAGTGCTCTGCCTTTGTCCCAAGCCTGAGGAACAAAAGGAAACACTTTAGTACAGATCAGCTTGAATCATGGCTCTCCCCGATTCTTAGACAGTGTCTTCTTTTTGAGGGTTTTGATGCCTTGGTAATCTCATTTTCACAAGTGGATTGCAGGCAGTCTTTAAATTCTCCTTCTAGTCCAGCCTGGTTTGAATGGGAAAGGCAAAACACAGAAGTGTGCAGTACTGCCCTGATGATTGCAGAATGATTGTGTACTGAACAATCTAAATTTTTGTTTCGTTATACAAAATAAAATAAATAAATCTCACAAGATAACATTTAACAGAAACCACTACTTAACTTGATGTAGCGTAAGGTACACTTATAAATTTCAATTAAAGAAGTGAATGTATAGTATCACCTTATCACGGATCCTGGAATCTTGTAGAACTCAATTTCTGTAACAATTGGACGCAGACACCAATTTCAAAGATATAAATTGTCAAATTTATTAAAAACAAAGACTAAATGTAGCACTACACTAATTATACAAAAAGGGAAAAACTAATAAAAATTCAACTCTAGATCAACAAATCAAAGACAAATCACTTCCTTGACCAAATCAAAGACCATGGAATGGCATATGATAACACACAAATCGTTAAACAAAAAAGGTTATAAATACATTGACTACAATACCGGTTAGTAAGACGAAGGTGAGTCTCATTAGTATTGTTAGTCGAACATCAAATAACTATGCAGGTTAGTATTTAAGTCAAATAACTTCTCGTTATATATATATATCAGTCTCATTTATATTTGGGTGCCGAGAAAGATTCTATCATTTCTTGTTACCACAATTCTCCCTAATTGATTACTGTTCAATGATTAAGGATAGGCAGGTCCACCTATAATCTAGTGTCTATTAACTTGTGTCAATTTCAGACTAAACAATTAAACAGGAATGAGAATATATTTCTCGGCGTTGACAGATTCTTATTTCTAAAATTGTCAAACAAAACAGTTTAATACAGCACTCATTTATATTTAAGAAAATACTAGTTTATGACTCACAGAATAACATATCTAATTGATTTCTCAAATGTCATGAATAATAAACTCCAAACTGTTAAACTTATCTGAACTTCGTCGCAGAGAGGCCTCTCTGCCTTCGGGCTCAGATAACAGCACACGGCACGAGGTCCGTGTGGTTTGGAACAAAGGCAGTCCGGTTCGGCTTTGTCCAAGAACTTCCACTCAGTCGATGCACCTGGAAGTTGGGGTTTCGCGATAGTAGAGTCTTTTCCAAACTGATTTTCCACTGGTTTGAAGGCTCCAAGAATGTGCACAGGATCTTCTTTGCAAGGAGGGTTTCCACCATAGTTACTTGAAGACAAAGTCTTTGTGGAAAGCAAGGCCCTGTTTGTTTCCAAGGGTCAAGTTTCTTAAGACTCAATAGCTATTTAAATGACTGAACACTTTCGTATTGCAGTCGACTTAGTCAATTGTCCAGCTGTATTCACTCCACTGATCAGATGGGTACAGGCGGGCAGGCGCAGTTTCTAAAGTTCTTTAACTGAATAAAGATCTTTACAGATTTCTTCGTACAGCTCAATCTCCTTCTCCCAGTTTAACTCTTCTGTTCCCGGCAAAGACTTGGTTGGTTTCTGGTACAGGTTGAGCTGTGGCAGCGAGTTACTGGTTCAGGTGAGAGAGAGAGATGCCGTGCGCTACCCTTTACACTCACCTAAAGGATTATTAGGAACACCATACTAATACTGTGTTTGACCCCCTTTTGCCTTCAGAACTGCCTTAATTCTATGTGGCATTGATTCAACAAGGTGCTGAAAGCATTCTTCAGAAATGTTGGCCCATATTGATAGGATAGCATATTGCAGTTGATGGAGATTTGTGGGATGCACATCCAGGGCACGAAGCTCCCGTTCCACCACATCCCAAAGATGCTCTATTGGGTTGAGATCTGGTGACTGTGGGGGCCAGTTTAGTACAGTGAACTCATTGTCAGGTTCAAGAAACCAATTTGAAATGTTTCGACCTTTGTGACATGGTGCATTATCCTGCTGGAAGTAGCCATCAGAGGATGGGTACATGGTGGTCATAAAGGCATGGACATGGTCAGAAACAATGCTCAGGTAGGCCGTGGCATTTAAACGATGCCCAATTGGCACTAAGGGGCCTAAAGTGTGCCAAGAAAACATCCCCCACACCATTACACCACCACCACCAGCCTGCACAGTGGTAACAAGGCATGATGGATCCATGTTCTCATTCTGTTTACGCCAAATTCTGACTCTACCATCTGAATGTCTCAACAGAAATCGAGACTCATCAGACCAGGCAAAATTTTTCCAGTCTTCAACTGTCCAATTTTGGTGAGCTTGTGCAAATTGTAGCCTCTTTTTCCTATTTGTAGTGGAGATGAGTGGTACCCGGTGGGGTCTTTTGCTGTTGTAGCCCATCCGCCTCAAGGTTGTATGTGTTGTGGCTTCACAAATGCTTTGCTGCATACCTCGGTTGTAGTGAGTGGTTATTTCAGTCAAAGTTGCTCTTCTATCAGCTTGAATCAGTCGGCCCATTCTCCTCTGACCTCTAGCATCAACAAGGCATTTTCGCCCACAGGACTGCCGCATACTGGATGTTTTTCCCTTTTCACACCATTCTTTGTAAACCCTAGAAATAATTGTGCGTGAAAATCCCAGTAACTGAGCAGATTGTGAAATACTCAGACCGGCCCGTCTGGCACCAACAACCATGCCACGCTCAAAATGGCATAAATCACCTTTCTTTCCCATTCAGACATTCAGTTTGGAGTTCAGGAGATTGTCTTGACCAGGACCACACCCCTAAATGCATTGAAGCAACTGCCATGTGATTGGTTGGTTAGATAATTGCATTAATGAGAAATTGAACAGGTGTTCCTAATAATCCTTTAGGTGAGTGTATACGCCTGTCAGATCAATAGATGATTGGTTCTTGAGTTTGTGAGATTGAATTTCGGTTTCAGCCCCCAGTGTTCTATTGGATGGAGGGCTTGATTTATGACTGATGTCAATCTATGTCATCTTTTGGAAATGCTGGTTGGCCTGTGTTCCTAGCTCTGTGTCGGGATTTTGGCTCTCGTCCACTTCAAAGCTTTTTTATTTCCTCCATGCCATATTCCCCAGACATTTCACAGCAGGGATTCCAAGCTATTTGGCCCATTCTCGGTGCCATCCTCCCAAGACTGCCACTTTGATGTAAACCAGTTCACACGCTGATGAGCTTAGGAAATCTGATAACTTTGGGGGAGAGGTCTTCTTCAGCTCAGAGCTAAAATGCTCTTATCAAAATATACCCCCCCACTTAATGCTACATTGATAACAGATTTTCTGTGAAATAGTTCCCAAAGGACAAAAAATATATAAACATCAGCAGTTGGTTCAAGTGTACAATTTAACACGGGATAACACATTCTTGAAAGTTAAAGGCTTTGAAATAAGAACACAGTGGAACACACATCTGAAGAATTTAAAGAATTGCAGTCATTTATGTGAAATAATTAAGTAATTAATTCAAAACACTGTAGACAAAGCTAGAATTCTCTACCTTATGTAATTCAGAATCCATCCTCAACTTAAGGCTTAAGATTGTTCCCCTGCATGTTGATTTAATGTAATACAGTCAATAAATAAATGCATTTTAATGTCTTTAATTAAGGGAAGTCAAACATAAAACTGTAAGGGAAAATGTTAGAATTGAAAACACTACCTGCTTAACTGTCGCAACCATCCTTGCCATTAACGTAATGCTGGAGGTCTCTGGTGGGTAATGCATGTTTCTGGGAAATGGGGAGACAGACTTGGGTGGAGAGCACACTGTGCAGTGTTGCTGAAAATCACTTGCAAATCTATCACAATCTATTGAAATGCTAGAAGAAGATGTGAAAAGGGGAAATGTTCCTTAGCATGTCAGGAAATTGCTGAAATACTTTAATTTCTGGATGGCTGCTTTCTAGCCAAACAAACACCTGATGTGTCATCGCTGTTGGAGGCTGTGTGTTAAAAGCCTCACTATGCAAACTAAATCCAACAGCGGTGCAAATACACAATAGCTTCTCCTGCAGGTCTGAAGGTCATGTGCAGAAATAACACAATCCCAGAGAAATGTCATTGTCTGTTTAAATGAATACAAGTTGCCTTTGCACATGTTTTGTATTCACACACTTCCTCTGGTATTGACATCATGCAATTAACAACATACAACAAAAAAAGGGTCTCAAAGACCAACCGCGCCACCGGGGTGCCTGACGCGTGGTAGTCGTGGCCGAGTTGTTAAGATGATGGACTAGCAATCCTTTGGGGTCTCCCTGCGCAGGTTCGAATCCTGCCGGCTATGATGCTGAAGAGCAGCGCCGACCCCTCTCTGCCTTGCAGGCCCCCCTTCTTGAGCTGTGCTTCTGTCACAGACCCTTTTGCAATCTCTCTCTATCTATCTATCTGTCTGTCTGTCTGTCTGTCTGTGACTTAAAAAAATATAGATCAACATATAGAGATCTGTATATAAGGACAGAAAGATGTCCATACGAACACGCAGAGGCGCGTCGGAACCCTGGTATAATTCCTTGCTCTTGCTGGGGTGACATCAGTTCACACACCTCTTTCTTTCATTCTGTTCCCAAGTCCTTTGTGCAGCCTTCCCACCCTAGGCGGGGGCAGCAAAACCACACAAGGAACCTCCCCGTCGGGGAATCGAACCCCAGTCTCCGCGTGACAGGCGGGGATACTCACCACTATACTAACGAGGAGCCGGGCTTGCCGCATCCCACCTTCTCCGCCCCCACATCTTTCGCCACGCCCCTTTCCGATTCTGAATGTCTCAGGGCAAGGCGAGGGCAGCATCGCTGCCTCCCCTGCCTGCTTTATTCCACCTTGTTAGTGTCCTTCGGTCAGCTCAGGCTCCGGAAAGCAGTCCTGGACCGCGACCTGCTGCGCTAGGGCCCCGCCAGGCAGTCAGGATGGCCGAGCGGTCTAAGGCGCTGCGTTCAGGTCGCAGTCTCCCCTGGAGGCGTGGGTTCGAATCCCACTTCTGACAACAGCGAGTGCTCCTTTTTGCCCTGTTTGAAACGGGTCAAGGATAGCGCCCTCCCTGGTCCTTTCAGCACGTGAGCCAAAAAAAGGGTCTCAAAGACCATCAGCAGCATCAGCTGCAGATTTGGCGCCGTGGCTCAGTTGGTTAAAGCGCCTGTCTAGTAAACAGGAGGTCCTGGGTTCAAATCCCAGCGGTGCCTTAGGCGGGCTTTGTGTGCTCCTTGCGAAGCTTGTGATTCCGCTTTGTCGACCATCAGTTTTAGCAAGATAGGCTTATCGTAAAGCCATCAGAGGACGTAATGAACCGGAAAGCCAACTGGACAGACGCCGGTTTGTAAAGAAGAACCAGAACCCAAAGGACACGCGCTACGCGCACCTAACGGCCAACGTCCAATTCCCATTGCCGCCCCTGGACAGTCGCAACAGGGAGCTTGTTACTCCCGTCAACCTTACGTTTTCACCTCTGTGTGCTTCCTTTGTTGCAGCCTGCATCCAGATTTTGTTTTGTTTTGTTTTGTTTTGTTTTGTTTTGTTTTGTTTTGTTTTGTTTTGTTTTGTTTTGTTTTGTTTTGTGCCTTACGCCTGAGTGTAGGCACTGGGGAATGGGAGAGTCCTGGCACCGTGGCTTAGTTGGTCAAAGCGCCTGTCTTGTAAACAGGAAACCCTGGGTTTGACTCCCAGCAGTGCCATGGTTTATGTTGGCCTAGGCAATGGAAAGGAAGTTTCTAAACGCTCAATACATTTTTGCAAGATGGCCGCCCGCAGCAAGCAGCTTAAGGTTACTGTAGCCGCAGTCTGGCAAGCTGACCGCCAGAAGTAGAAACAATAACAAGGGGCGGGGGGAAAAATGGGCCGTCCCTGGGTGGATTCGAACCACCATCCTTTCAGTTAACAGCCAAACGCACTGACCGATTGTGCCACAGAGACAGACAGAGGTGTTGTGGTTGCTGCAGTCATGCAGTTCCTTCACAGTTGCCAGAAATCATTTCCAGCACACAATTTTCTTTGTCGTTGAATGCAACATACGTGACCATTGGGGGAGCGATAGCAAGCAAGAGAGTTAGATATCGAGAGTCATAGATAGATAGATAGATGGATGGATGGATGGATGGATGGACTGCAAGGCAAGCATCTGATTGACAGTGGTCCGTGATCTGCTGTTATGCTACTATGCTACTGACCATTGGGGGAGCGATAGCAAGCAAGAGATTTAGATATCAAGAGTCATAGATAGATATATAGATGGATGGACGGCAAGGCAAGCATCTGAATGACAGTGGTCCGTGAACTGCTGTTATGCTACTATGCTACTGGCATTGGGGGAGCGATAGCAAGCAAGAGAGTTAGATATCAAGTCATAGATAGATAGATTGATAGATGGATGGATGGACGGCAAGGCAAGCATCTGATTGACTTTGGTCCATGATCTGCTGTTATGCTACTATGCTACTGAACATTGGGGGAGCGATAGCAAGCAAGAGAGTTAGATATCGAGAGTCATAGATAGATAAATAGATAGATAGATAGACGGCAAGGCAAGCATCTGAATGACAGTGGTCCGTGATCTGCTGTTATGCTACTATGCTACTGAACATTGGGGGAGCGATAGCAAGTAAGAGAGTTAGATATTGAGAGTCATAGATAGATAGATAGATAGATGGATGGATGGACGACAAGGCAAGCATCTGATTGACAGTGGTCCCTGATCTTTTGTTATGCTACTATGCTACTGACCATTGGGGGAGCGATAGGAAGCAAGAGAGTTAGATATCGAGAGTCATAGATAGATAGATAGATAGATGGATGGATGGATGGCAAGGCAAGCATCTGATTGACAGTGGTCCGTGATCTGCAGTTATGCTACTATGCTATTGAACATTGGGGGAGCGATAGCAAGCAAGAGAGTTAGATATTGAGAGTCATAGATAGATAGATAGATAGATGGATGGATGGATAGACTGCAAGGCAAGCATCTGATTGACAGTGGTCCGTGATCTGCTGTTATGCTACTATGCTACTGACCATTGGGGGAGCGATAGCAAGCAAGAGAGTTAGATATCGAGAGTCATAGATAGATAGATAGATAGATATATAGATGGATGGACGGCAAGGCAAGCATCTGAATGACAGTGGTCCGTGATCTGCTGTTATGCTACTATGCTACTGACCATTGGGGGAGCGATAGCAAGTAAGAGAGTTAGATATCGAGAGTCATAGATAGATAGATTGATAGATGGATGGATGGACGACAAGGCAAGCATCTGATTGACTTTGGTCCATGATCTGCTGTTTTGCTACTATGCTACTGACCATTGGGGGAGCGATAGCAAGCAAGAGAGTTAGATATCGAGAGTCATAGATAGATATATAGATAGATGGATGGATGGATGGCAAGGCAAGCATCTGATTGACAGTGGTCCGTGATCTGCTGTTATGCTACTATGCTACTGAACAATTGGGGGAGCGATAGCAAACAAGAGAGTTAGATTTTGAGAGTCATAGATAGATAGATAGATAGATGGATGGATGGACGGCAAGGCAAGCATCTGATTGACAGTGGTCCGTGATCTGCTGTTATGCTACTATGCTACTGACCATTGGGGGAGCGATAGCAAGCAAGAGAGTTAGATATCGAGAGTCATAGATAGATAGATAGATAGATGGATGGATGGATGGACGGCAAGGCAAGCATCTGATTGACAGTGGTCCGTGATCTGCTGTTATGCTACTATGCTACTGACCATTGGGGGAGCGATAGCAAGCAAGAGAGTTAGATATCGAGAGAAATACATAGATAGATAGATGGATGGATGGATGGACGGCAAGGCAAGCATCTGATTGACAGTGGTCCGTGATCTGCAGTTATGCTACTATGCTACTGGCATTGGGGGAGCGATAGCAAGCAAGAGAGTTAGATATCGAGAGTCATAGATAGCTAGATAGATAGATGGATGAATGGACGGCAAGGCAAGCATCTGATTGACAGTGGTCCGTGATCTGCTGTTATGCTACTATGCTACTGACCATTGGGGGAGCGATAGCAAGCAAGAGAGTTAGATATCGAGAGTCATTGATAAACAGATAGATAGATGGATGGATGGATGGACGGCAAGGCAAGCATCTGATTGACAGTGGTCCGTGATCTGCTGTTATGCTACTATGCTACTGACCATTGGGGGAGTGATAGCAAGCAAGAGAGTTAGATATCGAGAGTCATTGATAGATAGATAGATAGATGGATGGATGGATGGACGGCAAGGCAAGCATCTGATTAACAGTGGTCCGTGATCTGCTGTTATGCTACTATGCTACTGGCATTGGGGGAGCGATAGCAAGCAATAGAGTTAGATATCAAGAGTCATAGATAGATAGACAGATAGATGGATGGATGGACGGCAAGGCAAGCATCTGATTGACAGTGGTCCATGATCTGCAGTTATGCTACTATGCTACTGACCATTGGGGGAGCGATACCAAGCAAGAGAGTTAGATAACAAGAGTCATCGATAGATAGATAGATAGATGGATGGATGGACGGCAAGGCAAACATCTGATTGACAGTGGTCCGTGATCTGCTGTTATGCTACTATGCTACTGACCATTGGGGGAGTGATAGCAAGCAAGAGAGTTAGATATCGAGAGTCATTGATAGATAGATAGATAGATGGATGGATGGATGGACGGCAAGGCAAGCATCTGATTAACAGTGGTCCGTGATCTGCTGTTATGCTACTATGCTACTGGCATTGGGGGAGCGATAGCAAGCAATAGAGTTAGATATCAAGAGTCATAGATAGATAGACAGATAGATGGATGGATGGACGGCAAGGCAAGCATCTGATTGACAGTGGTCCATGATCTGCTGTTATGCTACTATGCTACTGACCATTGGGGGAGCGATACCAAGCAAGAGAGTTAGATAACAAGAGTCATCGATAGATAGATAGATAGATGGATGGATGGACGGCAAGGCAAACATCTGATTGACAGTGGTCCGTGATCTGCTGTTATGCTACTATGCTACTGACCATTGGGGGAGCGATAGCATGCAAGAGAGTTAGATATCGAGAGTCATTGATAGATAGATAGATAGATAGATAGATGGATGGATGGATGGACGGCAAGGCAAGCATCTGATTGACAGTGGTCCGTGATCTGCTGTTATGCTACTATGCTACTGACCATTGGGGGAGC
Organism: Amia ocellicauda; assembly: GCF_036373705.1. NCBI lineage: Eukaryota > Metazoa > Chordata > Actinopteri > Amiiformes > Amiidae > Amia > Amia ocellicauda. The sequence continues at coordinate 60,586,564 of NC_089851.1, read as the reverse complement.
GATAGCAAGCAAGAGAGTTAGATATCGAGAGTCATAGATAGATAGATAGATAGATAGATGGATGGATGGACGGCAAGGCAAGCATCTGATTGACAGTGGTCCGTGATCTGCTGTTATGCTACTATGCTACTGACCATTTGGAGAGCGATAGCAAGCAAGAGAGTTAGATATCGAGAGTCATTGATAGATAGATAGATAGATGGATGCATGGATGGACGGCAAGGCAAGCATCTGATTGACAGTGGTCCGTGATCTGCTGTTATGCTACTATGCTACTGACCATTGGGGGAGCGATAGCAAGCAAGAGAGTTAGATATCGAGAGTCATAGATAGATAGATAGATAGATGGATGGATGGACGGCAAGGCAAGCATCTGATTGACAGTGGTCCGTGATCTGCTGTTATGCTACAATGCGACTGACCATTGGGGGAGCGATAGCAAGCAAGAGAGTTAGATATCAAGAGTCATAGATAGATAGATAGATAGATGGATGGACGGCAAGGCAAGCATCTGATTGACAGTGGTCCGTGATCTGCTGTTATGCTACTATGCTACTGACCATTGGGGGAGCGATAGCAAGCAAGAGAGTTAGATATCGATAGTCATTGATAGATAGATAGATAGATGGATGGATGGACGGCAAGGCAAGCATCTGATTGACAGTGGTCCATGATCTGCTGTTATGCTACTATGCTACTGACCATTGGGGAACGATAGCAAGCAAGAGAGTGAGATATCAAGAGTCATAGATAGATAGATAGATAGATGGATGGATGGACGGCAAGGCAAGTATCTTATTGACAGTGGTCCGTGATCTGCTGTTATGCTTCTATGCTACTGACCTTTGGGGGAGCGATAGCAAGCGAGTTAGATATCGAGAGTCATAGATAGATAGATAGATAGATAGATAGATGGATGGATGGATGGGCGGCAAGGCAAGCATCTGATTGACATTGGTCCGTGATCTGATGTTATGCTACTATGCTACTGACCATTGGGGGAGCGATAGCAAGCAAGAGAGTTAGATATTGAGAGTCATAGATCGATAGCTAGCTATATAGCAAGATAGATAGCTATATAGATAGATAGATAGATGGATGGATGGACGACAAGGCAAGCATCTGATTGACAGTGGTCCCTGATCTATTGTTATGCTACTATACTACTGACCATTGGGGGAGCGATAGGAAGCAAGAGAGTTAGATATCGAGAGTCATAGATAGATAGATAGATAGATAGATGGATGGATGGATGGCAAGGCAAGCATCTGATTGACAGTGGTCCGTGATCTGCAGTTATGCTACTATGCTATTGAACATGGGGGGAGCGATAGCAAGTAAGAGAGTTAGATATCGAGAGTCATAGATAGATAGATTGATAGATGGATGGATGGACGGCAAGGCAAGCATCTGATTGACTTTGGTCCATGATCTGCTGTTATGCTACTATGCTACTGACCATTGGGGGAGCGATAGCAAGCAAGAGAGTTAGATATCGAGAGTCATAGATAGATAGATAGATAGATATATAGATGGATGGACGGCAAGGCAAGCATCTGATTGACAGTGGTCCGTGATCTGCTGTTATGCTACTATGCTACTGACCATTGGGGGAGCGATAGCAAGCAAGAGAGTTAGATATCGAGAGTCATAGATAGATAGATAGATAGATGGATGGATGGACGGCAAGGCAAGCATCTGATTGACAGTGGTCCGTGATCTGCTGTTATGCTACAATGCGACTGACAATTGGGGGAGCGATAGCAAGCAAGACAGTTAGATATCAAGAGTCATAGATAGATAGATAGATAGATGGATGGACGGCAAGGCAAGCATCTGATTGACAGTATTCCGTGATCTGCTGTTATGCTACTATGCTACTGACCATTGGGGGAGCGATAGCAAGCAAGAGAGTGAGATATCAAGAGTCATAGATAGATAGATAGATAGATGGATGGATGGACGGCAAGGCAAGCATCTGATTGACAGTGGTCCGTGATCTGCTGTTATGCTTCTATGCTACTGACCTTTGGGGGAGCGATAGCAAGCGAGTTAGATATCGAGAGTCATAGATAGATAGATAGATAGATAGATAGATAGATAGATAGATAGATAGATGGATGGATGGATGGACGGCAAGGCAAGCATCTGATTGACATTGGTCCGTGATCTGATGTTATGCTACTATGCTACTGACCATTGGGGGAACGATAGCAAGCAAGAGAGTTAGATATTGAGAGTCATAGATAGATAGATAGATAGATAGATAGATGGATGGATGGACGACAAGGCAAGCATCTGATTGACAGTGGTCCCTGATCCTTTGTTATGCTACTATGCTACTGACCATTGGGGGAGTGATAGCAAGCAAGAGAGTTAGATATCGAGAGTCATAGATAGATAGATAGATAGATGGATGGATGGATGGATGGACGGCAAGGCAAGAATCTGATTTACAGTGGTCCGTGATCAGCTGTTATGCTACTATGCTACTGACCATTGGGGGAGCGATAGCAAGCAAGAGAGTTAGATATCGAGAGTCATAGATAGATAGATAGATAGATACATGGATGGATGGACGACAAGGCAAGCATCTGATTGACAGTGGTCCCTGATCTTTTGTTATGCTACTATGCTACTGACCATTGGGGGAGCGATAGGAACCATAGAGTTAGATATCGAGAGTCATAGATAGATAGATAGATAGATGGATGGATGGATGGCAAGGCAAGCATCTGATTGACAGTGGTCCGTGATCTGCAGTTATGCTACTATGCAATTGAACATTGGGGGAGCGATAGCAAGCAAGAGAGTTAGATATTGAGAGTCATAGATAGATAGATAGATAGATGGATGGATGGATGGACTGCAAGGCAAGCATCTGATTGACAGTGGTCCGTGATCTGCTGTTATGCTACTATACTACTGACCATTGGGGGAGCGATAGCAAGCAAGAGAGTTAGATATCGAGAGTCATAGATAGATAGATAGATAGATATATAGATGGATGGACGGCAAGGCAAGCATCTGATTGACAGTGGTCCGTGATCTGCTGTTATGCTACTATGCTACTGACCATTGGGGGAGCGATAGCAAGCAAGAGAGTTAGATATCGAGAGTCATAGATAGATAGATAGATAGATGGATGGATGGACGGCAAGGCAAGCATCTGATTGACAGTGGTCCGTGATCTGCTGTTATGCTACAATGCGACTGACCATTGGGGGAGCGATAGCAAGCAAGACAGTTAGATATCAAGAGTCATAGATATATAGATAGATAGATGGATGGACGGCAAGGCAAGCATCTGATTGACAGTGGTCCGTGATCTGCTGTTATGCTACTATGCTACTGACCATTGAGGGAGCGATAGCAAGCAAGAGAGTTAGATATCGATAGTCATTGATAGATAGATAGATAGATGGATGGATGGACGGCAAGGCAAGCATCTGATTGACAGTGGTCCGTGATCTGCTGTTATGCTACTATGCTACTGACCATTGGGGGAGCGATAGCAAGCAAGAGAGTGAGATATCAAGAGTCATAGATAGATAGATAGATAGATGGATGGATGGACGGCAAGGCAAGCATCTGATTGACAGTGGTCCGTAATCTGCTGTTATGCTTCTATGCTAATGACCTTTGGGGGAGCGATAGCAAGCGAGTTAGATATCGAGAGTCATAGATAGATAGATAGATAGATAGATAGATAGATAGATAGATAGATAGATAGATGGATGGATGGATGTACGGCAAGGCAAGCATCTGATTGACATTGGTCCGTGATCTGATGTTATGCTACTATGCTACTGACCATTGGGGGAACGATAGCAAGCAAGAGAGTTAGATATTGAGAGTCATAGATCGATAGCTAGCTATATAGCTAGATAGATAGCTAAATAGATAGATAGATAGATGGATGGATGGACGACAAGGCAAGCATCTGTTTGACAGTGGTCCCTGATCTTTTGTTATGCTACTATGCTACTGACCATTGGGGGAGCGATAGGAAGCAAGAGAGTTTGATATCGAGAGTCATAGATAGATAGATAGATAGATGGATGGATGGATGGCAAGGCAAGCATCTGATTGACAGTGGTCCGTGATCTGCAGTTATGCTACTATGCTATTGAACATTGGGGGAGCGATAGTAAGCAAGAGAGTTAGATATTGAGAGTCATAGATAGATAGATAGATAGATAGATGGATGGATGGATGGACTGCAATGCAAGCATCTGATTGACAGTGGTCCGTGATCTGCTGTTATGCTACTATGCTACTGACCATTGGGGGAGCGATAGGAAGCAAGAGAGTTAGATATCGAGAGTCATAGATAGATAGATAGATAGATATATAGATGGATGGACGGCAAGGCAAGCATCTGAATGACAGTGGTCCGTGATCTGCTGTTATGCTACTATGCTACTGACCATTGGGGGAGCGATAGCAAGTAGGAGAGTTAGATATCGAGAGTCATAGATAGAGAGATTGATAGATGGATGGATGGACGGCAAGGCAAGCATCTGATTGACTTTGGTCCATGATCTGCTGTTTTGCTACTATGCTACTGACCATTGGGGGAGCGATAGCAAGCAAGAGAGTTAAATATCGAGAGTCATAGATAGATAGATAGATAGATGGATGGATGGATGGCAAGGCAAGCATCTGATTGACAGTGGTCCGTGATCTGCTGTTATGCTACTATGCTACTGAACATTGGGGGAGCGATAGCAAGCAAGAGACTTAGATATTGAGAGTCATAGATAGATAGATAGATAGATAGATAGATGGATGGATGGACGACAAGGCAAGCATCTGATTGACAGTGGTCCCAGATCTTTTGTTATGCTACTATGCTACTGACCATTGGGGGAGCGATAGCAAGCAAGAGAGTTAGATATCGAGAGTCATAGATAGATAGATAGATAGATGGATGGATGGACGACAAGGCAAGCATCTGATTGACAGTGGTCCCAGATCTTTTGTTATGCTACTATGCTACTGACCATTGGGGGAGCGATAGCAAGCAAGAGAGTTAGATATCGAGAGTCATAGATAGATAGATAGATAGATATATAGATGGATGGACGGCAAGGCAAGCATCTGATTGACAGTGGTCCGTGATCTGCTGTTATGCTACTATGCTACTGACCATTGGGGGAGCGATAGCAAGCAAGAGAGTTAGATATCGAGAGTCATAGATAGATAGATAGATAGATGGATGGATGGACGGCAAGGCAAGCATCTGATTGACAGTGGTCCGTGATCTGCTGTTATGCTACAATGCGACTGACAATTGGGGGAGCGATAGCAAGCAAGACAGTTAGATATCAAGAGTCATAGATAGATAGATAGATAGATGGATGGACGGCAAGGCAAGCATCTGATTGACAGTATTCCGTGATCTGCTGTTATGCTACTATGCTACTGACCATTGGGGGAGCGATAGCAAGCAAGAGAGTGAGATATCAAGAGTCATAGATAGATAGATAGATAGATGGATGGATGGACGGCAAGGCAAGCATCTGATTGACAGTGGTCCGTGATCTGCTGTTATGCTTCTATGCTACTGACCTTTGGGGGAGCGATAGCAAGCGAGTTAGATATCGAGAGTCATAGATAGATAGATAGATAGATAGATAGATAGATAGATAGATAGATAGATAGATGGATGGATGGATGGACGGCAAGGCAAGCATCTGATTGACATTGGTCCGTGATCTGATGTTATGCTACTATGCTACTGACCATTGGGGGAACGATAGCAAGCAAGAGAGTTAGATATTGAGAGTCATAGATAGATAGATAGATAGATAGATAGATGGATGGATGGACGACAAGGCAAGCATCTGATTGACAGTGGTCCCTGATCCTTTGTTATGCTACTATGCTACTGACCATTGGGGGAGTGATAGCAAGCAAGAGAGTTAGATATCGAGAGTCATAGATAGATAGATAGATAGATGGATGGATGGATGGATGGACGGCAAGGCAAGAATCTGATTTACAGTGGTCCGTGATCAGCTGTTATGCTACTATGCTACTGACCATTGGGGGAGCGATAGCAAGCAAGAGAGTTAGATATCGAGAGTCATAGATAGATAGATAGATAGATACATGGATGGATGGACGACAAGGCAAGCATCTGATTGACAGTGGTCCCTGATCTTTTGTTATGCTACTATGCTACTGACCATTGGGGGAGCGATAGGAAGCAAGAGAGTTAGATATCGAGAGTCATAGATAGATAGATAGATAGATGGATGGATGGATGGCAAGGCAAGCATCTGATTGACAGTGGTCCGTGATCTGCAGTTATGCTACTATGCTATTGAACATTGGGGGAGCGATAGCAAGCAAGAGAGTTAGATATTGAGAGTCATAGATAGATAGATAGATAGATGGATGGATGGATGGACTGCAAGGCAAGCATCTGATTGACAGTGGTCCGTGATCTGCTGTTATGCTACTATACTACTGACCATTGGGGGAGCGATAGCAAGCAAGAGAGTTAAATATCGAGAGTCATAGATAGATAGATAGATAGATATATAGATGGATGGACGGCAAGGCAAGCATCTGATTGACAGTGGTCCGTGATCTGCTGTTATGCTACTATGCTACTGACCATTGGGGGAGCGATAGCAAGCAAGAGAGTTAGATATCGAGAGTCATAGATAGATAGATAGATAGATGGATGGATGGACGGCAAGGCAAGCATCTGATTGACAGTGGTCCGTGATCTGCTGTTATGCTACAATGCGACTGACCATTGGGGGAGCGATAGCAAGCAAGACAGTTAGATATCAAGAGTCAAAGATATATAGATAGATAGATGGATGGACGGCAAGGCAAGCATCTGATTGACAGTGGTCCGTGATCTGCTGTTATGCTACTATGCTACTGACCATTGAGGGAGCGATAGCAAGCAAGAGAGTTAGATATCGATAGTCATTGATAGATAGATAGATAGATGGATGGATGGACGGCAAGGCAAGCATCTGATTGACAGTGGTCCGTGATCTGCTGTTATGCTACTATGCTACTGACCATTGGGGGAGCGATAGCAAGCAAGAGAGTGAGATATCAAGAGTCATAGATAGATAGATAGATAGATGGATGGATGGACGGCAAGGCAAGCATCTGATTGACAGTGGTCCGTAATCTGCTGTTATGCTTCTATGCTAATGACCTTTGGGGGAGCGATAGCAAGCGAGTTAGATATCGAGAGTCATAGATAGATAGATAGATAGATAGATAGATAGATAGATAGATAGATGGATGGATGGATGTACGGCAAGGCAAGCATCTGATTGACATTGGTCCGTGATCTGATGTTATGCTACTATGCTACTGACCATTGGGGGAACGATAGCAAGCAAGAGAGTTAGATATTGAGAGTCATAGATCGATAGCTAGCTATATAGCTAGATAGATAGCTATATAGATAGATAGATAGATGGATGGATGGACGACAAGGCAAGCATCTGTTTGACAGTGGTCCCTGATCTTTTGTTATGCTACTATGCTACTGACCATTGGGGGAGCGATAGCAAGCAAGAGAGTTAGATATCGAGAGTCATAGATAGATAGATAGATAGATATATAGATGGATGGACGGCAAGGCAAGCATCTGATTGACAGTGGTCCGTGATCTGCTGTTATGCTACAATGCGACTGACCATTGGGGGAGCGATAGCAAGCAAGACAGTTAGATATCAAGAGTCATAGATATATAGATAGATAGATGGATGGACGGCAAGGCAAGCATCTGATTGACAGTGGTCCGTGATCTGCTGTTATGCTACTATGCTACTGACCATTGAGGGAGCGATAGCAAGCAAGAGAGTTAGATATCGATAGTCATTGATAGATAGATAGATAGATGGATGGATGGACGGCAAGGCAAGCATCTGATTGACAGTGGTCCGTGATCTGCTGTTATGCTACTATGCTACTGACCATTGGGGGAGCGATAGCAAGCAAGAGAGTGAGATATCAAGAGTCATAGATAGATAGATAGATAGATGGATGGATGGACGGCAAGGCAAGCATCTGATTGACAGTGGTCCGTAATCTGCTGTTATGCTTCTATGCTAATGACCTTTGGGGGAGCGATAGCAAGCGAGTTAGATATCGAGAGTCATAGATAGATAGATAGATAGATAGATAGATAGATGGATGGATGGATGTACGGCAAGGCAAGCATCTGATTGACATTGGTCCGTGATCTGATGTTATGCTACTATGCTACTGACCATTGGGGGAACGATAGCAAGCAAGAGAGTTAGATATTGAGAGTCATAGATCGATAGCTAGCTATATAGCTAGATAGATAGCTATATAGATAGATAGATAGATGGATGGATGGACGACAAGGCAAGCATCAGTTTGACAGTGGTCCCCGATCTTTTGTTATGCTACTATGCTACTGACCATTGGGGGAGCGATAGGAAGCAAGAGAGTTAGATATCGAGAGTCATAGATAGATAGATAGATAGATGGATGGATGGATGGCAAGGCAAGCATCTGATTGACAGTGGTCCGTGATCTGCAGTTATGCTACTATGCTATTGAACATTGGGGGAGCGATAGCAAGCAAGAGAGTTAGATATTGAGAGTCATAGATAGATATATAGATAGATAGATGGATGGATGGATGGACTGCAATGCAAGCATCTGATTGACAGTGGTCCGTGATCTGCTGTTATGCTACTATGCTACTGACCATTGGGGGAGCGATAGGAAGCAAGAGAGTTAGATATCGACAGTCATAGATAGATAGATAGATAGATATATAGATGGATGGACGGCAAGGCAAGCATCTGAATGACAGTGGTCCGTGATCTGCTGTTATGCTACTATGCTACTGACCATTGGGGGAGCGATAGCAAGTAGGAGAGTTAGATATCGAGAGTCATAGATAGAGAGATTGATAGATGGATGGATGGACGGCAAGGCAAGCATCTGATTGACTTTGGTCCATGATCTGCTGTTTTGCTACTATGCTACTGACCATTGGGGGAGCGATAGCAAGCAAGAGAGTTAAATATCGAGAGTCATAGATAGATAGATAGATAGATGGATGGATGGATGGCAAGGCAAGCATCTGATTGACAGTGGTCCGTGATCTGCTGTTATGCTACTATGCTACTGAACATTGGGGGAGCGATAGCATGCAAGAGACTTAGATATTGAGAGTCATAGATAGATAGATAGATAGATAGATAGATGGATGGATGGACGACAAGGCAAGCATCTGATTGACAGTGGTCCCAGATCTTTTGTTATGCTACTATGCTACTGACCATTGGGGGAGCGATAGCAAGCAAGAGAGTTAGATATCGAGAGTCATAGATAGATAGATAGATAGATGGATGGATGGATGGACGGCAAGGCAAGAATCTGATTTACAGTGGTCCGTGATCAGCTGTTATGCTACTATGCTACTGACCATTGGGGGAGCGATAGCAAGCAAGAGAGTTAGATATCGAGAGTCATAGATAGATAGATAGATAGATATATAGATGGATGGACGGCAAGGCAAGCATCTGATTGACAGTGGTCCCTGATCTTTTGTTATGCTACTATGCTACTGACCATTGGGGGAGCGATAGGAAGCAAGAGAGTTAGATATCGAGAGTCATAGATAGATAGATAGATAGATGGATGGATGGACGACAAGGCAAGCATCTGATTGACAGTGGTCCCTGATCTTTTGTTATGCTACTATGCTACTGACCATTGGGGGAGCGATAGCAAGCAAGAGAGTTAGATATTGAGAGTCATAGATAGATAGATAGATAGATGGATGGATGGATGGACTGCAAGGCAAGCATCTGATTGACAGTGGTCCGTGATCTGCTGTTATGCTACTATGCTACTGACCATTGGGGGAGCGATAGCAAGCAACAGAGTTAGATATCGAGAGTCATAGATAGATAGATAGATAGATATATAGATGGATGGACGGCAAGGCAAGCATCTGATTGACAGTGGACCGTGATCTGCTGTTATGCTACTATGCTACTGACCATTGGGGGAGCGATAGCAAGCAAGAGAGTTAGATATCGAGAGTCATAGATAGATAGATAGATAGATGGATGGATGGACGGCAAGGCAAGCATCTGATTGACATTGGTCCGTGATCTGATGTTATGCTACTATGCTACTGACCATTGGGGGAACGATAGCAAGCAAGAGAGTTAGATATTGAGAGTCATAGATCGATAGCTAGCTATATAGCTAGATAGATAGCTATATAGATAGATAGATAGATGGATGGATGGACGACAAGGCAAGCATCTGATTGACAGTGGTCCCTGATCTTTTGTTATGCTACTATGCTACTGACCATTGGGGGAGCGATAGGAAGCAAGAGAGTTAGATATCGAGAGTCATAGATAGATAGATAGATAGATGGATGGATGGATGGCAAGGCAAGCATCTGATTGACAGTGGTCCGTGATCTGCAGTTATGCTACTATGCTATTGAACATTGGGGAGCGATAGCAAGCAAGAGAGTTAGATATTGAGAGTCATAGATAGATAGATAGATAGATGGATGGATGGATGGACTGCAAGGCAAGCATCTGATTGACAGTGGTCCGTGATCTGCTGTTATGCTACTATGCTACTGACCATTGGGGGAGCGATAGCAAGCAAGAGAGTTAGATATCGAGAGTCATAGATAGATAGATAGATAGATATATAGATGGATGGACGGCAAGGCAAGCATCTGAATGACAGTGGTCCGTGATCTGCTGTTATGCTACTATGCTACTGACCATTGGGGGAGCGATAGCAAGTAAGAGAGTTAGATATCGAGAGTCATAGATAGAGAGATTGATAGATGGATGGATGGACGGCAAGGCAAGCATCTGATTGACTTTGGTCCATGATCTGCTGTTTTGCTACTATGCTACTGACCATTGGGGGAGCGATAGCAAGCAAGAGAGTTAGATATCGAGAGTCATAGATAGATAGATAGATAGATGGATGGATGGATGGCAAGGCAAGCATCTGATTGACAGTGGTCCGTGATCTGCTGTTATGCTACTATGCTACTGAACATTGGGGGAGCGATAGCAAGCAAGAGAGTTAGATATTGAGAGTCATAGATAGATAGATAGATAGATGGATGGATGGACGACAAGGCAAGCATCTGATTGACAGTGGTCCCAGATCTTTTGTTATGCTACTATGCTACTGACCATTGGGGGAGCGATAGCAAGCAAGAGAGTTAGATATCGAGAGTCATAGATAGATAGATAGATAGATATATAGATGGATGGACGGCAAGGCAAGCATCTGATTGACAGTGGTCCCTGATCTTTTGTTATGCTACTATGCTACTGACCATTGGGGGAGCGATAGGAAGCAAGAGAGTTAGATATCGAGAGTCATAGATAGATAGATAGATAGATGGATGGATGGACGACAAGGCAAGCATCTGATTGACAGTGGTCCCTGATCTTTTGTTACGCTACTATGCTACTGACCATTGGGGGAGCGATAGCAAGCAAGAGAGTTAGATATTGAGAGTCATAGATAGATAGATAGATAGTTGGATGGATGGATGGACTGCAAGGCAAGCATCTGATTGACAGTGGTCCGTGATCTGCTGTTATGCTACTATGCTACTGACCATTGGGGGAGCGATAGCAAGCAACAGAGTTAGATATCGAGAGTCATAGATAGATAGATAGATAGATAGATGGATGGATGGACGGCAAGGCAAGCATCTGATTGACAGTGGTCCGTGATCTGCTGTTATGCTACAATGCGACTGACCATTGGGGGAGCGATAGCAAGCAAGACAGTTAGATATCAAGAGTCATAGATAGATAGATAGATAGATGGATGGACGGCAAGGCAAGCATCTGATTGACAGTGGTCCGTGATCTGCTGTTATGCTACTATGCTACTGACCATTGGGGGAGCGATAGCAAGCAAGAGAGTTAGATATCGATAGTCATTGATAGATAGATAGATAGATGGATGGATGGACGGCAAGGCAAGCATCTGATTGACAGTGGTCCGTGATCTGCTGTTATGCTACTATGCTACTGACCATTGGGGGAGCGATAGCAAGCAAGAGAGTGAGATATCAAGAGTCATAGATTGATAGATAGATAGATGGATGGATGGACAGCAAGGCAAGCATCTGATTGACAGTGGTCCGTGACCTGCTGTTATGCTTCTATGCTACTGACCTTTGGGGGAGCGATAGCAAGCGAGTTAGATATCGAGAGTCATAGATAGATAGATAGATAGATAGATAGATAGATAGATAGATGGATGGATGGACGGCAAGGCAAGCATCTGATTGACAGTGGTCCGTGATCTGCTGTTATGCTACTATGCTACTGACCATTGGGGGAGCGATAGCAAGCAAGAGAGTGAGATATCAAGAGTCATAGATTGATAGATAGATAGATGGATGGATGGACAGCAAGGCAAGCATCTGATTGACAGTGGTCCGTGACCTGCTGTTATGCTTCTATGCTACTGACCTTTGGGGGAGCGATAGCAAGCGAGTTAGATATCGAGAGTCATAGATAGATAGATAGATAGATAGATAGATAGATAGATAGATGGATGGATGGACGGCAAGGCAAGCATCTGATTGACAGTGGTCCGTGATCTGCTGTTATGCTACTATGCTACTGACCATTGGGGGAGCGATAGCAAGCAAGAGAGTTAGATATCGAGAGTCATAGATAGATAGATAGATAGATGGACGGATGGACTGCAAGGCAAGCATCTGATTGACAGTGGTCCGTGATCTGCTGTTATGCTACTATGCTACTGACCATTGGGGGAGCGATAGCAAGCAAGAGAGTTAGATATCAAGAGTCATAGATAGATAGATAGATAGATGGATGGACGGCAAGGCAAGCATCTGATTGACAGTGGTCCGTGATCTGCTGTTATGCTACTATGCTACTGACCATTGGGGGAGCGATAGCAAGCAAGAGAGTTAGATATCGATAGTCATTGATAGATAGATAGATAGATAGATAGATAGATTGATAGATAGATAGATAGATGGATGGATGGATGGACGGCAAGGCAAGCATCTGATTGACATTGGTCCGTGATCTGATGTTATGCTACTATGCTACTGACCATTGGGGGAGCGATAGCAAGCAAGAGAGTTAGATATTGAGAGTCATAGATCGATAGCTAGCTATATAGCTAGATAGATAGCTATATAGATATATAGATAGATGGATGGATGGACGGCAAGGCAAGCATCTGATTGACAGTGGTCCGTGATCTGCTGTTATGCTACTATGCTACTGACCATTGGGGGAGCGATAGCAAGCAAGATAGTAAGATATCGAGAGTCATAGACAGATAGATAGATAGATGGATGGATGGATGGACGGCAAGGCAAGCATCTGATTGACAGTGGTCCGTGATCTGATGTTATGCTACAATGCTACTGACCATTGGGGGAGCGATAGCAAGCAAGAGAGTTAGATATCGAGAGTCATAGATAGATAGATAGATAGATGGATGGATGGACGACAAGGCAAGCATCTGATTGACAGTGGTCCGTGATCTGCTGTTATGCTACTATGCTACTGACCATTGGGGGAGCGATAGCAAGCAAGAGAGTTAGATATCGAGAGTCATAGATAGATAGATAGATAGATGGATGGATGGATGGACGGCAATGCAAGCATCTGATTGACAGTGGTCCGTGATCTGCTGTTATGCTACTATGCTACTGAACATTGGGGAAGCGATTGCAAGCAAGAGAGTTAGATATCGAGAGTCATAGACAGATAGATAGATAGATAGATAGATGGATGGATGGACGGCAAGGCAAGCATCTGATTGACAGTGGTCCGTGATCTGCTGTTATGCTACTATGCTACTGACCATTGGGGGAGCGATAGCAAGCTAGAGAGTTAGATATCGAGAGTCATAGATAGATAGATAGATAGATAGATAGATGGATGGATGGACGGCAAGGCAAGCATCTGATTGACAGTGGTCCGTGATCTGCTGTTTTGCTACTATGCTACTGACCATTGGGGGAGCGATAGCAAGCAAGAGAGTTAGATATCGAGAGTCATAGATAGATAGATAGATAGATAGATGGATGGATGGACTGCAAGGCAAGCATCTGATTGACAGTGGTCCGTGATCTGCTGTTATGCTACAATGCTACTGACCATTGGGGGAGCGATAGCAAGCAAGAGAGTTAGATATCAAGAGTCATAGATAGATAGATAGATAGATGGATGGACGGCAAGGCAAGCATCTGATTGACAGTGGTCCGTGATCTGCTGTTATGCTACAATGCTACTGACCATTGGGGGAGCGATAGCAAGCAAGAGAGTTAGATATCAAGAGTCATAGATAGATAGATAGATAGATGGATGGACGGCAAGGCAAGCATCTGATTGACAGTGGTCCGTGATCTGCTGTTATGCTACTATGCTACTGACCATTGGGAGAGCGATAGCAAGCAAGAGACTTAGATATTGAGAGTCATAGATAGATAGATAGATAGATAGATAGATGGATGGATGGACGACAAGGCAAGCATCTGATTGACAGTGGTCCCAGATCTTTTGTTATGCTACTATGCTACTGACCATTGGGGGAGCGATAGCAAGCAAGAGAGTTAGATATCGAGAGTCATAGATAGATAGATAGATAGATGGATGGATGGATGGACGGCAAGGCAAGAATCTGATTTACAGTGGTCCGTGATCAGCTGTTATGCTACTATGCTACTGACCATTGGGGGAGCGATAGCAAGCAAGAGAGTTAGATATCGAGAGTCATAGATAGATAGATAGATAGATAGATATATAGATGGATGGACGGCAAGGCAAGCATCTGATTGACAGTGGACCCTGATCTTTTGTTATGCTACTATGCTACTGACCATTGGGGGAGCGACAGGAAGCAAGAGAGTTAGATATCGAGAGTCATAGATAGATAGATAGATAGATGGATGGATGGACGGCAAGGCAAGCATCTGATAGACAGTGGTCCGTGATCTGCTGTTATGCTTCTATGCTACTGACCTTTGGGGGAGCGATAGCAAGCGAGTTAGATATCGAGAGTCATAGATAGATAGATAGATAGATAGATAGATAGATAGATGGATGGATGGATGGATGGACGGCAAGGCAAGCATCTGATTGACATTGGTCCGTGATCTGATGTTATGCTACTATGCTACTGACCATTGGGGGAACGATAGCAAGCAAGAGAGTTAGATATTGAGAGTCATAGATCGATAGCTAGCTATATAGCTAGATAGATAGCTATATAGATAGATAGAGAGATGGATGGATGGACGACAAGGCAAGCATCTGATTGACAGTGGTCCCTGATCTTTTGTTATGCTACTATGCTACTGACCATTGGGGGAGCGATAGGAAGCAAGAGAGTTAGATATCGAGAGTCATAGATAGATAGATAGATAGATGGATGGATGGATGGCAAGGCAAGCATCTGATTGACAGTGGTCCGTGATCTGCTGTTATGCTACTATGCTACTGACCATTGGGGGAGCGATAGCAAGCAAGAGAGTTAGATATCGAGAGTCATAGATAGATAGATAGATAGATATATAGATGGATGGACGGCAAGGCAAGCATCTGAATGACAGTGGTCCGTGATCTGCTGTTATGCTACTATGCTACTGACCATTGGAGGAGCGATAGCAAGTAAGAGAGTTAGATATCGAGAGTCATAGATAGAGAGATTGATAGATGGATGGATGGACGGCAAGGCAAGCATCTGATTGACTTTGGTCCATGATCTGCTGTTTTGCTACTATGCTACTGACCATTGGGGGAGCGATAGCAAGCAAGAGAGTTAGATATCGAGAGTCATAGATAGATAGATAGATAGATGGATGGATGGACGGCAAGGCAAGCATCTGATTGACATTGGTCCGTGATCTGATGTTATGCTACTATGCTACTGACCATTGGGGGAGCGATAGCAAGCAAGAGAGTTAGATATTGAGAGTCATAGATCGATAGCTAGCTATATAGCTAGATAGATAGCTATATAGATATATAGATAGATGGATGGATGGACGGCAAGGCAAGCATCTGATTGACAGTGGTCCGTGATCTGCTGTTATGCTACTATGCTACTGACCATTGGGGGAGCGATAGCAAGCAAGATAGTAAGATATCGAGAGTCATAGACAGATAGATAGATAGATGGATGGATGGATGGACGGCAAGGCAAGCATCTGATTGACAGTGGTCCGTGATCTGATGTTATGCTACAATGCTACTGACCATTGGGGGAGCGATAGCAAGCAAGAGAGTTAGATATCGAGAGTCATAGATAGATAGATAGATAGATGGATGGATGGACGACAAGGCAAGCATCTGATTGACAGTGGTCCGTGATCTGCTGTTATGCTACTATGCTACTGACCATTGGGGGAGCGATAGCAAGCAAGAGAGTTAGATATCGAGAGTCATAGATAGATAGATAGATAGATGGATGGATGGATGGACGGCAATGCAAGCATCTGATTGACAGTGGTCCGTGATCTGCTGTTATGCTACTATGCTACTGAACATTGGGGAAGCGATTGCAAGCAAGAGAGTTAGATATCGAGAGTCATAGACAGATAGATAGATAGATAGATGGATGGATGGACGGCAAGGCAAGCATCTGATTGACAGTGGTCCGTGATCTGCTGTTATGCTACTATGCTACTGACCATTGGGGGAGCGATAGCAAGCTAGAGAGTTAGATATCGAGAGTCATAGATAGATAGATAGATAGATAGATAGATGGATGGATGGACGGCAAGGCAAGCATCTGATTGACAGTGGTCCGTGATCTGCTGTTTTGCTACTATGCTACTGACCATTGGGGGAGCGATAGCAAGCAAGAGAGTTAGATATCGAGAGTCATAGATAGATAGATAGATAGATAGATGGATGGATGGACGGCAAGGCAAGCATCTGATTGACAGTGGTCCGTGATCTGCTGTTATGCTACAATGCTACTGACCATTGGGGGAGCGATAGCAAGCAAGAGAGTTAGATATCAAGAGTCATAGATAGATAGATAGATAGATGGATGGACGGCAAGGCAAGCATCTGATTGACAGTGGTCCGTGATCTGCTGTTATGCTACAATGCTACTGACCATTGGGGGAGCGATAGCAAGCAAGAGAGTTAGATATCAAGAGTCATAGATAGATAGATAGATAGATGGATGGACGGCAAGGCAAGCATCTGATTGACAGTGGTCCGTGATCTGCTGTTATGCTACTATGCTACTGACCATTGGGAGAGCGATAGCAAGCAAGAGAGTTAGATATCGAGAGTCATAGATAGATAGATAGATGGATGGATGGATGGACGGCAAGGCAAGCACCTGATTGACAGTGGTCCGTGATCTGCTGTTATGCTACTATCAGCAGCAGCAGCGGCAGATTTGGCGCCGTGGCTTAGTTGGTTAAAGCGCCTGTCTAGTAAACAGGAGGTCCTGGGTTCAAATCCCAGCGGTGCCTTAGGCGGGCTTTGTGTGCTCCTTGCGAAGCTTGTGCTTCCGCTTTGTCGACCATCAGTTTTAGCAAGATAGGCTTATCGTAAAGCCATCAGAGGACGTAATGAACCGGAAAGCCAACTGGACAGACGCCGGTTTGTAAAGAAGAACCAGAACCCAAAGGACTCGCGCTACGCGCACCTAACGGCCAACGTCCAATTCCCATTGCCGCCCCTGGACAGTCGCAACAGGGAGCTTGTTGCTCCCGTCAACCTTACGTTTTCACCTCTGTGTGCTTCCTTTGTTGCAGCCTGCATCCAGATTTAGTTTTGTTTTGTTTTGTTTTGTTTTGTTTTGTTTTGGTTTGTTTTGGTTTGTTTTGTTTTGTTTTGTGCCTTACGCCTGAGTGTAGGCACTGGGGAATGGGAGAGTCCTGGCACCGTGGCTTAGTTGGTCAAAGCGCCTGTCTTGTAAACAGGAAACCCTGGGTTCGAGTCCCAGCAGTGCCTTGGTTTATGTTGGCCTAGGCAATGGAAAGGAAGTTTCTAAACGCTCAATACATTTTTGCAAGATGGCCGTCCGCAGCAAGCAGCTAAGGTTACTGTAGCCGCAGTCTGGCAAGCTGACCGCCAGTAGTAGAAACAATAACAAGGGGCGGGGGGAAAACTGGGTCGTCCCTGGGTGGATTTGAAGCAACATCCTTTCGGTTAACAGCCAAACGCGCTGACCAATTGCGCCACAGAGATGTTGTGGTTGCTGCAGTCGTGCAGTTCCTTCACAGTTGCCAGAAATCATTTCCAGCACACGATTTTCTTTGTCGTTGAATGCAACATACGTAACCATTGGGGGAGCGATAGCAAGCAAGAGAGTTAGATATCGAGAGTCATAGATAGATAGCTAGCTAGATAGACAGATAGATGGATGGATGGATGGCAAGGCAAGCATCTGATTGACAGTGGTCCGTGATCTGCTGTTATGCTACTATGCTACTGACCATTGGGGGAGCGATAGCAAGCTAGAGAGTTAGATATCGAGAGTCATAGATAGATAGATAGATAGATGGATGGATGGACGGCAAGGCAAGCATCTGATTGACAGTGGTCCGTGATCTGCTGTTATGCTACTATGCTACTGACCATTGGGGGAGCGATAGCAAGCAAGAGAGTTAGATATCGAGAGTCATAGATAGATAGATAGATAGATGGATGGATGGATGGACGGCAATGCAAGCATCTGATTGACAGTGGTCCGTGATCTGCTGTTATGCTACTATGCTACTGAACATTGGGGAAGCGATTGCAAGCAAAAGAGTTAGATATCGAGAGTCATAGACAGATAGATAGATAGATAGATGGATGGATGGACGGCAAGGCAAGCATCTGATTGACAGTGGTCCGTGATCTGCTGTTATGCTACTATGCTACTGACCATTGGGGGAGCGATAGCAAGCTAGAGAGTTAGATATCGAGAGTCATAGATAGATAGATAGATAGATAGATGGATGGATGGATGGACGGCAAGGCAAGCATCTGATTGACAGTGGTCCGTGATCTGCTGTTTTGCTACTATGCTACTGACCATTGGGGGAGCGATAGCAAGCAAGAGAGTTAGATATCGAGAGTCATAGATAGATAGATAGATAGATAGATGGATGGATGGACGGCAAGGCAAGCATCTGATTGACAGTGGTCCGTGATCTGCTGTTATGCTACAATGCTACTGACCATTGGGGGAGCGATAGCAAGCAAGAGAGTTAGATATCAAGAGTCATAGATAGATAGATAGATAGATGGATGGACGGCAAGGCAAGCATCTGATTGACAGTGGTCCGTGATCTGCTGTTATGCTACAATGCTACTGACCATTGGGGGAGCGATAGCAAGCAAGAGAGTTAGATATCAAGAGTCATAGATAGATAGATAGATAGATGGATGGACGGCAAGGCAAGCATCTGATTGACAGTGGTCCGTGATCTGCTGTTATGCTACTATGCTACTGACCATTGGGAGAGCGATAGCAAGCAAGAGAGTTAGATATCGAGAGTCATAGATAGATAGATAGATGGATGGATGGATGGACGGCAAGGCAAGCACCTGATTGACAGTGGTCCGTGATCTGCTGTTATGCTACTATCAGCAGCAGCAGCGGCAGATTTGGCGCCGTGGCTTAGTTGGTTAAAGCGCCTGTCTAGTAAACAGGAGGTCCTGGGTTCAAATCCCAGCGGTGCCTTAGGCGGGCTTTGTGTGCTCCTTGAGAAGCTTGTGCTTCCGCTTTGTCGACCATCAGTTTTAGCAAGATAGGCTTATCGTAAAGCCATCAGAGGACGTAATGAACCGGAAAGCCAACTGGACAGATGCCGGTTTGTAAAGAAGAACCAGAACCCAAAGGACACGCGCTACGCGCACCTAACGGCCAACGTCCAATTCCCATTGCCGCCCCTGGACAGTCGCAACAGGGAGCTTGTTGCTCCCGTCAACCTTACGTTTTCACCTCTGTGTGCTTCCTTTGTTGCAGCCTGCATCCAGATTTAGTTTTGTTTTGTTTTGTTTTGTTTTGTTTTGTTTTGTTTTGTTTTGTTTTGTTTTGTTTTGTTTTGTTTTGTTTTGTTTTGTTTTGTTTTGTTTTGTTTTGTTTTGTTTTGTTTTGTGCCTTACGCCTGAGTGTAGGCACTGGGGAATGGGAGAGTCCTGGCACCGTGGCTTAGTTGGTCAAAGCGCCTGTCTTGTAAACAGGAAACCCTGGGTTCGAGTCCCAGCAGTGCCTTGGTTTATGTTGGCCTAGGCAATGGAAAGGAAGTTTCTAAACGCTCAATACATTTTTGCAAGATGGCCGTCCGCAGCAAGCAGCTTAAGGTTACTGTAGCCGCAGTCTGGCAAGCTGACCGCCAGTAGTAGAAACAATAACAAGGGGCGGGGGGAAAACTGGGTCGTCCCTGGGTGGATTTGAAGCAACATCCTTTCGGTTAACAGCCAAACGCGCTGACCAATTGCGCCACAGAGATGTTGTGGTTGCTGCAGTCGTGCAGTTCCTTCACAGTTGCCAGAAATCATTTCCAGCACACGATTTTCTTTGTCGTTGAATGCAACATACGTAACCATTGGGGGAGCGATAGCAAGCAAGAGAGTTAGATATCGAGAGTCATAGATAGATAGCTAGCTAGATAGATAGATAGATGGATGGATGGATGGCAAGGCAAGCATCTGATTGACAGTGGTCCGTGATCTGCTGTTATGCTACTATGCTACTGACCATTGGGGGAGCGATAGCAAGCTAGAGAGTTAGATATCGAGAGTCATAGATAGATAGATAGATAGATGGATGGATGGACGGCAAGGCAAGCATCTGATTGACAGTGGTCCGTGATCTGCTGTTATGCTACTATGCTACTGACCATTGGGGGAGCGATAGCAAGCAAGAGAGTTAGATATCGAGAGTCATAGATAGATAGATAGATAGATGGATGGATGGATGGACGGCAATGCAAGCATCTGATTGACAGTGGTCCGTGATCTGCTGTTATGCTACTATGCTACTGAACATTGGGGAAGCGATTGCAAGCAAAAGAGTTAGATATCGAGAGTCATAGACAGATAGATAGATAGATAGATGGATGGATGGACGGCAAGGCAAGCATCTGATTGACAGTGGTCCGTGATCTGCTGTTATGCTACTATGCTACTGACCATTGGGGGAGCGATAGCAAGCTAGAGAGTTAGATATCGAGAGTCATAGATAGATAGATAGATAGATAGATAGATGGATGGATGGACGGCAAGGCAAGCATCTGATTGACAGTGGTCCGTGATCTGCTGTTTTGCTACTATGCTACTGACCATTGGGGGAGCGATAGCAAGCAAGAGAGTTAGATATCGAGAGTCATAGATAGATAGATAGATAGATAGATGGATGGATGGACGGCAAGGCAAGCATCTGATTGACAGTGGTCCGTGATCTGCTGTTATGCTACAATGCTACTGACCATTGGGGGAGCGATAGCAAGCAAGAGAGTTAGATATCAAGAGTCATAGATAGATAGATAGATAGATGGATGGACGGCAAGGCAAGCATCTGATTGACAGTGGTCCGTGATCTGCTGTTATGCTACAATGCTACTGACCATTGGGGGAGCGATAGCAAGCAAGAGAGTTAGATATCAAGAGTCATAGATAGATAGATAGATAGATGGATGGACGGCAAGGCAAGCATCTGATTGACA